>NC_065521.1:7267591-7320890 GCF_006386435.1 Epinephelus moara | reverse complement strand
GAGCACGTTTTAAAATACATTTATTTTATCAATTAGTTATTAACTTTTACTATTTTTAGCAACTTGCCCAATCGGGCAAGTGAGTTGTTAGTTTACATGCCCGACCTTGAGTTTTACTTGCCCCGGGCAATCGGGCAATCCTTATTGTTGAGCCCTGGTGTGTGTGTGTGTGTGTGTGTGTGTGTGCGCATTGGGGCCGAATTCCGCCGTGGGCGACACAGAGCATAGGAGGATTGTAAACGTGCACCGTGTAGAGACAGAACTGACATGCCGTTGTGTAAACAAGATAAATAACATAACTCTTTAGTTAGTTTAATAAAAGGACAGGGTATAGACCTGTTCTATAGGAAAGGTGACCTTAAATGACTTCTGTTATGATCTGGAGCTACATAGAAAATAAAATTAAATAAAACTAACTTGATCTTCCAAAGGGGGGGGGGGGGGTCCAATATAATGGTAGGGGAAACACCGCCGTATGATGACAAAGGGGCCCGGTGGAAAGCAATCACGGATGCAGTCGCGATGTGATGCCCTTATTTACCATGGAAAAGCCGGGGTTTATTCACATGCTGAAAGTTTTGGAGCCCAGGTACGTGCTACCAGGCCGCAAAATTCACTTTTTTTTTTTAGGCCATATCGCCCAGCCCTATCTGAGAGTAAGACGGGTTGGGATGAGAGTCACAGGAGGACCAGCTGACTGTGAGCTTGACAATTTTTTTTTACAGTGCAGACTGGGGAAACAGTCAAACAAGGGCTATTTTCAGTCTGGCAGGCAGTAGTATACTGGGAAGTCACCATAGAGGAAGAGGGAGGGACCTGTGTGGGTGTGTGAGTGAGGTGAGACAGCAGTCGGTCACGTGGGTGATATTGCACAGCGTGCTGCAGATTAGCCTTTAGCATGCTGCAGCCTAGCTTGTTGGGGTGGATGACATCGGACTTAAAAAAGGATTGGTGATTCCAAAACAGGTGGAAATTGTCAATGTAGCAAACATTGCGAGCCCTGCAGAGAGACTGGAGCCAGGTGTGAAAACAAAGGATCCTGCTGAACTTTTCTGACCCACAGCTGTGAGGAGAAAGCGGTCCACTGATGAAGATGGATTTTCCGCAGCTGTTAAGCAACTGTAAAAGTCACCTCGGATTGTCGATAAGCAGAGTCATTCGTCCCAACATGAAGAATTATTCTGTGGATGGATGGCGGCAGTGTTTGGAGCAGATCTGAGAGCTTTGAAAAAAACAGATGTTTCTGGTTATCGAGTCCCCGTCTATTAATGTAGTTGGAGGAAAAAGGGGGTGAGGAGATGCTGAATATGGGGTCTCATGGCTGGATGAGGTGAGCTGAGAGGTCGGTGGAGGAGAACATTCTACTGCAGCAAGACACACTTGGAGGCAGCTAGCTAAGCTAGGTTGTTGTAAGATGGTTAGTAACACCATTACCAGACCAGAAATAGAAGATCACCTGACAACCTACAGGTCTGGTGTTTGGAGCCATTTTGATGGCGAGAGAGAGTAGTGGATAAAAACACATAGAGCTGAGGAACGAGCCACCGCACAGCTACAGACTCTCATTAGCAGCAGTAACACAGTAACATACATGACCCCCAAGCTGAAGCTCGAAGCCACAGACTGAGACTCTCTTTAGCAGCTAAGCCACCAGCAAACAGTCACAGCACATACACACCCCGAACCTGGGAACAAGAGCTGCTGCGTGGCTATAGCCTCTTGCTTAGCAGCTAACGTTGACACAAAGCACACACCCACAGCAGTAAGCAGGATGGCCGATTTAGCCAGAAAGACTGACAGGTCTGTCAGTGACAGCTGTTTAGCTTGTGTTTATATGACTGTGTCTGTAACAGATATGGTTATTCATGTATTTATTAGACTGAAAGAGCTCAGATAGCTCATGGGACGTAGCAAATTTGCCACTGACTCACAGTGGACAAAAGAAATTATACTGATACTATGAGCTCTAATGTCAGTAGTAATGTAATTTTTATATAGTAGGACGCAGAAATTATGAAAAACATTCCAACAGTCTTATTCCACAGTTCAGCACTACAGTTATCTGTCTTTTCATGTTTTAAACTATTATTTTCTAACATGTATAATGTGTTCATCATATAATGTGTTCATCAATCATTGATTTAGCAGACTTATACGAGCCTACTTCAGCCAGACAAAAATTCCTGCTTTGTACAAATAAAACCCCCAAAGCCCACATCATGTTTGTTTTTATACATTTAAAATTTTCAAAACCAAGGAAATATCTCTGGCATTTCTCTGTTTTTGCTGTAACGAAAATGTATTGAACCATGATGCCACTGTATCGTAGGTCTACTAATAGTTAATTGTTCAACTTCAGAAAATAGTTCTGAGTAGGCTTTTTTTTTCCTTTACTACTGCCAATACCAGCATTCCCAGTTAGATTAACAAAGGTATGGAGAAAATTTCAGATGTATATATACAGAGCGTAGTCTGCTGTCATACATTTGGTTGTGTGAGAAATACGACATACCAA
This sequence comes from Epinephelus moara, assembly GCF_006386435.1. Classification (NCBI taxonomy): domain Eukaryota; kingdom Metazoa; phylum Chordata; class Actinopteri; order Perciformes; family Serranidae; genus Epinephelus; species Epinephelus moara. The sequence continues at coordinate 7,318,375 of NC_065521.1, read as the reverse complement.
ACAATATTTCTTTAAATATTTACAGTTGACAAATTTCATCTCATCCACACAGAAATAACTGTTGTCTGTACCTCCATTGTCTATAAATTGAAGAACTCGCTGTCACTCACTTTAAAAATGGAAAGCAAATGAAAATTAGTGTTGAGTATGACATGACTGTTGTATTGATTTTGCTGAATTTACCATGTGAGCCGTAAGTAATTTAACACCCCCCCTTTTTTACCCATCCTGTATTTGTTCATGCCGCAAAGAGCTTGACAATAACTTTAACACAGGCTTTTATTGGAGTATGTACATAGGTTGTGGGTCAACAGAATATAACTTTAATTACTGCCCAGTGAAACAATCACATATATTAGTTGGTAATTCTACGGATCCGTTTGATTTTATTCCATGCATTCTGCAGTTTTCTGTAATGTTGTCTAAACTGCTCTGCTGGTTGGTCTTTGTTCTAGTCTGTCAATAAAATCTTCTTTCAGTCATTTGTTACTAAACGCCCCTCTGAAGTCTTTGCAACTTTTCAGTAACTCACACTCTGCGTCCTTGAACAATGTCCACGTAGTCCTCAGATCGGGCATAGTAGCCCTCTGCACTCAAGGCTCCCCAGAAGTTGCTCCACAGTCGACCAGCTCGAGTTATCATCGGTGCCACAATAGGACTAATGAACAAAGAAAGGAGAGTTACTACTGTATATTTCTTCTTCATACATTTAATAAAAACATAACTCGTGCAAATACATTTTTATAATAGAAATTAAGAGATTTACTATATGTGTTATATGTGTATATGCCCACAGCAGCCCCATGACATAAACTGGCACAAGATTATTGTTACTAATCAATACTGATGAATATACTTACAGGTTTTGTTCAATGAGAATTTTAAGTGTGTTCTCATTCTTTAAGACCACTTCAATGTCCAACATGAAGAAATAGTCACAGTCCTGGTCCTTCCGGCACATATCACTGAAAGGAAGGACAGACGCATGTTGTGTGACATTAAAGAGAAGGGCTACATACACAATACCACTGTCAAGCATTCCACGTATTTGCATGTATTCCAACACTGTGACGCTTAACTTTTGCCTGTGAGACACTGTGCGCACAAAAGCTCCTGCTATTTTCATTTAAGTCACCCTCCATTCAAAAATGTGTTTTCCTTCTGTTTGCGTTCCCTTAAATGTCTGACCTTGACTATACTGACCTGTATCTGTGCAAAGTTTGTCACTAGAGAGGTGTTTTCACATTTCCTTGCTTTACTGCACTGCCCTAAAATCTGAGATTCAAATGTACACCAGGTAGCCAGATAAGGTATGTATCTAATGCGAATGCCAATCACTGTCTAATATAGGAAGAACGTATCAACGGGGGAAAAGACTTCGACTCAGCAACCGCAAAGAAGCCTGAAACTTCCAGCGCAGAGCAGACTGTCAGAGAGACAAAAGTTAGGCCCAATCCCATTTCTACCCCTTAAATCTTCCACTTGGTATTGAGTGCCCTCATTTGCGAGATAACCCTTGATGAGGGAAGTGAGAAATATTAGGGTAGAGATCTTTCCCTAAGAAGACACCACACCACTTCATGCAAATCGGCGTGGCCGACGTGCAGGCATACGTCACACGGTGACGCAAGACACCGGTAGTCAATCAGGTTTGAAAATGCCGGCTCCAGTGCTTGTGCTGTGGCGCGTGCTATGTTTATTCTTCTCCGCTGTGGCGCGTGTTATGTTTATTCTTCTCCGTCTGATGAATCAACAAAGAAGAAATGCTGAAAACAGGAGCCGCCTACGACGTCTTCTAGTTCTGATCGATTTTGTTCGGGAAAGTCGATTTGTTTAAATATTTTGACGCTGTGTTCAACCGAGTTGCTGATGAGTTTACGCTAGTCCAACCATCTGTTGTTTGTATAGCCTACATTCTGATCATACAGTAACAAATTGTTTTCCAAAACTTGCCGAAGTTGCTGACTTCGCAAGGTGTTCTGGGAAATTTCATCCTACACTTTGTTGTAAGTGTGGGTCGGGGCTCCCTTGGACTCTAGGGTGGATTTTAAGTGTTGGAAACCACTTCCACGACCTCAATTCTGTTTTGGGACACCACTAGCTTAAAAGTGAATGCACACAACCAAGTGCAAGTGGGTATTTCTAGGGGAAGTGTGGGTATTGGGACCGGTCGTTAGTATTGGCATAGTGACAGTTTTGACAGTAAACATGGAAGAGTGTACAGCTTTTGGATGAAAACCTGACCAACATATTCGCATTTCATAGCTTTTCATAGGAAAATATATGAAAAATTTGTGAATGCAGCCTGACCAAACCAACGTGAACACACTGTAACATCATTGCAGATATTATTGTATAAAATGTGTAAAAATTCACTCCCCATGCAGTTGTTATTAAAGTTGAAATCACCTATAGAGACCAAAATAGTTTTTTTTTTGTTTTTGTTTTTTACCAGGCTGTAAACATGTTTATTTCTGCTGTATATTTGGGCATTTTTACATAGCATTCTATGGGGACTGACTGGCTTCTGGAGCCAGCCTCAAGTGGACATTCATGAAACTGCCATTTTTGGCATTTCTGAGTTGGCTTAATTTTTTAGCCCAGAGGCTGCCCCATGATCATGGATGGATGGATGGATGGAGAAATGTCCCCTGATCAGCAGATGAATGTTTAAACAACATCACATCTGTGCATCGATCACTCTGTACAGTGAAGAACAACACCTTTTTGACTGGAGAGGGACTTTGAGTAAATGACCACACCGCTTCTCGTAAAGCCTCTCAAACTGCTTCTTTAGAACAGAGAAAACACTACAGGATTTGCACCATAAACCAAGTAAATATAAAATTAACATACACAACTTCTTTCTGTCAATGTGTTAAAGGAACCTTTTCTAATTCTTGAACATTGTCATTTGTTTGTCACATGACCTAAGGCTAATAAGTTTAACATTAAACAGGGTTCCCACACATTTTCATTGATAAAGTTTCAAAACTTTCCATAATTTTTTTAAGGACTAATAAAAGAGAACATTCACAATGGGTAAAATGAAGAACTGTATAGTATACTCCAAATGTTAATTATTTTATCAAAATTAATCAGCAACCTTTTCCAGTCTCTAATAGTTAGTTACGCTCATACTCACTTCAAATACTTAAAACTACAGGCACAGTCATACTAGCACTTACTGTATATCAGTCTGGCACTGATGTTCAAGCATGAGGGAAAAGAAAACTTTTTATACTATCACTGTATTCTTCATGCAATGAATTATAAACTCATTACTGGATGCAAATGTATCCATAGGCATATCCTTTTTTTTAAAGCCTTGGAAGTAGACATAGAAGGTTATCTACAGAGGATTGACAACAACAACAAGACATTTTATTACACACAACACATTCGAGGACTTTTCCAAAACAATCAATGATTTTGACTAATTTCATGACTTTTCCAGACCTGGAATATGTGATTGTGACATTCCATGACATTTCCAGGTTTCCATGAACATGGGATCCCTGGTTAAAGTATTCATTCTAAGGTGACCACATATGACTTTGTGTAACACACTTTCTTTAGAAATACACTGTCATACAGCCAACTACTACGTGGAACTCACAAGCCCAGGTTGCGGGAGGCAGCTTCATCCATCTCCTCTTCAGGCCTGATGAACTTCACCTCCTGATAAAGGCTTCCATGATCCTTCAGGAAAGAGCTGACCTGTTGCTCATGATGAGCTTCCTGGATAGATAGATAGATAGATAGATAGATAGATAGATAGATAGATAGATAGATAGATAGATAGAAAAAGAAGTGCAGAGCAGGAGTCTGAGTTACTACAGACTCTGAAAGCAGCACTAAATAAGCAGATATGAGCGTTGGTGACAGCAAAGTCATGTCATTATGGTATACATTTGTACTACCAGTAGCTTTTTCCACAGATGACAGTGCCCTAGCAAGGGGCTTTTATTCGGACAACAAGCTCTTAAAATCAATCAATCAATCAATCAATCAATTTTATTTATAAAGCCCAATATCACAAATCACAATTTGCCTCACAGGGCTTTACAGCATACGACATCCCTCTGTCCTTATGACCCTCGCAGCGGATAAGGAAAAACTCCCCCAAAAAAAACCCTTTAACAGGGGAAAAAAACGGTAGAAACCTCAGGAAGAGCAACTGAGGAGGGATCCCTCTTCCAGGACGGACAGACGTGCAATAGATGTCGTACAGAACAGATCAGCATAATAAATTAACAGTAATCCGCATGACACAATGAGAGAGAGAGAGAGAGAGACAGAGAGAGACAGAGAGAGAGATGCAGGTAATAACAGTAGCTTACAACAACATTATTGAAAGTAATAATATTATAGTTCTGGCTACTGTGGTACAATAAAAAAAATCAAACAGGTTTACTACCTCTGCCTGTTTTGACTTGGTTTTCACTCTCTTCATATATAAATATATATATATATATATATATATNTATATATATATATATATATATATATATACATATATATATACAGGCTTTTAGGATAGTCACTAAATGTCATAGCTAGTTATGTATAAATTTTTATTTACAGGATAAGTTAGGCTTGCAAGAAACAGGATTCCCACATATTTTCATGGACAACATTTCATAACTTTTTAATGACCTTTCATGAAACCACTATCAGAAAAAAATCTTCTTGCCCCACTTGCCAGACACTTTTCCAACATATCAGAATCAAACTCTATTCAAACATAATTTCAGCTAGCTGGCATACAGTAAGGGAGAGATGGAACATGGAGAGAAAATGAAGAAACATATGTGATGGTAGCAAAGCGTCACTTTGACGTATATTAGTCTGCATTTCGATGATAGCTACAGAAAATTAATCTGCCATTATGTTACATTATGTGGAAGGTTATCCATGGAAGATTACTGTAACAATTTCATTACACACACAACAAAATTCCATAACCTTTCCAAAACTTTCACTGCTTTTTACTAATTCCATGACTTTTCCAGGCCTGGAAAATTTGATTGTAAAATTCCATGTCTTTCCATGTCTGTGGGAACCCTGAAGCAAGTGCAGAACTGAGAGCCTACTGTCAGAATAAATATTTCGTTTGGACTTCGCCTTGTTTTCAGCCTTTTTTTTTTTATACATTCTGGTTACGTCATGCTGCACTCCCTGCTAGTACATGAGTTGATAGTTCCTGTTTGCATTGAAATCAAATTGATTCCACTGATATCAGGACTGTGTTTATGATGTGCATGTCTTTAGATCTGACTGAGTTATGGTTCTCAAAAAAAAGAAAAAAAAGAAAAAAAGAAAGGTTTTGACAACAGTTAATTGGGTTTAAAGGGGTTACTGAACTTTCATTTCAGTCCTTTGTTATGTTCTTTTTTTTCCTTTACAAGTTAGTGTAGTGAATGAAACTAAAAACCCAAATCATTCTTCTGCGGCACAGCTCATTGGCAGCTTTGAAGTAGTTTGGTTTCTTGCAATTCATGCTCTCCATCGTACCAAGATTATCTCCAATTCCAGTAGTTATTAAGACACACCACTTTACATGGCCCGCATGCGCCAGGCTATAAAAGCCCTACCTTGCACATGCACCCACTGATTCATTGATTTCAACCAGTCGGAGTCCACGTGAGAGCAGAAAGAAAAAGAGAGATGAGTTTAGTGTTTTGTCTACTTACCTTAGTTTAGGTTGGAGAGCTGGCCCTCACTGGTCCTTCTCGAGAATAGCTAATCACTGTTTCTTCTTTTTGACAATAAGGAGTGAAACAGTTAAGAGGGGTGCCATGTCCGTGTATTGAAGCTGTCTGTTTATGCACGGTTGAGGCATAGCAGCTGGCTCAAGCCTGACTTAAGCCATGTTTCCACTTACATATGTGACTGCTGTCTGTACATGGATGATGCCTCTAGTGTCCAACGCAGGGAAGTACATTTCTTTACAGATGGATAGAAACCTGATAGAAACTACCTGTACCCATGGGGGATAGGCTAATTTTGTCACGTTTTTCACCATCCAGCAGTCTGGAATATGCAGGACCTTAGTGCTGCACGATTTGATAAAAATGTGCGACTGCAATTTGAGTGGACAATATCCCGATTAGCAATTGCGATTACAGTATAATAAAAAAAAAAGGTATCATTAGTCTTCTTGCTTGATTCAATGTTTCCCCTACATTATATTAGGGGGGCACTGACCTGACCTGACATAGTTATTGTTATGGACAGTGTAAATAACCATGAACAGACTGGGCACAGTCAAACACGCTGCTCACACAGCAGCGCAGCACGACACTGTACCTACAGCGGAGCGAGCCTGTGTTGCGTTCAAAATTGACAAATTCCAGCATGCCATAGCAGCGTGTCAAGTGGGCTGAAACCGAGCAAAGTTGCTCAGTTTTTCATTTGTTATTATATAGTTTGTTATGGAGTCTGTGATTTCCCCGTGACACTTACAAATGTATGCGTAACTGTGCTTGGATGTTGTTTTATGAGGCTCTGGCGGCTTTCAGTTGTCTCTTTGTCTTTAACGTTACACGGCTTGGCTTGGTTACTACTTTTCTCTGTGCTGTCTCAAGTGCTGATATAGATTGGTCGTGCTGCCACGCGACATGGCGACTTTAACTTTTAAAGTTTTACACAGCACGTCTTTCTGTTTAACGTCGGCGTACCTGAATCCAAAGTATCACCATATAATAGACGTTGCGTTTTTTTCGCCACCAACTCAGCCTGTTCATGGTCATGCTCATGCTCTTCTTCAGCGTCCATGTTGGTCACTGCTGCACACCGGGTGGTCACCTGACCATACGTGCTGCACACACCAGGATAGCTTGTGAGCGTGATGTCAACAAACTCCACACACTACAGGAGAGGCAGTCACGTTCACAGGCACACACATTAACATTTATTTACATTAAATTGTAAATAGCAGCCTTTTATGCGGTTATATAATCGCACAGCCTGACTTCGCGATTGCGATTGTGATTAGATTAATCGTGCGGCACTACAGGACATGTAGTTTGTCCTGGAACATTAGGCATGTTTTGTGAAACATGCCTAATGAAGTTGAAAGACCCGAAGCCCCCCGTGACCCTAGGTACTATCACTGATGATGTGTCCAAGAAACTGCATCACAAGATGTATGTAACAACCGTGAAATATTTAATTAAAAAGATGTTTTAACGGCTGAACGAGTCATAATGACAATCTGACTGTATATAATGTATAACCATATTTTTGCAGAATAACATTACTCAGATTCACAATGTGTTAAAACTAGCTAAACAAGTTCTTTTTAATCATGCAAACTCACTTGACAATCAACAGGCAACTGAATTGAAGAAAACAGCCTGTTAGCCAGTTAGCAGCCTGTTAGCTAAACTAGCACACTGTCATACAGTCTTTTCAAAATCCACCACGTAATTTCACTTTTTTTTTTTTTTAAAGATATTTTTTTGGGCATTTTTAAGCCTTTATTTGATAGGACAGACAAGCATGAAAGGGGGAGAGAGAGAGGGAGTGACATGCAGCAAAGGGCCACAGGCTGGAGTCGAACCCGGGCCGCTGCGGCAACAGCCTTGTACATGGGGCGCCTGCTCTACCACTAAGCCACCGACGCCCCAGTAATTTCACTTTTTTAATGTACTCAAGGCAAATTCCAGACCAAAATATTACAGAGGGGACGAGTTTTGCAGGCACATGGGATATCACAGAGATTCCCATAGGAATGAATAGACTTCCAGTTGCCCTCGTCTCTTTGCTTATACGTAAGTGGACACAAGGCATTAGTCTGGGGGGCAGTGTGCTGCTTCCCTCTAGGAGGTAGTTGCTTGCTCAAACCCGACCAGGTCGGGGGGCGGCAGCTCGCAACGTTTCTCGGTGGTTTAGTTGCCTGCTCCAATCCAACCAAGTCGCAGGGCAGCGGGCAGCTTACCTTCACAGTTAGCCGCTACAAGGCGTAGCTGGTTTTCCGTTTTGCACCTGTGGAAGCTTCCCATTTCCTCATTAAAACACATCTCCCTCCAGTATAAGTGTCCCGCTGTCTGGTGTCAAAGGAAAATAATGCATATTGTGGCCACACTCATATCTGTAGGCTCAGGAAAACTATTACAGTTAGCAATACTGTTGCTATAACTAAAGAGTGCACTTTATGGTCGCACTAGCCCATGCGCATCACACTCAAAAAAAAAAATAAATAAATGAATAAATAAATAAAAATAAAGAAAAAATAAAGAGAGAGAGGGAGACGATGACAAGTCAGCAGGGCCCCACTTGTGGAGGCTGTAATGTTAATATGCCAGTAGAGGATGGCCATGATTACTGTGTGTTATGTTTGGGAATTGAGCATGCATTGGCCACTCATGATAATGCAGCTTCATGCATGAACTGCTTCTGCATGAAGGCAAGGCAAAGGGAAGCCTGTTGCCATTCATTTGGCAGACATCTGCCAGCCCGTTCTCAGGGCCTGCAGCCAGCTAAGCGCCCTAGGTTGGCGGGTCCGGTAGTGGCGAACAGGGGCCTATCAGGGCGCTCTTCTGCCTCCACTATTACAGTATCAGCGGGGGTGAGCAGACTGTGTCACATGGGAACGTCCCTGCTCCTGGGTACTTTGCTGGGTTGGATAGGAGCTCCTCCTCGCCCGGGTCAGAGGAGGAGGTAGACATTCTTGGCCTTGGGCTCCTAGAGGACAAGGAGTTGTTCTCAGAGGGGCAGCAGGTGCTTGTGAGGGAGCATGACCAGCAGTCACCTCTCCTTAAGTAAATTATTGGCTGAGCTGCTTTGGCTCTGGGGCTTGACCTGCCAGGTGGCCAGGGTCTCGCCCCTTTCCATTTCGATGATGAAACGGGGGCGACCTGCAAGGTTCCTTGTGCTTCTCCTTTCTGATATCGAGGATATGGTAAGGAGTCAGTTTGCAAAACCGATGGCAGGGGCATGCTGGTCGGGGCTCTGTAGTTGTATGGCTGCTGTTGACATTTGGGGGATGATAGGCTGTGGGCCATTGCCCCCCCATGGATCAGGCTTTGGTTGCCTTGATGGCTCCATCAAAGTCCCTCCGGGGCAAGGCGAATTGCCCGAGTAAAAACTGCAAGGTAATGGATGGTTTGATGGGAAAATGCATGGAGTCATGGCAACACGGGTGCCATACTATCCCTGTACCAGCGCCATCTGGTTGGCCAGCTGGAGGAGGAGTGTAGTACAGATCTAATAGCCGAACTACAACGTGTCTCCTCACTTCTTCCAAAGCTCATGAGGTAGCAGGGTGAAGAGGCTGGCAGTGCTTTGGCAAGTTTTTAGGTGGCCAGGCGCCATCTCTGGCTCTCACAGTCCATGCTGCAGCCAGAGGATAGGGCGTGTCAGCTCAAACTTCCTGTTGAGCCATCTGCCTTGTTTGGGCCTGACACATCCATGATGATTCAGCAGGGCCAGGAATCCCTTCACTGTGTTAAGGAAGTGTCAGGCCCCTTGAAGTAAGGTAAGGGCTGGCAGCGGCATCAGCCACAGCAGCCCAAGCAATCTCAGCCTGCTTGGGTTCAGGAAGATATGTCGGGGCTGGACGCAGCACAGCGTGGCAAGTCTAAATGGGGCCGAAGACGTAGCAGTGGCCAGGGGCCACCCAAGCCCATGCCTCAGTCCTTATGCGGTATCACCCCCAGCCTTCCCTTGCCCTCACGCGACATGGGAGGCTCTGGCGGTATCATTTACAGTTCCAAAGCACTCCTCCTCTGACAAGGGTGGCTGCATTTTCCATCATTGCAGACCACCAGCACAGGGAGGTTTTGTGCTCGGAGATCTTCACTATCATGACAAAGTTGGCTATCAGGGAAGACAAACTCAACAGAGTGAAGTCAGTCAGACAACAGCAGAGAGGCTGCGGTGCAGATGAAGGGAATATAACTTCAAGATTACTCTAGTCAACAACAGCTACGCTTTTTACTATAAGTAAGTGCGATAAAACCTCTGCCAACCAAGCCAATACTTAATCAATACATGTGATCAGCATGTAGAAAGCCATATTTCAATCTGCTCTGTTCGCAGTCTCTCATTCACTGCTATTATGATTAACGATCGCGGTCGACACAAGCACATGCTAACAGCAAACTGTTAAAGACAAACTAAAATGAAAGCTGTCTGTATGTAGGCTAACACTTTATCTTAAAATGTACCTGAGGCAGCCGACCTGCAGACAGTGAGTCTCCTAGGTAGAGGGGGGACAGCAGTAACAGCGCCAGGTCACCATCGGTCGGGCATCCCTCCTCCTCTTTCATCTCTCGCCAGCGTGTGAAAGCCGGGCCAATATTAATCCTTGTTTGAGCTCTTTATTTTATCGCTCTCCCATTTTCTTTTCTTTGTCTCCTCGGACAACACCTTCATCTTCTTCCTTTTCTTTGTCGCTTCAGCCACGACAACCACGTCTAACTTCATTCACCTCGGTTTCGGCTACGCTACTCTAAAGAGAGGAGGGGGATATGACGTATGCCGTAAAGCAGCCAAATTTTGTAGTCTTTTTTGTGTCTGGGTTCCTACCCGAACCCCGAAACTGCATAGTGCCAGTGCAAGTGAAACAACCTATTGTGAGTTGATGTACATCACAAGGATCTTGGATATATATTTTGAGGGCTCAAAAACTACATTGTGTTGCTTTAAGATTTTTGATTTTTCACATCGATTACCCCAGATGGGGATAATTCACATAGTTATGATATAACTGCTGGGTGGAGAGATAATCACCTCACTCAGAGAACCAAGGTTACAGTGTAACCAAGCAACCAGTAATAATGGTGACCTCAACTTTACATTCAGATCTGAACTCATAGGGAGTCAGGACATGGCCTGCAAAGACTTAAAAAGCACACTAATGGGCAACTGACACATTTATAGACTTAACCCCTTTACAGGGCCAATATCCTACATTCCAAGACATGGAAATCAAAGTTACACACAGGGAACAAACATAACTTTTCAATGCAAAGTTAAATCTACAGAGCAAGTGGGCAAATAATTCCTGAGAATCACTGAAATGTATCGATATTGAACCCCCTGGACAGCAGACTGTAAAACAAAGAGAAGCCAAAAGGTCTTTTTTTTCTCCTGACAGGATTACAGAATGGAGCAATGCCTCTGGCCACGCTGTCACCAGGCGCAGAGGAATAATGTTATGGTTGATCTACAGACCACTTTGGCTCTAGCATACATTATATCCCCACAGGCTCATCTAAATGAGTATATCTGGCTATGCTGCTGTTACCTTGTTGTAGATGAAGAGTTTAAGTCTGTTCTTTGGATACTGGAGCTTCAGTAGGCGCTCAAAGAACACTGTCACAAAAGGGGTGGGCTGCTGAATGAAGATGCCAATAACCACCAGAGGGTACTCACTCTCCTGTTGGAAAAAACAAGCATCATAGAAGTTCCAGGAGATTATTAATTCTATTTGGCACCAAATGTTGACGGAACAAAACACCTGAACTGTTAAAACCATTCTTAGTACCGATTAAATTCAATCAGGGGATGTGATCACAAAAGCCTGTGAACAGACCTTCAGAGCTGTCAGTGGGTGGAGGTCCTCATGACACACTGTGCATCCTGTCTCAAATGTCCATGTGTTGGGGATGTAGTTACCCAGGTAGTTGATCTGGAGCTGGAAAACAAATAAGTGTTCTTGTTGGTTATCATATTTCAATCCAATGCCCCGTGCCTAGTAAAAGAAAATAGCTTTAAATGTCTTAACAACAACTACAAATACTTTGACTGGCTGATTTACTGGACACAAATATTCTTAAATAATATTATTGGCAGGAAGAATAAAAGATGGATCATGAATGCTCCTTTAACCTCGAACCCTCTGGGTGGGTGGGCAGGTGTACATGTTTGATTGACAGGCAGGGCACCAAGACACACTGTCACAAACCTGTAGCTTACAAGCCACAAACAAACAATGGGCTCGTTTTTGAGCCAGGGCTGCACAGATTTGATCACCAGTGATCGCTGCACAGTGCACGCTGGTTAGATTTGTCTCCGACTTCATCCTGACTTGCTCTGACATCATGCTAAAGTGGACAACGATATTCTCACAAGATCTAGGCAGCTGCAGTTTTTAGAGCCAGGCACTGCAGTTGCTCTCCATCGACTGCATGACCCAGGGCATGATGGGAATCACCTGACTCTCACCTGATCTAAAAGCTGATTGGCTTAGATGTTGACTCAACAATATGACGTTCATTTTTGTTGAATTTTAGGGATTTAGATGTTATTTGTCGAATTTGAAGGTTTATTCTCTTAACAGAATACCTGTTGTTACTGATGGAGACGTCTGGGAGTCACAGACTAAATACATTTATCATAGACTACACAGAGTCTATTGAATTTTAACACTGGACTGTTTTAATTACTGAAGTATTTTACAACACAGAGACTTGCAGCAAGTGAGATGTGAGGATTCTTAAAATAACATCTATACAGATGTGAAGCCCTGACTATGTCTGACTGATTTTTAATGAAAGCCGTTGTCTTATACTTCTTTCCTCTGTGTTTGACTGTTAGACTGATGTTCAGTTTAGATGTAGTTGAGGGGACAGGTCTGCTTTGCAGCAGCAAACTGATATGATGCTGATGCACCTGACAATTCATGTAAAATGGAGGTTGAACTATGAATAAAAATTACAGATCGCATGTAAAGCATTTCAGTGGGCTACTGTGTCGTTATTAAAACACTTGAAGATTTACAACAAACTGATATGTGGGTCTGATAAAACTTTTAATAAGTCAGCATCAAATCAAACAGGATATGAGTTTACTTGTGACTTCCTGTACAGACTGAAAGCTGCTGGAAACCTAGCTTGTTACTTTTGTGGACCCTACTGCGCTACTCGGTCAATTGATCAGCTTCACTACTGAAAAGCTATTTGCCTCAGAAAGTAGAGACGTTACCACCACGCTACTGAGAAATAAGTTCGTAACGTCGCTACGTGTAGTGACACTACTGCCCAACACTGGATGTAGAAAAAAAACAAAGTGTCACCAAGGGGCATGTGGACCACTCTGAGTAACAGGCTGACTGCTGATAGTGCCCTGTGCTTCCACCTCTCGCTCCTCCACAGCTCCATCCCCTCACCCCAAAAGTCACTTCTGGCTCCAAAAAACAACAACAAAAAAACAAGATGGCCGAAGTGCTGAACTCGAGGCTTCACAACGGGAGTCTATAAACCAGTGGGTAATGTCACAGTAGCATGGTCCATTATTTTTACAGTTTATGAGTGTCACAACAGTTTCAGACTAAGTTCAGACAAAGTGTGAACAGAATCACTGAGTGAACACCCGCATGTACTGCTGATCTTGCCTGAAGTTGCTCTGATGGTTAGCTTTATCGGGCTACAGTGTTTAGCATGTGATTTTTGGATATGGTTTGACAGGTCAGTACCTTCGTTGGTCCGTTCCCATGGATGATGACAGGTAGGGTGTCATGCAGAACATTCCTGGCTCGTACCCGTCCATCCTCAAACTTCAGCACCACTTCGTCTGGAAACACACACATACACATTACGCAGTGATCAATGTTTATGTATTTCACAATGGTTCTAATGGGTTACAATTAATGATGTGGTAAAAGACATATGCACCAGGAGTTAGGTCGTATACACTGTTATGTCCCTTTTCAACAGTCACGGGCTGGCTTGAAGGTGTGTCTATATACTGATGATGGCTTGTCTTGAGTGATGATGTTCAAATGCAGTGGACTGATCCAGTCTAGATTATGTTGGTATGAGCCTGTTGTTTGCAGCTCTGCATCAACATCGCACTGTGGCTGTTTCTGCTTTTACTTTCCTCCTATTATTAGACTTGCCTTTATTGAAGAGAAGCTGCTAACAAAGTTCCGCTAATTCAGTATTAACACATTTCATTTCCTATAGATTCTTCACAGTAAAGGTCCCCCATTATTTTATGTAAAAACTTTTATTGTGAAGCAGCAAAAAAGGAAATGTTGAGTTTTCGAGCTGCAACTTCACACAACTTCTAATACAGCTGACAGTGAACATGAAACTGTAAAATAAAGCAGATATCTAAAGTAAAAACTGGATGCAGGAGAGAAACTAAACTCCAAACCACAGAGATTCAGTTAGAAGCTACAAAAGTACTGAGAGCTGAACACACAGAGACTTTTACAAACGCCTTTCTCTCTGGTCTCCTGCAGACATAGGTGAGGAGAGTCTCACACGCTTGTTTGGGGGGGAGAAGGGGGGTTGTTGGGGATTGGCTGTGGTTGTTGAGACATCACTGCTATCCGCTTGCAGGCGGGCGGCCCGGCTTTTGGACCTACTCCAGAGAAGGTCCATCTCTGGAGCGGCTTGGCCTGACTCAGCGCAGCCAAGAGTAAAAATGGAAAAAGTGTATTAGTGACCGCTCCTGTGTGGATATTAGAGCGTCTAACATAAAGTTGTGCTTTGGTGAAAAACAGTTATGTTAAACTGACATAATGTGACACATTTATTGTGTGTCTGCTGTACTCAAAAACTTTATGTTACTGTATTGTACTAAACTAAAAGTTTTGAATGCAAGCTGTTTCCAAGAAAATTACGTTGAGTGAGCAAAATGGGGTTTACAGTGTGGACACAGAGTTAGCTTGTTTTCTGTTGGACAGGTAGGTGCCAGTGGTAAGCTTAGCCGGCTAAAGTATCGGCTTTTCCTTGACCACAAATATAGCCTTCTGTGATGGCCTCGGCCATGTTGTGTTTTGCTGGCCTCTCTGTGCTCCTCCCTTCCCAGGTTCTCCCTGCCTGTCTCCCTCCCATCTCGTCAGGGGATTCACCTCACCTGTGGCCTTGTCTATAAAGGCATGGCCATTCTAAGATGGCTCTCTCTCTCCTTCCTGGATGGCTGGGGCCTCCAGGCAACCCCAGCGTTGTTTGGTTTGGTTTGGGTTGTGTTACGTTGGCTCTTTTGGTTCCTTATGATTACACACATACACCTCATACATCCAACACCTCTCACCACACCACTGATTACTGATCTGCACTTAAATCTTATTCTTTAAATAAATCTTTGGTTAATCTAACTGGTTGCTGTGTGGTTCTCCCTCTTTTGTTGTGCTCTTAAACGAGCTGGGCATAACACCTTCCTATATAGCTTGCAGTGTACATACAAGCAGTGTGGGGAGGAGGGGTCCTGAGGGAGTCCATTCATACCTACAGACTCCTGGTATTGTCACATCTCTCTCTCAGTAAACTAACAAATTCTTTCCCCTGCTTCAAAAGAAAAAAAAAAATGCTGCAGACACCGCAGACAGTTCAGCTCATGTCTCAACCTGCAGCCCTGCCTAAATCATTGCAGCTCTGAAACCTGTAAGGTGATGATATATCAGTAATTTATTTACCAGATTAGTGACTGGACAGAGAGAGAAACACAGGAAAGAGCCAGAGAAGAAGTTAAATGCTGGTTACCAACAGGTTTTCTGAAAGACTTGTAGCTAGTGTAATTTTCCAAAGCAGTGTGAAGACAAGTCATTACATAAGCAGCTACAAAACAGACACAGTACTCTTACTGTTACACTGTGGACTGTTAACACACTAATTCAATATCTGCCCATGAAGTGGTCTCAGTCAATATATTACCAATAATAGCATAATGTCAATTAGGGATGCACTGCAATATTGTCATGTCATTTGTATCTACAGATATTAGCTTAAATATTGTTGGGGAATGAACTGAACCACGACTGTGTGTACCTTTACACCCCCACTGCTCAATAGCTCATACAGAGTGCACAACCAGAGATCATCAGCGGGACAGGATGCTGGTTAGTGTCACATGTTGTAGATGGCATGAAGCACTCTCGAAATAAGTTGCCTTGTGGATACCATACCATGCCAAATGGGGAAAATATATTGATTTTATTAAAGGGCCATGATCTTTAAGAAAGCTGCCTTTTATAGGACCACGGTACACCCCCTTGACTAGACTGTGCACCTACCAAGTTAGATCTAGTGCGATGTGGTGAAGTAACCTTTACTCCTGCTGTCTAAACCCACCATTTAAGACTATAACTATTAGACAACTGAATGCCTTTGAACATGTTTTGTTTTATTGTTGTTTTACTGTAGGTGGATATCCTGTTAGGGTGTCTGTATTGTTTTGTTTGTTACTGTAACGTAAAAAAAAAAAAAAAAAAAGTTGCCTTGTGGCTGATAAGAAACATACCATTTCTTAAAGGTGTTATCGGAAGGGTGCACTTAAGCAATATTACATGAGAGGGTGTGCTTTAATGTCATTTGTGGCATGACAGTGATGCAGTCAGGACGTATCACTGAAGTGCCACAAATGATATTTACGCACAACCTCAAATGTAATATTGCAATTACACAACTATTACCAACAAAATAAAATATATAATCAAAATGTATTTATGTCGAGGGGCTATTAGCTCTCAAAATAAAATAAAAATTAAAAAAAAACATCTATTTTGTAGCAGTTTTGAAGCCTTCTGGTATTTGCCCTGACAGTTACAACATTTTGTTAAAATCTAAACTGGACATGTGAAGGCTTCTTCTCTGGGTCATGCCATCTGGAATGGTGGCTGAGACTGCATGTTCTTTGTTCACCAAACAAAGGACAGTAATTTGGCCCTTATCTCCACAGGAAGCCTCATTCTCACACCTAAGTGAGAAACCAGTCTTCAAACCTGATTAGGCACTACTGACACAGTGACATGTCACTCTGTGATGTCACCAAGCACACTTAAAGGCTAGTTCACATTACACGATTTTCACCCAGATTTTGCGTCACGGAGACTCGTAATCTTTCTTTTCTTTTCATACCTGGCAACGTGTGTTTCTGTCATTGGGACTCTCGCCAACTGCGTTATGACTTGTGTGCGCACTAGGAGTGACCCCGAATAGTCGATGATTCGGTGATTCGATTCGGAGAAGTCTGATTCGACTGCCAGTCTCGCCGTCGAATCGTCGCAAAATGTGGTTATGAAACAAGACCGTACCATTCTGACTATATGGGGGTGCTCACTGCTGCTGAACATCTTGATTTGACATAGAATGTATTTGTTTTCTAGTAATTCATGATATATAGCCTATTTTGATACAAACATCAGCCTAATTTCTGTTAATAAAAAATTGAAAATGACGAGTGCGTTTAATCAGTAGGCATAATCATTACTACGCATGAATAAATCACCCAGTCGCTCGATCCAAATAAGCGGAGGTGAGTGAGTGCGCTGCACGACCATCAGAACAGCATCGAGGCCTACGGTGATTTAAAGTTAAAGTCCCACTGATTGTCACACACCTGAGTGTGTGAAATTTGTTCTCCGCATTTGACCCATCCCCTGAGAGAGCGGTGAGCAGCAGCGGTGCCGCGCTCGGGAATCATGTGATGATGATTTACGGTGGCGGAGCGCATAAACAAACACTCTGGAGGAGGTATGTGTTCTCAAATCAAACTTTTTTGAAGGATTATTCATTTACCTGAAGTGTCTTGAAACGAATTTCACCGCTGATTGTTTTCTTGATAGACTCTGATTTTTTATTTGGCTACTTTATTAACGACGTGGCCAAACAATTGAGAGAGAGAGTCAGAAAGAAGGAAAACTGTTTCTAAACCTTTTGATGATGTTTTTGGATGTTTATTTGTGAATGAAATGGCAAGTTCTGACGAGTCAGAAACGACTCCTGTTAAAGACATGGATGAGGCTGCAGCGCGTCTGCGCTCATCTAGAGCATCATACCTTGATGAAGTGAAAGGAATAAAGATAAAGATAAAATGATAACCCTTTTACTTTTATAATTATTATCTCATTATGCCAACTGAAGAATTAAATTTGTTTATTTGGATGTTTTAGTTCTGACGCAACGGAAACTGACGCAAATGAGCTCATGAATCAATGAGGGGGAAAACAACATGATTTGACGATTAGTCGGCTAAAGGAAAAATCTGTCAAATCAGATTCGACTATGAAAATTCTTAGTCGGGGACACCCCTAGTGCGCACACCACAAGATTTCTCCAGGCAGCAGAATTCCTTTTAAATCTACGTTCCAACTGCACCCCCAGTACTCTTTGTATTGTGGACCTCATAGAAATTGCCCTCACGTGGTGGTGATATTAACTCTCTCGTTGTCAAAAGAGAAGCATTGTGGATATATACCCTGGACACTTTGGCTCCTAAAGGGCTCGATGTGGTTCGATTTGAGGCCCTTTCTGTGACTTTGTTGGCTTTGGGTATTGTTTCCGTTTTTCATTCTTCATTGTGATATGTGTCAAGGAACCTATTACCACTGCTAGCTTGTGTTGACATTGTTCCCTCAGTAGCTGGTCTTATGTTTCATTTGGTATATTCTTCCACTACTGTGTGAGCCATGTTCACATGTTATTCTACACATGTTATATCACTGTGGTTTTGATTGATAATCACTACTTCCATGTTAGAGGCGCCTCTACAGTATTTTTTTTTCCCTTTTGATATCACGTGATTTCATGATGGTCTCTACCTGATGCTTCCATGATGTGATATTTAAAGTGTGTTTTTGGCAGGTCTTGTACCTGCCAAAAAATTTTTCTAACATTTCTGTAAATAGGTATATGGTTATTACTGTGATTTTTGGTATGTATCAATGTAATTTTTTTATGCTTTTGTACAAATGTGTTTAAATTATGTGTGTATATATAATCAGCTGTAAAGACTAATCATTTTTACACCTGTGGTTGATAACATGTTTTGTCAGGTGACCCTAGGGGTTGTATATATGGAGGTGTGTCTCCACACTCATTTCATGTCTAATGAAGGGCAGGTGCCCGAAACGTTACATGTGGTGATATACCATTAAAGTGACAGAGATGAAGGAGCAGTTCCTGGTGTGCGGACTTCATGTTCATTTTTGCACCACTGACACAGTGACATGTCACTCTGTGATGTCACCAAGCACACTTAAAGGCTAGTTCTTCATTACACTAGGGCTGTCAACGAATATTCTAAATTCGAATTTAAATTCGAATTTGAAAAAAAAATGGACCTTCGAATGTGAAAATTGATATTCGATTGTGGAGGAAAAAAAACAAGCAGTTCTGCTCCCAGCTGTTGTCTCCGTCACCCGGCTTGACACATTCGCTCGCGGCTCGCGCAGAAAATAGACCAGACGCCGAAACGATCGCTGCAGGGCGCGAGCTGCTCACGGTCCGGCGCTTCGAGGCTATTCGCAGCGCTTCCGCGGGCGGTGTGGCCACGGGTCAGAGAGGGGGGGCGAGCGAGAGGTCCGCGGTCGTTTATAACGTAATGTTATAGATAATTGTTTTATGTGTTTTAATGTGTAGGTATGTAAATGTTTTCAAAGACGTTTATGTTGAAATAAAAATACCTACAAGTAGTTATGTTTCCTTGTATTAATACATATACAAGTATGTTTCCTTGTATTAGTTTGCCCTCTTGTGGACATAATGCGGAAAAAAAAATATTCGAATGGTTCGAACCTATGAGTTATTTTTAGAAGGAATATTCGAACGTCATTTTTGAGTAATTTTGACAGCCCTACATTACACGATTTTCACCCTGATTTTGCGTCGCGGAGACTATCGTAATCTTTTGAGTGTTCATACCTGGCGAGTGGTGACGCGTGTTTCTGTCATCAGGAGTCTCACCAACTGCGTTACGACCTGTGTGTGCACACCAAAAGATTTCTCCACCGAGCCCTCGCCGACAGATCCCCAAATAACGTGGTCATGTCACCAAACTACGTTTTTTAACAACACATTGTAAAGGCATGGATATTCTTCCCAGTGTGAATCAGATCTGCCTCCAGGGCCTGGGTCCAAACACAATGCACTCCCCGTGATCTTGTGGATGCCACCATTGTTGTTGTTGCTTGCCGGCTTGTCAGTGTTGCCAGATCATGAGAGAGAAACAAGCAAGCTATGGAAACAAGCCCAAAAGAAGCAACTTTCTTCAAATCTTTATTGTATTCTTTCCATATTTTGCCCACTTGTTAGCGAAATAGTTAAAGAACCTCCATTCATTGCACAATTCAAATGTGAAAAGTCTCATTGACTGACTGTCACCTGTTTGTATGCGGATAAGGAGAGGGGCAGAGGGAGTGGAGCGGTGGAAACATCCTGCAGTCCGACATACTATCATGCGTTTAAATCACTTATTAGACGAATATTTATAGAGAAAGGCGACGTTTAGAGAGCAAGCCCAAATAAGCAACTCTACTTTAGAAACAAGCTCAAAAAAACGCAACCCGCTACTACCAATATTTGTAAGCGACTTTACAAAAAAACAAACCCAAAGTCGCGGCTGATAAGCAGACCTGACAACCCTGTCCTCCTCACATTTCTTCCGTCATCCTGCGTGCTGATGTGGGACGTATCCCGCCTCTCATTGGCTGATGCTCTTTGTCAGTCGTGTCAGACTTCTCCAGTTTTCTAGCATGCCAGATATCCAGTCCCAGTCGCAGACGAGGGGGCGACTTGCTCGTAGGCTTGTTCACACATGAGGACTCGTCTTGGCAGACTATCTGCCGACTCACCTCTGACCCAAGGTGGCTTTCAAGATCCTCTGCGACGTCAAAATCGCGGTGAAAATCATGTAATGTGAACTAGCCTTAAGGAGAATTCTGCTCTCCATCAGACTCTGAAACTCTCTTGTCCTCTTTCTCCTGATGGGCTCCTACTCCTACACCTCTGCAGAGGTAGGACATCACACAGGACGGCCTGGTACACCCTTCCCCCATTCTCTCACTGCTGCCTGCTTACAGCAGAAGCAGAATCTGGAGATCAGAAAAGTTAATATGCCAAACATAAGGTTTGCAACTAACTTTCCAGCAACAAGGAAAACCAAGTTGAGCTAACACCCCAACGTCTAACAACCCAGAGCGACCGGCCTCCTCGGATCTGCACCCTCAGAACAAGGACACAGCAAAGACTGCTTGTGGAACCACAGTTCTTTCCAGCCTTCAACTGTCGGCTAACAAAAGCAGCACACCACAAAGCAACTCTTCCATCCATTCAAGGATTGATAATGTAACATCTGGGCATAGCATCATACAGTTGTACAGACTAAGTGAGACGGTTTAACTTTGTCAATTGTGATTTAATGCTGTTTCTGAGTTATTGTTGTGATTGATTGCAGTTAGGCTATTGGTTAGCTGGCTTCACCAAAGCTAAGGGATGTTAGTTTGCTAATGCTTTTCACAGACAGAGTCTTACAAATTGGCTTTCAACATAGCTACACCCTAAGAGGAGACTCAAAGTTCCCACTTCTTTTCCTTTGTTTTTGTCCTGACCACATGGTCAGGCAAAACCTCTCCCGATCTGAAGCCATTTTTGATTCGCCATCTTGTAGTTTTCTGTTGTCAGCAATTTTCTTTGTAGGCCAGAGGGCCTATGTTTCACACACTGACCTTCTCTCTCTCTCTCGCATACACACACTCCCACATACACATATATACACTCATGCTTGTATATAGTTAGTTAGTTAGAATTTGTGTGTTTTGTTGCTTTGCTTTCTTTATGAATAAATATATTTGGAATCATACCTGTTGTCTGTTTAATATTGCACAAGAGTGAATGAATAGTCAACCGTCGCTATGTCAAGAACTCCAAAATCCTTCAGCCTTTACTATTAATATGGTAATTTTGGTTATGGTTATTTCTTAAACTATTAATAAAAATTCCAAATTGCTAGTTTAGTGAACTTTATGAGACTGATATCATTACCTGGCTATCATTTTTCCCTTTTTGGGAATGGTGCCCCACAAGATGATTTAATGTAAATTAAGTCACATTATTTAACATAATTAATAATGATTAGTATTCATAATTATTAATTATTTCCAATAGCTATTTTGATACTTTAATTGAAGATCTGTTTGATGTTAGATCACAACAAATACGGCCCATGTTAAGGCTTAGATCCCAAGACATTTCTAACATAGCAGTAGAGACCTCTGGAGCTAATAAAACAGGCCCTGTGTGTTGGAGAACGCTTCAGTTGTTGCAGTGTCCTTGCTTCATAAACTTCACTGCCTGGACCAAGAAACAAAATTCAAGGCACTCACCGAGGGCTCCATGAAGGTTCTGGAACAATCTGCATTTGCTGTCCAGTGTGATATTTATGGATTTCTGAAACATGAAAACACATTGTTTTCACTGAATCTGTTGCAATCATATCAAATAGCATAAATTCACTACTGAAATAGTGATTCTCAAATAAAAACTGGAGATGTGTCCAGCATAAACAAATAATAAAGGCTGGGTCAAAAACAGTAAAGGGGATAAAACAACTTGGATGTAGCTCACAAGGTACACTGAGTATAAGCAGTATCAGCACTAATTCTAACAATAATACAACAGAGTCATGTCATAATCATCATTCTGCTATACACTTTCTCCTTAACACTAATACTGTTTTCATTCACTAATTAATTTCAGTCACATCTACACTTTTGTTGTTTTTTTGTTGTTGTTGTCGTTCACTATTAATCTACCATCAATAAAACTGAACATGCCCTACAGATGTTTCAAATTAAAAGCCTTCCAGGAACAGGAGTGATTATGCCAACTGAGCTACTGGAAGGCCTTTAATGTGAACCATGTCTGCAGAAAGTGCTGAGTGTCATTGACACACTTAACAGCCCTTTAAAAAACTGCAGAAAGGAACTACCAGAAAATAGTGTTTCTGTCAGAATGAGTGCTTTGGAAATTTAAATTGCACCAAACTTGTCAAATCAGGCAAAAATAGAGGAAGAGCTGAGTTTGCATCAACAGCGGATGAAAACAGAAGCAGATCAGTAAACAGGGAGGCTTCTTGCTAAAATATGATGTAATATGCTTTTAAAACAGGGAAAGTATAAATACTAAATGCCTGCCTGTCTCAAATAAAAGCCTGGTTCTTTCTGAAAATGAGGCCACTGTTTGAGAATTATATGTAACATAGTAAAACATCACAGAGGAATTGTAGATATAGCCGGTGTCTATTCCTAAGCCCCTTTTACACTGCCTGTTCAAGATGGGAATATCTCACTGTTATGCCGGCCTTGCCATTCTGTGTATAAGGTACAATCTCAGAATGGCGGGACAAAGTTGTCTCGCCTCTGAGCCAAAATGATGTCTGTATAAACCAGATAGCCGGCAGGACGGGATCATGGTGGTATTTTGACGACGTGTTATGTGTGTAACCCACTGTGGGAGATTTAAAAAGTAGCTGTTGGCAGTTAGTGGCTAACTCAAAGAAGAAGAAAATATCTGTTAATTAGGAAAACGATGAGGTCCGGGAGGTCCGGGAGCTCCTTACCCTCAGCCGCCATATCACTGGGATGGTAAATGATTGTTATTGTTTATAAAGTGCTATCGACACGTATGTTATATGTCACACTAGAGGCTGAGGCTATTGTGTTAGATGTCACACCTGTTATGCCTCTTTTCATTTCAAGATGTTGGCATGCTGTCTACAATCACACACGGGAGCAGCATGATTCCAACGTAAATAAATAAATAAAGAAAGAAAGAAAGAAAGAAAGAAAGAAGGGACTTCGTAGAGACTCTGTAGTGCCATCTCTTTGTAAAAAGGGCGAGTGTTAGTGGGTGTGGTGAGGGCAGATTTGCTGATGGGTAAACCAGCCTTTCCTTACAAATCTGTAAATGCTGGGGAAGTGCTGTTTTTAAAAACACCCAATAGACACTATTACATTAACAACAGATATGATTAATTAAACTTACCATATCAGTACCCTACAGCATTGATGCTTTGATGGAATAGATTAGCATGTTTCACTGAATTCCATGCATGTTTCACGACAGTAGCAGCACTAACGTTACTCTGTGCCATTAGCCTATGTTCTGATGATGTGCTGTAATATTATTTGAAGAAAAAAGTGTCGCACACTCTGGCTCCATATGCAGTTTTTTTTGATAATATTATAGTAATATTATCATACAGGAATTTGCAACCTTAAGAACTACAGGTCCTTGGAGGCTCACAACTCTTTTATCAGTGGCTAACCCATCAAACGTCTTTTAGATAAAGTGTTAGATCCTTTGGTTTAACCAGAGACAGCCATGAAATCGCCATTTCCAAACCCATCAAACTCCATTTAAATAACAGTAATTTTAGCATGTAAAGAGATAGTGTATTTCAACATCTAACCGGGTGGATTAAGGGTTTATTTCAACCAAACCAGAGTTGATGATTGTAGAAACAGCGGAAAGATAAACCAGGATTATTTTTGTAGGTTTTATTTTGTCAACTCTAAATAAAGTGTAGCAACAATCATTTCAAAAACTCTGGGTTTTAGTATTAGTATAATGTTTACATCCCTTTAACTTAGACATATCCCTGACGGACTAAGTAAAGATGATACCTGTCTGCGCAAGATCTTGCTGGCAGCAAGTAAAAAGGTCCTCACAAAATACTGGCTCCAAAAATACTTTCCATCTGCTAGCCTTTTTGTTAACATTGTTAAACACCTACATCTTCTAGAACTGATGACCTACTCCATATGACTTAAAATGATTATTGTATGTGCCATATATAATATTTCCCCTTCTGTTCCTGAGATATGACATTGAATGATGGCCAGATCGGCCAAAAGTGATTTATGCAGAACATTATGATGTCACGGTAAAGTTGACCTTTGACCTTGTTGATCTAAAATGTCAGCACTTCATTATTTTATCCTGTTAGACATTTGTGTGAAGTTTTGTCATAATTAGCATATTAATTAGTGAGTTAAAACATATTTTGACCTTGGCATTTGACCTTCAACCACAAAATTCTAATCAGTTAACTCTTCATTCCAAGTGGACATTTAAGTCAAATTTATTTATGAGTCAAAGATATTCTTGAAATACTGTATTCACAAGAATGAGACAGATGCAAGTTCACACTGTCCTTGACCTTTGACCACCGAAATACAATCAGTTTATTATTGAGTCCAAGTGAATGTTTGTGCCAAATTTGAAGAAATTCCCTCAGTGTTCTTGAGATATCACATTCACAAGAATGAGACAGATGACTTAACACAGACTTGACCTTTGACCACCAAAATTTAATCAGTTTATTGTTGAGTCCAAGAGAATGTTGTACCAAATTTAAAGCAATTCCCTTGAGCTGTTCTTGAGATATCACGTTCACAAGAATAACATGGATGTAAGGTCACAGCAACCTTGACCGTTAACCTTTGACCACCAAAATCTAACCAGTTCATCCTCGCGTCCACCTCAACATTTGTGCAAAATTTAAAGAAATTCCCTTGAGGTGTTCTTGAGATATCGCGTTCATAAGAATGAGACAAACATGGTCACAGTGATCTTGACCTTTGGCCATCAAAAAACTAATCAGTTCATTGTTGAGTCCCATTGGACATTTGTGCCAAATTTGAAGAAATTCCCTTAAGGTGTTCTTGAGGTATCATGTTCACAAGGATGGGACACAGAAGGACGGAAAACCCGACAACATAATGCTTGTGGCCAAGGATATTGCTGGCGTAGAGGCATAAAAATGTTTTTCCCATCAGTCACTTAAATACAAAAACATGGGGCAATAGGATCCAAGATAAATATTCCCTTCAGGTCTGGACGACATCTATTGCACGTCTGTCCGTCCTGGAAGAGGGATCCCTCCTCAGTTGCTCTTCCTGAGGTTTCTACCGTTTTTTTTCCCGTTAAAGGGTTTTTTTTGGGGAGTTTTTCCTTATCCGCTGTGAGGGTCCAAAGGACAGAGAGATGTTGTATGCTGTAAAGCCCTGTGAGGCAAATTGTGATTTGTGATACTGGGCTTTATAAATAAAATTGATTGATTGATTGATTGACTTTTAAGTTATTTGACGTGCATAAAGCCACACGGTAACTCTTCGGCATGGTAGCAAATGCTTTATTTTACCCCTCGTCCTAAAAGAATGTGATGTTTTTGTGAGCGTTTCCAAAAAATACCAACTGTATCTATAAGCATTTTTTAACTAATTGCTGTTATTACTATTATTTTTAGTAGTTCTAGTATTCACTGTGACTTTGGCATGAAATAAATCAGATCACTACAGTAAACACCGAAATCTAACAAATCTTACCCTTTTCACTGCATCAATGTACATCTTAGTGAAGAACAGCTGGTCACTGTCACTGTCTTTTCCTGTCCAGTCAGCAATCATTTCTTTAATGTTGGGGAGGTAGCCAATGAAACCTGAGGATACAAACAGACAGAAAAAAAATGGCAGAAGTCTACATTTGTTCATGAAACTTGCTTTCATTTCCATATTCATGTATATAAGCTCTGTTATACTGTGTCTACATTTAGACACGTCAAATAAAAAGGAAGTCAACTGTCTCTTATTGCCATGACTACTGCCAGGTTCAGTTTTTATGGCCTCAGCTCAGAGCAGACTACTAACTAAAGATCTGCTGCTATAAAAAGCATGGCTGGACACCTTCAGTCAGCACCGCTCTGTCAATGTGCCCTTTTGTTTGAAAAAGTTGTATAACCATTATACAGTATATCTATGTTCTAATGTCCCACCAGAGCAACCCATGGATCCCTCTTGTCAGCCCCAATGCCCTCCAACAACTCCCATGCTCAGTCAGAGTGTCTCTCTGTATGAGTCAAGCGCTGCACTGCTTGGTGCAAAAATGAACCCTAAAGGACCAGACGCATCAAACTGACATCAAAGAACTAGTGGCAACAAACGCCAACTGTTGCACTGCCTCATGTTGCCTGTGTCTAGGCCAAAAACTGCATATGAACACACTACTGAGACTAAAGCCAACAGCCAACTAGCACATACGTTCTGCCCCTGTGTGAGTGGAGATAACTCTCCATACCAGCAGGCGGCGGTAGTCTGTGTTCTTCATTCAAAAAGGGAAAGACTGACAGGATTTCAAGACACTAGTTAGCCACTTAGTACATTAACAACACATCCCCATGTTGAATGAGCAAATGATATTTACCTTGTGCTAGTGAACAATAACACAAACAATTTAAAAAAATGTTTCTGCTAAAGAGCTCAATGACTAAAGATATAATTTTATATTACATAACAAGTTTGTTTCAGTCTCGCTCCCTCTTGACTTTAGTCCTTTGTTTTCTTTTCCTCACTTTCGTTTCTCTCTTCTCTGGGCTCCACTCTGCTGAATCTGTCGAAAAACAGCCAACATGGACCGAATATGGCCAAAAATGCAGCACACACTGTACAAACTAGGGAGACACACCGTGTCTCTCTGCCACTGCCACTTTCAGAGTCTATGCACACACCAAAGATCTTCTCTGGTCAAAGTGGACAGCTCTCTAACTTTTGACAGCACATCATGGACCAGACCAAAAGTTAGGCTGCATGTACTGTAGATCTGTGCAGTTATATATGTTACAAAGGTTAACTTCATGTTGCTAAATCATAACTGCTGGAACCATTGTTACAAGCCCAGGTCAGAATCATTCCTCAACTTAAAAAAACATTTTCAACCTGAGTAACATCAAACCTACCAACTCTTTGATTCTCAGAGCTTTATAGGTGTACCACACATACTACTGTATGTCAAGGGTCTATGAACAGAGGGTGTTGTATGCTATACAGTTTGTGTAAACCCTCAAGGCAAACTTATGATTTGGAATATTGAATAAATATAAATAAAATTGAATTGACTTGATGCTGTGAGTAGGCACCCCCTGGCAGGACTAATTCAGGGAAAAAACTGACAATGTACAAACATGAATTTCATCATAACATCAGAGGCATGTGGCCTGCCCAGGCTGTGTGACTGACAGGACTGCTGGACATACCTCCTGAGCCTAGGAACCTATTGCCCTCGATGACATGGGGGTGTTTGTCCTCAAGGTGTCTGTCCGGCCAGATGAGGCTCTCAGAGGAGAACACCACCTTGTGTCTGGCCTGCTGGAACTTCTTGAGCAGCTCTTTGGGGCCCGAAGCGAAAACCACATCGTAGCTGTGTGAAACGGGGAGTGAAAATAGAAAACTTTACTGCGCTGTGTGGCTCAGCAGTGTGTAAAGCCAGTGACATTGTTAAAACAAATGAAGGGGTTGTCTTTATAAGATGCCAGCATTCTTTATTTGGAGAGTTAAGTTGCCAGTGGTTGCATTTACCAGTGCTTGAATGAACTCTTGAGTTCAATCTGTGAACATGTTTGTGTTTAAGAACCACAGCAGTGGGTTTGTATGTTTTAGCCTTTTAAATACAAGCCCCATATAAAACTATTATTACAGTACCTTTAAAGGAACAGTTCACCCAAAATCAACAATATATATTTTTCCTCTTACCTGTAGTGCTCTTTATCAGTCTAGATTATGTTGGTATGAGTTGACAAGTGATGGAGATATCAGCTGTAGAGATGACAATCACCAACCACACCGCCACACAGAAGGAAGCTCGTATCTACTGCTAGCTCACCTAGCACCACTGAGCTAGCTAATGTTAAAGATCAGCCGAGGAGGATGCTATGAATGGAGGAGGATTCTCTTTCTGTATCATTTTGTATATGGATTACTGTTAATTTATCATGTTGATCTGTTCTGTACGACATCTTTTGCACGTCTGTCCATCCTGGAAGAGGGATCCCTCCTCAGTTGCTCTTCCTGAGGTTTCTACCATTTTCTTTCTTTTTTTGGGGAATTTTTCCTTATCCGCTGTGAGGGTCCTAAGGACAGAGGGATGTCGTATGCTGTAAAGCCCTGTGAGGCAAATTGTGATTTGTGATATTGGGCTTTATGAATAAAATTGATTAAATTGAAATTGAATGTTTACATCACACACTGTCATGAGCACAAGCCCTTCATCCATGAGTAGATGCATGCTTCCTTCTGCACAGTGATTTGGTTGGTGGGTGTAGTTCAGTAGAAAGAAAACAGTTCCTATATCAAACTGCTCACAACAAGGTTGATGGATTTTCTTGAGTAACCAGGTCATGATTTCTGGAAAGAGATATTGATGTTGAGTTTTTCAAATGTATTTTTTTGGCACTTGGAGCTCCACAAGGAGAGTGGCATCTAGTTCCATTACACTTAAGAGAGGGTAGACAACTCTACGGCTGATATCTCAAACACTGCAGCTCACACTAGAACAACCTAGATCCTGATTCTTAAACAGGGGGTCCGTGACCCCTTGGGGGTCCTCAGAGTTACTGCAGGGAGGACACTAAATTACCTCTTGATAATTTTAATTAAAGTTTTAGTTTATTTTTTATTTTTAAAAAAGCACAATGTGTCTGAACATACATATTAACATGAATCCAACATATTATTAGTAGAGCTGGGCGGTAAGGACATAAATTCATATCTCTGTATTTTCAGGCTGACCGGCAATACACGATATATATATCAGTATTTTATACTAAGTGGGCTACATGTTCAGTTGCAACCTGATCCACGACTTAAGTCCCCTGTTATTTTTGCTGCATGTGTTTTTCCACAGCAGGGCAGGTATAAGAAGTTTACCCGTTGGAGGTGAGCTGTTCGCAGAGGTGCAGTAAGAGCCTGTTGTCTGCAGCTCTGCATCAACATCGCACTGTGGCTGTTTCTGCTTTCACTCCCTGCAGTATTATTACACTTCTCTTAATTGAAAAAAAACTGCTAACAAAGTTTCACTAATTCGGTGATTTACATATTTTAATTCCTATCAAGTCTTAACAATAAAAGTCCCTCGTTATTTTGTTATGTAAAAACTTTTATTGTGAAGCATCAAAAAAAGGAAATGTTGAGTTTTTGAGCAGCAACTTCCCACAACTTCTGACACAGCTGATAGTGAAGATGAAACAGTAAAATAAAGCAGATATCTAAAGTAAAAACAGGACGCAGGAGAGAAACTAAACTCCAAACCACAGAGATTCAGTTAGAAGCTACAAAAGTACGGTGTTGTCTAAATTCATAACTTGCTTGAAAATATATCGACGTACATAATCGATATATCACACAGCCCTAATTATTGGTGAAGATATTCAGTTTACAGTACACATTCATGATGGGCTGACTATTACCCATGAATCCTTGTGCATTCATGGGAGGTTTTTTTGGCAACTTTTTTTTCACATATTGGCCAATTAACGGTTAATGTAATGTCAAGTGTGTGAACATTCTTGTGAGCCACAGTGAATTTGTAACTTTTTTGAGCAAAAGACTCTGAGACACCGTCCACCTCAGAGACCCCAGCTTAAGTGCAAAGGGTGAGGCTAACGCACCAAGCCATGCTACAACTGCTGCTGACTTAAAAGCTTCAAAAGTGCAAACGAGAGAAGACCCAAAATATTAAAAGAAGTATCTCTAGTTAAACTCAGTTTTATACAATTTATGTAGTAGGCGGTCCCTGCTCCATCTCTGTTTCAGCTAAGGGGTCATTGGCCTGAAAGGTGTAGAAAATCACTGATCTAGATTTATAAATAGCACTACTGGTAAGAGGAAAAATATGTATTTTGGATTTTGTGTTAAACTGTACCTTAAAAAAATTGACTGCACTTTCTCCCTTGCTCCTCTGTCCCTAGGCATCCCCCAGAGTTCAGTGATTGGTCCTCTCATATTCATCTTCTACATGCTGCCCCTTGGTAACATCATTCACAACCACGCTTTCAATTTCTACTGCTATGTCGATGATGTCCAGCTCTACATCTCCACTAAATCCATCACCACTGAAACTCAGTCCACTCTGACCACCTGCCTCAATGAAATCAAATACTGAATGCAAGCCAACTTCCTCAAACTGAAATGTGAAAAATCTGACATGATCACCAGCCCAAAATCCCTCACCAAAACCTCTCACAACTTCTGCCTCACCACTAATAATACCACTCTGCATTCCTCCCCACACATCTGCAAACTCTGCGTGATTTTCAACTGCAACCTCTCCTTCGAAAAACCTGTCCATCAAATCACCATTACTGCCTTCTTCCACCTAAAAAACATAGCTCATCGCGGCCCATCGCTCTCCCCCTCTGCTGCAAAAACTCTCATCCATGCCTTCATCAAATCCAGAACTGACTACTGTAACAGTGTCAGAGCCATATTTGTTTGTTGATGTTTGTCTGTTATACCTCCCACCACTGGAGGGAGCAGTTTCACTGTCAATCAGACGGTAGTTCATTAAAACAGGTGAATCAGGTGACACAGGTGTTGCTGGGATGAGAAGCACACAGTTTTTTGACCGTGCGCCAATGTTTGTAAAAGGTTTTTTCTTTGTATACAAATGTGGACACTTATTGGAAAGTGGATAAAGTTTGTTTGAACTCAAGAGCTGTTAAGTAATAAATCGATTGATCAATTATACTGGAAACTAATGGACACTTAATCATTTGTTGCACATGTCGAAACAATCAATCAGCAACCGCTGTGGCCATTTTTTGATAGGCAAAGTAGAGCTGGGTTGAAAAAATCGATTTAATCGATTCGAATCGATTTTCCTTTAAATGGCACAAAATCAATTCATTAATTAAAAAATCGATCTTTTACTATAACTATTTTCCTCCGTGGACGTGTTGTACAGTCGGTAGCAGACTGCAGCAGCCTGCAGTACTATCAACCCAGGTAGTCTCGCGAGATCAGCATTTAGCACCTGGGGTCATGGTGAGAGATCTCGCGAGACGGCCGGACAATGAATGAAGACAGAGCAGCAAACAGTGGTGGGAGCGTGTCCACTGAAGGCATGGGTCTACAGTATTTTCACTCGCATTTTCCCCTAAAAATATAACGCTAATAATGTACGCATGTTTATTAAATGCACATTAGTTTCACAGAAAAGATTAAGAAATACCACTAAGCATCAGCACACTGCTAACTGTAGCCTCAGTTTGTAACTTGTAGCTTCTAGTGACTGTCAAATCGCCAGCGAACGTTGTTTACACTGAGGACATGGAGAGCAGCGTGCCTGCTCTCATGGGACAAAGATCCTCTGAGAAGAAAGACGGTTCACTCTGCTCTGCCGCCAGGAACAAACTGGGAGGCAAAGATCCTCTCTGAGGAAGAGGGTTCACTTTGCTGCAGGGTTCACCTACATATATTGCCTCTGATACAGTCAATGTGTGCATCACAACCACTGTAGTGTATTGCACAAAAGCTTTATAAGACGGTTACAGGCAGCAAACTTGTGGATGTCCTTTGTTTACATTTTTTTGTAGCCACTTCATTTAAATTGTCTGCCTTGTGATTAGATTTCATTTAAAATATTTATTTTGTATGTGTTGGTCAGGTAATGTTAAATAAAAGTACATGATGACTAATGTAACTGCTTTGGGGTCAATTCTTAATGTAAACAGTATTTTTAATAGTAATGCACCAGGTCAGAGGGTTCCTTGTTAAATATACTTTGTTAGTTCTCAGAAAATATCTTAATATTCAAGCAAATTTTGTATCATAATTGAAATATACTTGAACTGAATTGAATTGAATCGAATCGAATCATGAATCGGATCGAACTGAGTCCTTGAAAATCGAATCGAATCGATCTGGAAAATCTGAATCGATACCCAGCCCTAAGGCAAAGGGGTCATTTTAAACAGCATTCTTTATGGTACATTATCCAAAGTTCTAAATTAACACTAAAACATCCAGAACTCCACTGCCTGTCTGCTAGCCCATTCCCACTTCCGCAAACCCACAATGGATGCCATTCAAAGTCCTTCTACTCAATTATAAAAGCCCTCCATAAGCAGGCCCCCTCCTACCTCACTGACCTGCTCCACTGCCACACTCCTTCCCGCAGTCTCCGTTCCTCTGATGCCAACCTCCTGACTCCACCACTCAGGACCAAGCACCAGACCTTTGGTGACAGAGCTTTCTCCATAGCTGCCCCCTCCCTCTGGAACTCACTGCCCAAACATATTCAAGACTGCACTGACCTGTCCCAGTTCAAATCAAAACTCATCTTTTCATGACAGCTTTTAATGTGTGAATAATGTGTGTATTTCAGCGTATTCTATTTTATGGTGGTTTCTGACTTATGTAAAGTGTCTTTCAGTAACATGAAAAATGCTCTATAAATAAAATGTATTATTGTTATTATGCAGAAAGAAAACAATGTTAAATTTATTTCATGATATGGCAACTATATCTTGATTTCTATTCTTATACCATAATATTGATGTTATGATATTATTGGCGATATATTGATTGAGACCTCTTCATGGACAATGGTTTGAAGTATTAGTGGGTACACAGTCCACAGTGTCACAGTAACAGTTCTGTGTCTGTTTTATAGCTGCTTATGTAATGACATGTCTTCACACTGCTTTGGAAAATTACACTAGCTACAAATCTTTCAGAAAACCTGTTTGTAACCAGTGTTTAATTTCTTCTCTGACTCTTTGCTGTGTTTCTTTCTCTGTCTGATCAACTCAACTCACACCAGAACAATCTAGATTGATAAATAGTACTACAGGTAAGAGGGAAAATGAGTATTTTTGATTTGATTTTTAATTTAATTTTTTAATTTTATATACTTTTATTAATTTTAAATTTTATTTGGGGGTGAACTGTGCCATTACAGCTGCATTATGGATATTGTTCAACAATATGAGAAATATGCGTATTTGTTTTCTTTCCAGGCGTGAGATGAGAAGAAGAGGTGTTCCATCCAAGCACCAATTAATCTTTCACACAAAGTCTTCCAACTGAATTGACTGTAGTGAATCAGTAGCTTCAGGCAGTGGAGCTCCTCACTGACTGTGACTGAGATCACTACTGTCAGCTCAGCTGGGATTCACAGTGTACTTATTACTTGGAGTGGGGAAAAAATTGATACAACATAGTATCGCAATATTTTTGTGTGGCAATACTGTATCGTCACATAGTGCCAAGTATCGATTTTTTAATTTTATAAATTTATAATATTACAAACACAAATTAAACTTTAGGTAGCCAACTAGAATAATATAATCACTTGCTTTTTCAGTCCACTAGATACATTTTGCTGCAAAAAAAAGACTTAAGTGAGATGAACAGACTGAAGACTTTATCTTTATTAGACAAAACCGATGTTGAAAAAGTTTCCCTTTGGGGACATAATTTACAGTTGAAAAAAGGTAATAAATCGCAATATATTTTATCACAATATGCAGCATATTGCAACATATTTAAAATCGCAATAATATTGTGTCGTGACTTAAGTATCGTGATAATATCGTATCCAGTGGCATAAGGTAGTTACAATGGGCCCCGGTGCACGCTATTACGAGGGGCCCTATTACCCCCAGTTACAAGTTATGAAGCACACACACACACAAAGTTTTAAGTGTATATATATTTTAGCAACAGTGTGTCTTACTGCCGCTTTTATGTTACATCCACTTGCAGATACTTGATATTGGACACATTAACATACACAATACACAGCAATCATCATTACATATCTGTATAAGACAAATCTACAAAAGAAAACAGAAAGTTATTAGTTTAACTTGATAGTTTTTTTATTGGTAAATTATAGTTTTTTAAATAGTTTATGTAGAATAAGTTTATAATTTGTCATTGATTGACACTGTTTTACAAAACCAGAAAACCATGATGGAGATGGGTTTGCCTTATTTAGGGCATGTATGGAAAATAGCACCATTTTTGTTTTAAATGTGAGTTCTTCTTTGAACACGGGTGTATTTCTAGGTGGCAGTCGGGCTCCTCCAACCCATGGGCCCCAGTGCAACCGCACTGCCTGCACTGTCTATATTTACGCCCCTGATCGTATCATGGATCCATCCTACTACTTACCGGTTATAACTTTACTGAAAGCTAAAAAAAAAAAACTACAGCAACAATCATTAAGTACTAACTGTTGCAAATAGGTTGCTGATGACTGATTCAACTTGTACAATTTGATTACATTCATTTAAATTTAATTACATTTATTTAACTAGTAAAAACCTCACTGAGATCAGAAATCCCCTTTACAAGAGTGTTCTGGCCAAAGCAGGCAGCAGCACATTTAAACAAAGTTGAAGACATACAACATTTAACAGTTACAGACCATAAGACTTACAGCCAAAAGGTCAGGTCATCATACCCATGATCACATCGAGGCTCAAACACACCAAACCGAATTTAGAGAACTAGCAGCAACGAAGGCCCCCCGCTGCGTCGCCTCATTTTGCTATGTCTCAGCCAAGAATTTGCACATGAACACAACACAAAGACTAGAGCCAGCAAGCCCATGTGCTCTGCGCTTGCATGAAAGAAAATAACTCTCCACACCAGCAAGCAGCGGGAGTCCGTATTTGTCATTCAAAAGGGGAAACAGGAAGACCTACACTAGTTAGCCAATTAGCACATTAACAACACATCCAGTGTTTAAAGAACAGAGCATATTTACCGTGCGCCAGTGAACAATAACACAAACCACAATGAAATGTTTCTACTAAAGAGCTCAATGACTTAAGAAAAAGTATCTAACCTTATGTAATAAGTTTGTTTTGATCTCTTTATTTACTTTCCTTACTTCCATTTCTCTTCTCGTGTGCCAAGCTGAACTGCCAATCAGAGTGAGTTTATTCACTGATGGGCTCTGCCATCGCTGATTCAACATGCTGAATCAGCCAAACAAAAAAACAAAAAAAAAAACGACTAGCCCCAACAAGGGCCAACTGTGCGGTACACAACGCAGCAACGAGAGCCGCGGACACTCACCAACAGCCCAACACTGACCGCTGGCTGACCGTTGGCTTGGTGTGTCAGGGCCTTTAGTTTAAACCAGAAACAGATGGCACTTACAGCTGGACTAAATACAGTCAGATTCAGCACCAAACATCATGGCATTATCAACTATAATAAGATCACTCACTAATGTGTGTAATGAGGTGTATTTGAAAGGTAATGAAATTGGTTAGCGTAAAACAGAAGTATTAATTGACAACAAATCTTTGAAATGAGCTGAAGGAAAGGATATATATATCAGCAAAAGGAATGTGTGTATAGTTTAAGCGAAACAGACACAACATGTTGATCAGAGAGCTTTAGAGGTGTTGGTAGGTGTATTTTTGAGCTCTGGACAGAGCCAGGCTAGCTGTTTCCCCCAACTTCCAGTATTTATGCAAAGCTAGGCTAACCACATCCTGACTCCAGCTCTGTACTGAACATACAGACATGACATTAAAAGCCATATGAATATCTCACTCTCAGTAAGAAAGAAAACCAAATACTGAACTATTCTTTCTTTTTGATTTTTGCCTACTTAGGAACAGAAAGAAGCAAACAACTTCATTTGGGATATTACATATTAAGTCCCTAAATACTTTTTGTAATTGCTCTTCCCCACACTGAATAAAAATTACGTATTGTATTGTTGTGTGGTACTGCAGCGGAGATTTGTCACACAACAGTAAAAGTGACCAAAAAAAACACACTGCGGAATCTAAACACGCCTGGTATTATGTGGAAAGTGTTCAGCAAAAAGTCTTAAAGTTGAGCATGTTACTCAGATCTGAAACTCTGCCTGTGGTGAAGACACTCACCTGTCAATGAAAAGGATGATTTTGTCCTCAGTCTTCATCTTCTCCAGAGCTACTTTAAGGAGTTGTACTTTCTGGCCTCCTCCTGGAGCCGACATATAGTCGCCTCCATTCCATTTCTGACCCTGACCAAGAACCTTAATGCATACATACACACATACATTTACTGCAATTTGAAGAAATAATTCTAAAGATCTTCAAAAACTCTTTTTTGTGACTAAAATGAAATTACATTATCTGCCAAATTTTACTTTATTTTTTAATAAAAACAGTGGCTTATTTATGTGGCTTAAATGCATAGAAAACATCTTACATGTTAAATATAATGATTGCATTAAAGGGAAACTTGGGTGAACAGCAAAAAAAGGGACAGAGAGAAGCTTTCATGGCTAGACAGCAGGAGAGGAACTTTGATCTTGCAGCAGAGTTCCTACCTTGACAGTGTAGTTAAAATTTTTAGCCGACCTCAAAAAACGCTTGAAGCCATCAGTCTCTTTGGTTGCAACTGTCACAACTAGGAGCTTCCCTGGAAGACAACAAATTATAGAGGAATTCAGAAAGATAATATGTAGACTTCTTTTTTCTTTTGCTTTAAGCATGAAACAACCTAGGGGTACACCAGCAGACAGGGCAATAACTAACTTTAACACAGTCATACACTAGAGGACAGATATATTTATTCACTCATTATCCGTAACTGCTTATCCTGTTAGAGGTCATGAGGGGCTAAAGCCTATCTCAACTGACGCTGGGCTAGAGGCAGTGCACACCCTGGACCAGGGTCACCAGACCATCCCAGGGCTGACACATAGAGACAGACAACCATTCACCATTACATTTACACCTATGGCCAAGTCAAAGTCACCAATTAACCTGCATGCATTTGGACTGTGAGAGGAGTCCAAAGAACCTGCAGTAATTAAAAAAAAAAAAAAAAAAAAAAAAAAAAAAAAGATAAATAATAAATAATAATGCACAGTTCATTACAGGTGCAAATTCACCAAGAAATTTACAGTTAATCACAACAAAAAGCAAAGTGACAAGCTGTTAGTGAATGATTGTTTAGCCTTGCTAATTACAGATACATTCCAATGATTTATTGCTAAACATACATAACATATGGAAAACAGCAGAATATGTTACCATAGTTATGCAGACGACAATCAAATTTACATAACCATGTCACCAGGGGACTATTGTCCAGTACAAGTGTTGACTAAGTGCACTGAACAAATCAACAACTGGATGTGCCAAAATGTTCTTAAACTGAACCAAGAAAAAACTGAGGTAATAGTTTCTGGAGCCAAGGAGGAACAATCAAAAGTCAGTACTCAGCTTCAACTGGCAATGTTAAAAACCACAGACCAAGCCAGAAATCAGTTCAGAAGTTCAGACCTGAACTTCAACAGCCACATCAAGACAATTACAAAGTCGCTATCACCTTAAGAACATATCAAGGATAAAATGACTGATGTCTTAGCAGGATCTGGAAAAACTTGCCCATACATTTATCTTCAGAGGACTCAGATAGTTGTAGCTGATTCAGAATGCTGCTGCTCGAGTTCTCACTAAGATCAATAAAGTAGATCACATCACTCCAGTTCTGAGGTCTTCACACTGGCTTTCTGTCTGTCAGAGAAGACCTCTCAGGTCTTCTGGGACAGGACTGATTTGTGTCCCCTGAGTCAAGACTAAACATGAAAAAGCAAAGTTTAGTTTTTATGCTCCACATATCTAGAATAAACTCACAGAAAACTGCAGGTCTGCACCAAGTCTCATGTCTTTCAAGGTCAATCAAGGTTGAAGACCTATGTTTGCCGCAGCCTTTAATTAAATCAAATATTTATTTATTTTTTACACTGCACTGTAATTTCTATTATTCAAATACTTTTATTGATTTTGACTGCACTGTAACTTTATTCTTGTATTTTATGAATGTCTCTTTCTATTGCACCTTGTCTTGATGCTTTTGATATTTTATGTAGAACACTTTGAATTGCCCTGTTGTTGAAATGTGCTTTATAAATAAACTTGCTTTGCCTTGATAAGATCATTAATTTAACATACTGGCTCACTTCATTGCATCTCTCTCGTTTCTATTATCTCTCCACTGTCTCTATCTAACAGAGACACAAAAGAACTTTTTAAAAAATAATAATTTAACATACCATTGCTGAGGCCCTTGAAGGCTACTGGGGCCCAAATGAGCCATTTACAAATGTTAAGTTCTCTGCTCAGTTTTACTCTTGATTTAAGTAGAAATATTATATTTTTAACTGCTTTCATATTTGTACTTGCATATGGAGATTTTGTTTAGGGACCCCAAAATGTTGGCACTAGTAATAACTGACAGTATTTTAATTTATTATGTGATTGTTATAATGGGTTGTAATAGGTTATTACTGCAGGGCAAACTATATCATACAATCTCGTCTCATCTCGTCGTCCTCCGCTTATCCGGGTCCGGGTCATACAATATTTTTGGAAAATGTGATGATAACTCATTTGGCACAGATCAGCAGTTATCGTCTTAGAGGAAACACTGGTTCTGATACGGTTTGTAAATTTAGCTACTGTATGATTTTCTTTCTTAACTTCCTCCATCCATGATAATGCGACAAGATCAGATTTTGAAATGGGCAGTGAGTTGCTGTAGTCTAAGAAGAGTGTACTCTGAGTCCAACCATCAGTGTGAGGTTATACCATAAACCATTTACTGTAACAGTCTGTTCTTGGTGTGGCTATAGGCACATCTGTTCATTGTTGCTTTCATTTCAAAAGTGCATGTAAAGACAGAAAGTAAGTTTGAATCCAGTGGAACACTGGAAAATGTATCAACAGCCATTCATTTAGGCCTGAAGTCTAATCTCCATAACACAAATCTGATAGTGTCTCACCAGATTTCCACGAAAAAGATATAGTTTTTATATCATCTCATAGGTCGCCAGGGTCACAGGGCTGACACAGAGAGACAGACAACCATTTACGCTCACATTCACAGCTGCGGACAATTTAGAGTCACCAATTGACCTAATCTGCATGTCTCTAGCCTGTGGGACAACGTGCAAACTCCACATCGACGGACTCCCCCATGCCGGGGTTTGAACCCCCCACCAGGAATCAGGAACCCTCTTGCTGTGAGACCACCATGTCAGTACCTAATAGCCTAAAAACCGATGACTACACTTCAGAAAAATGTCCCATTTTTAGCTTAATTTTTTTTGTCCCATTTTACTTGAGTGAATTACGTGCTCACTCAACCCTTTTTCATAAAAAGCAAAGTGTATTGTGAAAAAATATTGATTATAAGTCATACAGTTGATAAAATGCAACATCCTACAACAATTTAGGTTGCTATACTCTGATTGTTTTAGCTGCAGCTTTTCACCAAAAAGAGAAACTCAATATGCCATATAGCTTACCAGGCAAGCTCTGGGACCAGTGGGTTTTTTTTTTACTTGTTGCTCTGCCCATCCTAGTTATCTCACACCAATTAAAAAGACTGTTTTGTGTAAAGCTCATTTGTAGCAACAATGAAATAACATGTTTGGTGACTGGCTGCTACTATTTACAGTCCAAGATGGAAAACCTTATTTGTCCTATTTACCTGTCTAACTATGAGAACCAGGAATTTTATTATCATTATTATTATTATTATTATTATTATTATAGCAGTAGCAAGGAGAACTATTCAAATTCTTTCATGCAAAGAAAAGTTTCATTATTTTTGTTGTTTTGTTTTTTGTTTTTGGTCCACATCAGCTTCAATCAACACCATGTCTACCCTGCACATGCTACAGCTAGTGTGTTAGTATCAGCGCTGAC
Source organism: Epinephelus moara (assembly GCF_006386435.1). Lineage (NCBI taxonomy): Eukaryota > Metazoa > Chordata > Actinopteri > Perciformes > Serranidae > Epinephelus > Epinephelus moara. Next base: position 7,278,130 of record NC_065521.1, on the reverse strand, counting down.
TGCGCTGATCGTAGCCCGTCCACGTCAGCGGCATGGACGGAGTCCTTCTCAGCACCTAGTGTAGCTATCTCTCTCATGTAACGAAGTGACATAATGTTGAATTCATTTTCCATAGTTTTCTTTTAAATGGAGAAAAGCAACAGACAGGTTACAGCAAAGCGTAGTTAATGTCCTTTAGCCAACTGTACATTAGCCCTCTGTCTGCATGCATTAAGCGCCACGAGCAGCGCGGGCATTAGTTAAATCTCAGCTTTTCTAACTGGCTAGCCTGTTATCGTAGCTAACACCGAAGACACAGTGCAACTGTGCTTATTTTCCTACATGGCTTTATACTGCTACTTCTACCAGAATGTTCTACCAGACATTTCTGTCGATAGGCACGGCCATATCAGAGGTAGAGGTTTTCACCCAGCCGGGGACCGTGAGCTGGGGAGTCTCCCTCATACCATACCAAGTTGGAGTGTCCCAACTTCACTGTTACACACTGAGATTGTATTAAAACACACTTAGCTACAGGCTGTGTAGATAATAGAGAGGGTCCAGACACAACATTGGTGTCTTTCCTGACTTACCGTCGGGGATTCGTTGCTCCTTACAGATAACCAGAGGGAAAAGTGCACAGACAAAGATCCCAGAAAACGACAGCAGGGGCGAAATTCTCATTTTTACCAAGTTAAAGTTAAAATTCGCTCGGTGTAAACACAACTGGACACTTTTCCAGCCGATTCCCAGCAAGAAAGCCAACTTATCACGGCGGTGTTAACTCTCGAAGCACCGCCTGCCCCCTGACTGTCTCTGTATGCCCCCTCCCTCCAACCTCTCTCCCTTCAGTCTCCCTCCAGTCTCTCTCTCTTTTTTTTACGTGCAACAAATTGTCTATTTGACCGAGGTATGGAACAAAAGTAGTAAAACTTTTTTTAAATGTTTTTTTTGTAACGTCATTATTTCCATCACTGACACTTTTGCAGTACACTAGACTCATGAGTTCGAACTGTATACATCCGCAACGCCCACCTCCAAAACTGGGAGAAAAAAAGCTGTTTGAAAATGATGACCCAGCTGTTCTGTCGACATGAGCACTTGCACGTAGCCTGTAGTCCTTACACCCAGTGGCGGTTCTAGCACATTTGGTGGCCTGGGCAAGCCTCCCTCAGGCGTGTTACAGTCACCGGCTTCTTAGAGGAAACGATAACCAGCTCCCTTCCTGCCGATTTCAACACAGATTTGTTGTTGTTTTTTTCCATTTTCTTTATCTCCACACTCTCTGGGCACCAGAGAGCTTTTATCATTTTGACATAATGATACAGCATGTTTGGGGGTTCTAGTGACATCAGATAAAGGTGGATTAATACTTGTGCATTAGCTCCATGCAGAGCCTATGTAGTAGTCTACACACATGGCCTACACCATTGCGAGTAGTTACACTTGAGCTGGTGTGTCTGTGTCACTCTGTAGTTACACCTCCGAAACCAGGGTTGCCAACTCTCACGCATCTGGCATGATTGGTGCATAAATCTCATTCCACCGTCACAATCCTTTTTTCTTTTCTTTTTTTTGTGTGGCTTGACCAGACTGCATACTCAGAGCCGGCCCAAAGCAAGCAAACTAAGCACCTGCTTAGGGCCCCGTGACCACTAGGGGGCCCCCAAGAGCCATCCATCCATCTTCTAACCGCTTCATCCTCTTGAGGGTCGCGGGGGGGCTGGAGCCTATCCCAGCTGACATCAGGCGAGAGGCAGGGTACACCCTGGACAGGTCGCTAGACTATCGCAGGGCTGACACATAGAGACAGACAACCATTCACGCTCACATTCACACCTACGGACAATTTAGAGTTATCAGTTAACCTAGTCCCCAATCTGCATGTCTTTGGACTGTGGGAGGAAGCCGGAGTGCCCGGAGAGAACCCACGCTGACACGGGAGAACATGCAGGCTCCGCACAGAGGGGCTCCCACACCCGGGATCGAACCGGGAGCCCTCTTGCTGTGAGGTGACAGTGCTAACCACCACACCACCGTGCCGCCCGCCCCAAGAGCAATTAACTTAAAAAAAGAAGAAAAAAAAAATTATTTTTTTTTTCCCATGTGTGTGATGATGATTCATATATTATCAAATCTTGTACAAAAAGACAATATTATGTTAACAGAGTGTAGTTTCCTACTGCCTCTCTGCTCTAAATGTCAGAGCTCCGCTAGTAAAGTCTGCATCCAGGCTCCAGCCGTGCAGTGCGCACTGCGCATCCAAGGAGCTAGGAGCAGGTGGAAGGCCTAATAATGTCACAATAAAGGACTCGGTATACATATTCTGGGTCGCTTTTTGGCATCAAAACAACGTTTTTAATGACAACGTTTGATAGCAAATGTTTAATAACAACTAACACTAATTACAGACGCGGTGATGTTTGCTAGCGATATGTTTTTGCATTAATGAATTAACTCAGTTAACTTACAGATTGAGATATGTTGTTTGCTGCAGAGCATAGTAATTTATGTGACTAAATAAACATATTCCTTATACATCAACTCCCTATTATGCTCATACATTATATGAAACTTCCCAGGAGCACTGTTAAAGTATTTTGGAGGAGGCACTGGCTCAGCCCAGGGGCAGTCCACCTCCTCAGGCTCAGCCAAGGCTAATGAACCAGGTGAGGGAAAAACTGTCACCATATATATTTAATTTCTAGTCAAATTATCTCAGTAAGATATACTAATATAAGATATAATCATATGACAAGGAACATGTTTTTCATCTTAGGTCCATCTCCATCCTCTGCTCCATCCACTGTGCCCACTGTCCCCTCTGTGTCTGCTGCAACCTCAGCTCTACCTGGTAAGTTAACAACAAAACAGCCTTTGTAATTGCTCAGTGTACTGCAGAACATTCTGAGATAAATAATTTGTAATATAAGACAAAATCATATGAAAAGGGACATGTTTTTAGACAAATGCATATTATTTCAAAACTTCTCAAGCAATTTTCAGTTGTTCCACTGGCAGATTGTTTTTCTTATTACAAGCTATAGCTGTACTATTTTACTTAGAAAATAAGCAGCCTAATTTTCAAGTGTAAAATGACATCTAACATGACTAGCTTTTGTTGTTGTCTTTCATCTTAGGTCCATCTCCATCCACTGTTCCCACTGTCCCCTCTGTGTTGCAGTTTATTTAAAACAAAAAATAATAAAGCAGATTGTGTTTACAGTACATGACTGGTTTATTTTGTTACTTTTAGTTGGCCTAGATGACATTCGGTATCCCACTTAGTACTATATCACTTTGAATATTAAGTGTAAATCAACCCCAGGCTGCTCTTGTAGCTGAATTTGCTACCATTTCAGATTAAATACCATAGATGGGTAAAACATGCCAGGCTGCTCTTTGAGGTTTTATGTATTGATTCTCTGTGTGGCCAGTAGGGGGAGTTGCTGACTATGCCAAATTTTAATTGAAAGATTTTTCAGCAAGTCTGCAAATCTGTTGTCTGCTTCCATGACCTTAATCACTGTGGATTACAATCTAACTACAACAAAAAGTTCTCACATCTAGTTTTACAAGTGTATCTGTAATGACAGAGTAGAACATGAAATAAGTTATAGTAGGTGTGTGAATGATCAATAATCAGTATTACTGGCAGTAATAGAGGGCCCCAAAATCAAATTTTGCTTAGGGCTCCATGGAGGCTTGGGCCAGCCCTGCGCATACTAGATGTCCACTGAATCCGTCGTGTGCGCGATTCGGCCGCGGCGTGGACTCGCTCCGTCCCGTGCCGGGCGTCAATGTCCACTGGAACTGTAGCGGAGCGCACGCAAGTGGCTGGAATTGTCGGATCACGAGATCATAATGTCACGCGATAATTTGCGGAAACCCTGGAGGTATAAAGCAGGGCTGGACTGGGACAAAAAAATGGCCCTGGCATTTTTGGCCATGGCGGCCCACTATGATTGGTGAAGTGTGCACACACTAGGCTGTTACCAAAATTAAAATAAATCTCAGTAGTACCCTACTTGCCCTGGAAGAGAGTACCAAGGCTAGAAAATCAATGTGCTCATTCACTTCTCATGTAGGCTACATCCTGGTGGTAGTAGATGGCCCCGGAGTACACAATGCCTATGGTGAAAGCACTTGCCAAAGAAACTCTAGAAGATTTATCATTTCAATTTTTAATAAAATGTGTGCATGTACAAATAAGATACATAAATGTCGGCATTTTTTTGTCCCAGTCCAGCCCTGTACACAGGTCATTGAAAGTCCTTGAATTTATCTATTTCTGTATGAAACTGCATGAAAATAGGATTTCACCGAGAAAAAGAGAAAAAGCAAAGTCTAACTCGTTCATTGTAGCGGCCAAAGCCGTTTCAAACAACTGGTGTTCATCCGTAGCCATCTTGCAATGTTTACTGACTGATTCCGGACTTCGTCATCGTAGCGCTGTCGTCATCTGTTTAGCTCGCCTCTGGCCCGCCTATATCAGATACACTGATGTGACTGGTGCAGCTCGGCTACAAGGGCATGGGTAATGAGCATGACTGCCAGAGTGAGCAAATTCAAATTGTGCTCTCGCGAGAACTCTGGATTTCCAGGGTAATTAAACGTGGCTTAAATAGAGACAATTTCAAACACAAGTACACAAATTGGCTTCATAATAACTCACAGAATTCACAGACAAAACATTTGTCTTTAGCTGGACACATTTTCCCCACAAATACAACATGCTAACGTCATAAGCACAAGCCTATGGCATTTTACATTGTATAGATGAGCCAGCAGCTTGCGGAGATTCTACTCATAGAGCCAGAAAAACAGCAACATTTAACAAAGGTATTATCACAAAATTTGGCTCCATCACAACTCACAAGGTTCACAGACAAAACGAAGTCTTCTACTAAACACGTTTTCTAAAGAAATACAACATGCTAACGTTATTAGCACAAGCCTATGGCATTTTTTATATTGTATAAATTAGCCTAGCGACTAGCGGAGATTTCCTCTATTCATATGAAGCCAGGATAAATCACACACAAGACTTACAATGTTATTTTGTGTGGGCTTTGTTATCCTTACAGTTTATTTTTCTTATCTGGCAAATAAAAGTAAACAAAAGCTTTGTTTCCACTGAGGGAAATGGTTTTCAGCTTACAAAAATAGACAGGAGGTCTGTGTTGCCGCAACATGCAGTTACGCTTCTGGGGAGGTGCACGTCAGGCTACGGCGTAGGTATGCTGTTGATTCCATGCAGAAGTATAAATCCCATTTGCCTTTCTCCCCCAGAGACCAGAAGTGTAATGAGCTGAGGAGGGGGGCTGGGGGTTGGCAGGAACCGAGAAAAAAAAGGCCTCTCCATTGTTATGTTGTTGTGGCCTTATGTAATATTTAAAAAATAACAGTAGTAACAGTATTAGTAGAAAACAGTAAAAGATAAACATTTCAACTTTATTTCTTCCCTCATATCTGGCACCCCTTATGGATGACAAACTGTCAAAGTAACATCGCATGACAGTAGAGACTGGGGCACTACATTGTAATAACAAAAGAGAGAATAGGCATAAATCATCTTCCTTTATTCTTATCATTGAGGGTAGCTGCACATAGGTGTACCTAATTAACTGGCAGCTGAGTGTGCTATGTTTAATAAAACAGAAGTTCTTTGTGTTTCCCTGGTAAGTGTTTCCCCACAGTGGAGGCACTAACACAAAGAGGGGATTTGGTACAAAAAATATGTAACTTACCTCGGGTGAATCCTGGTAAATTGGAACAATGGGTGAAGTGGGACAGTTGAGCTTTGTCATCTTTATCTTTACATTACCTCATTACTAGAAATTAACACTGAGCACATCGTTAGCAAGAATGTGATTAAAAAATGTACAGGTTCCGTGGCTAAAAAGTAAAATAACATAGTGTTCTAGGGTAAATAATGTTTAGGGGTTTTTTTTTAAATAAAATGATGGATAGGTTATCATGGTTATAGGCTATATTTCCTTGGGTATGTTATGGTGAATTAAATTTTTGAGAAACCACATTGATATTCAGTTTTTCTGCATACAGTTTGCCAATAGCATACTGTTAAAGTGGGACGGTGTCTTACTGGTAAAGTGGTAGAGACTAGGGCCCGACTGATATGGATTTTTTGGGGCCGATGCCGATTCCGATATTATGGAATAAAAAATTCCAATAACCGATATATCGGCCGATCAAATTTTTACATTTTTCAATTTAAAACCCCCCGAAATACCTGCTTTTGATGGCTTAAATATAGTTCAAACACTCGTTACAAAGATATAAATTGATGGAAGAACATTTTACTATTTTCAAACACTTTTATTATCAGAAATTGTGTGGAACAAGCAGCATATTAACAATTTGAACACAAAAAATCAAAAATATGATGTGCAAAAAGGCAGTAAACCTCTGGGAAATAAAATAATCATGCAAAATCTATATGAATGAAGACATTCACATGTATGTTCACAGCACCAGAGTTCTTCTTATTATTGCCAATTTAACAGAGGTAGGTTACAGTGCAAAAAGTAACACAAGGACATCATTTCTAAGTAAAACACCATATTCCCTGCATTTTATTAGTGATGAAAATATAAGTGTTAACATCGGCGTCAATCGGCCAACTTTTGGCCGATTGCCGATTATTCTCTAATGGCTATAATCGGCCGATAAATCGGTCGGGCCCTAGTAGAGACAGCTATTCAAGTCATTCTAATAGGGGAATTGAATTCCCTTTTTATATGACTTTCAGAAATTTAACTAGCTAACCAGATATTTCAACAAGGATTTACTGAACAACTGAACATTTTCCATACACTGCCTAAAACATCAAACAAAGCCTGCCAAAAAAAGAAAGAAAAAGAAAACAAGTAAGATGGAGAGTAAAGTTTGGATGGCCAGGATATTTGCAATATTTGCAAAGCCATATGATGATTTAAAAGATCCCATGAAGACTGAGGATTAGATCATGTGTATTGTTTGGCCTATGAGAGATGTGGTGAGGAGAATGGCCTCATAGAAGATGGGGAGGCATTCACTTGCGCTGGCTGTAGGCCTAGTGACCTGTAAAATAAACTACTGTACAAACAGCAGAAGTCACATTTAGCCTGTGTGAATTAATTATAAGAAGAGATGTTCATGAAGGTTCCTCTTTTTATATTTAAAAAAAAATTAAACCCATTAAAAAATAGTGCAAGAGGGCCAGGAGGGCCAATAAAGGTGTCCCACTTTGACAGTAGCACCTGGTAAAATGTGGGTTTGGGTTACTGTGAGTTTCAGGAAGAGTCATCCATCCCGTCTTTAATATTTATTTCTTTTTTCTTCTGCATTGTGTATTTGGGCTCTGAGGCTATTTAGAATAGTATCATATGTAGGGCTAAGACATTTGGATCATGATTAAAAATGACACAGAAGGGAAATTATCAGAAAATGTCGCACTTTACCAGTATTCACTCTACTTGATTTGTCTAATTCAAACTTTTAAAGCCTCATATTTAAGTTTGGAAAGCATTTAAATGAAGCAAAATGAATGAAATCAAATAAACCTGGGGCTTTGGGGGGGCACTGATCTATTCTTCCCATATTAAGCAGTTGGTAATCCAGCCTTCCTTTAGCATTTCATGTATAAATAGGCACACATTTTTCAACCAGAGATTCACTAAAAAAGATGCAGGATCATGGTGTCCAGATTACAAATTGAGTCTTAAAAATCTGAGCACAGTTAAATTAATAGGTAAAAAAAACTTTCAAGTAGCTTTGAAATAAGACAAAAAGGCCAATTTTGCTTGCAATAAACATTGCTTAATAAATTAATGTAAAAAATGTTTAAAATCTATCTATCTATCTATCTATCTATCTATCTATCTATCACATGCCTCTTTTAGGAAAAGGTTTCAGAGAGTAACCCTACATAAGCTGTTCTCCAATAATGGAATGTCTGTTTTCTGTACAATACAAAATGACTACTGATGCTAGACAATGGCTTTGAATGTTTCACACCATTCCTTCCATTTTTGAAAAGCTAGCTCTCAACAATACAATTTTTATTAATATAACATAACAATAATTTATATTACATTATCTTATTAATTACAGTTGATACATAAAGACTATTTTACTCCTTTTCCTGCACCATATATATTTGAATTTAAATAAGTACAAACAAAGACGGTGGATAAACCAGTAATCCAGTATCTTTAGTACAAACATAGCCTACACGTAAAGCACCTGATTTTGCGACATTTCCGGTTGCTGCTGTGTCGTTTTGCTTTACGACAATTGTGACAAACCAGAAGAGTGAACTGCTGGCTACAGAGTTCTTTGGAAAGTCAGGTGATGTTTTCCACCTGAACGCAAACAAAAAACGAAATGACCTGAGGTACGACAACTTGATGACTGCCCTACACGCCAGCTGAAGGATTTGACAATAACTCACGATGCGACAAACAATAACACATTTTCAACAGTTTTCCTTCTCAGCGCTAGCTACTTAGCTAAGCTAACTTAGCCAGACGCTAACGAAGCCAGTTTGTCAGCTTTCACTCTGGGTAACTTGTTTTGAGTGCGACCAGAATTCGATGTGACATCCTGGAATTTCCGACCTTAAGCACCCTGGGTGCCGTTTGTAAACGCTGACTCATAGCTGGGCTTCCTTAGTTTAAACACACAATGTGGCTACAGCAAAGACTGAAGGGGCTACCAGGCTTGTTATCGAGCAGCTGGGCGAGAAGATTGCTCATAGGACTGCTGCTCTTCATCATTTTCTACTGGTATCTGGGAGCAGAGCGCAGATGGAGCTTCTTCAGCGGCTCGACCATGCCCGGTGGGGCTGCTGGACAGTGCCTACTGACTGAAATCCACAGGTGGAAGTCTTTCGTAGAACGAGGAGAGGGGATATACAGCGCACCTCAGGAACAATTAGATACACCTTTTGTATCAGGTAACGGCCATATTCTTATTGACATTGACTCCAACAAACTGTGGGTAGCGTCGTCGGCCCAGCCCGGCTCGGCTCCGGTCCACCAGACTGAATACTCACCGAGAGTCGGTGTCCACCTGGAGGGGAAACGTGCTGAGGCTCAGGCTACCATGCTGTGGTTCCGGAAAGGATCCGTGTTGTCGGTCCGCTGTGCCACACCAGCCGCTCTGCAGTCACCCCGGGACTGTGTCACCATCAGAGAGGAGTTTATCGCGCATAGAAGTAGACCTAACGTGTATCTCCAACGAATCCACATCAACAACCCGTCTGATAGGGCCGCCTCCTTGGAAGTTTCGTCTGACAACCCCTCCTTTGGTAGCAAGTTCTCCAGCAGTGTGGAGAAAGTGGAGGACAGAGACATAGTGCTCTCCTCTGGCAGAGTGCCTGTGGAGAATAACCACATGGTGCTGGTGGTGGTGGTCACCAAGAAGCTCATCGGCAGGATCCAGGTCTCTGCCAAATCAGATTACAAAGACAACATCCTGTCAGTGGTGTGGACCTCAGAGCCCATCGAGCCCTCCAAGCTGGAGGAGACCTTCAGCACCCTCAGAGATGGAGCCAAAAAGGAGCTGGGGGAGCTGCTCAGGGCCAGTGTGGAGGACCTAGTGGAGGATCACCAGCAGGCCTGGATGGACCTCTTTATTTCAGGTGAGCAGAGGTTGGGGCACCAACTGGCTCTGAGTTTTAAAGAAGCATACTAGGGTTTAAGGGATCATAGTCCATTTACTAACAATCACATACATGGCATATGGAGCAATGGCTGTCTGAAATGTTAGCAAGAACACTCAAAAATGTAAAATAGTACAGCATGCCTTAGAAAGTAGTCATTATATCAGCTAAAACATACTAATACACTGATATGTGCTTTTGAAGGTCAAAGATCATAATAAATGTTATAATCTTATACTAGCTACATTTACAGCAGGGCTATAAAAACACTTAGCCTAGATACCTATTGATACATTAAAGGCAATGATAGAACTGTGAAGAGAACACATGACCTCTGCAGAGCTAAACTATATAGGGATTTTATGACAGATACTGTTTGCTCACGTGTTCTCACAGTAGGTTAGGTTGGTTTTAAACATTACATAGCCTTTAAAGATGTCAGTGTTTGTTTGGGTGGTTGCAGCAGTATCTGCGTGGAGCCCCAATGCTTTGCTGTCTGGAAATTAGAGTATCCTCTGCTAGGAGCTAAGTAAGGCAGAAACAGACAGTTGTGTACTTAAGATAACATAGTCATCACCATACCCTGGGAGCTTTCTTCTGTTCCATAAGGTGACAGTCTCACTAAATAATGTTTTCAGTAGGGATGTCCCGATCCAGCTTTTTCACTTCCGATCTGATACCGATATTACAGCCTTGAGTTTTGGCCGATACCGATACCGATACCGATCCGATCCAAGCGCGTATTATACATATTCACTTATTTTGTTGTCAGTCATGTTAGAAAAGGTTTGATCAAGCAATATTACTCTAACAAGAACAACTACTTAATCGGGTTAGTTAGAATGATCCACAACAGTTGGTATGAGAAACTGACCCGTTTATTGTTAACAGGG
>NC_065521.1:7251933-7264291 GCF_006386435.1 Epinephelus moara | reverse complement strand
CACACACACACACACACACACACACACACACACCCACACAGAATCGTACGCATACACACAGACACGTGTGCACACACACACACACACACACACACACACACAGACCAACCTCTCTCGCTCTCCCTCTGCCATTTTCCGCACGCTGTTTTTAAAATCTTCCGCGATCACCTGCCCCTCGCATTATTCATAGTTCACCTACTTGACTGGCTCGTGGAGTGAATAGAGGAGAGGAGGGGAGGGGGCGGTATTGCGCATGCGCGACTTCCGTAGAAGACAAAATAACATCTCCAGGTGTCCATGACCAAAAATCGTTTACCTTCGATTTCGTTACTTTTGAAATCGTTTGGCCCACTCCAAACTATGAGAGCCCAGTGGGAAGCGTCGGTGGTGGATGTTAAAGAGAAAATCGATTTTCTTTAAAACAAATCGACCTAAACTCAAATTCGAATTAATCGATAAAATCGATTTATCAGCCAGCCCTACCTTAGAGGGAATACAGCTCATAGCGATATGACAGTTTAGAGTGCTTTAATTTTGAAGTATCACATCAATCACACATCTGATATTGTCTACGTGAAACTCTGAGGTGGTGTACTGTTATTTTGAAATGAAGTTGGTCTGTGGAAACAGGAAGTTTCCCAGTGACAACCTTGAGGTGGTGTGCTGTCATTTTGAAGTCAGATTGATATTTGGAAATTTACTGTGCGTTCCAATACCCATACTACCTTATCCTAATGTTTAGTATGCCAGAAAAGTATGCCCCCATCCATAATATGTCAAATACTGTATGGCAAAAATACCAGGATATGCTACTGCATGTGGTCGCTTTTTTGCAGTATGCATGCCAGCATGTTTTTCTGGCTATTCTGTCCCACAATCCTCTGCAGAGTAGAAGAAACGTCACAACAACTGAGCAACAGACAGATAACAGCTGATTGACAGCTGATTGGCAGGTAATTGGCAGCTGATTGGCAGCTGATTGGCAGCTGATGGACAGCTGACAGAAGCTGCAGTGACAGACGACAGCACATTCTAGTGACAGATGACCAGTTGAATGGATAGTGATAATAGGAATAGGAATTGTTTAAGTGAACAAAATAAACATAAAGATAACCGAAAACAATAGGAAATAACTATGAAAATAGCGATGACGGAGAAATGCATATGTAATTTTACTGTCGTGATTATAAAACCGCATGCTAAAACCTACAATATACAGTTATAACTTAAAACTACATCCATTGCAAAGTATCATCAGCACAGCTCAGTGGTTTGACCTTTTGTCAGTGGCAAGCTCAGCTGATGGTGCTTTATAAGGTAACATAAAGAGATGACGTTAAACAAGAGGGTCAAAGTTCAAAGCGCAGTGTTATGATGAAGTAGTGTAGTAAAAGTAGTAAAAAGATAGTAAAGAGAAAAAGTATGCGATGTGGAGCACAGCCATAAATTAAAAGCTCTCCAATTCAGAGTGGAAATAAAAGAGCTACAGCTGAAAAAGGTGTCTCTAATGTGTGAAAACAGATATAAAATAATCATGGTCAACGTTGAGTCAAGATTTTAGTCAAACCATTGTTTCCATCGACCAGAATAATATTTGATGGTCATAGTAATTGATCCTTGGAAATACACTACATTAGGGCTGGGCGGTATGACAAAATTTTCATATGTTTTTTTCAAAAAATCATATCGGTTACGGTATTTGACGGTATTTTGCTCGGGTTCGGCCCACTTGACATGCTGCTGTGTTGTGCTATGGCCTATTCAAGTGCTGGAATTTGTTATTTACTTGACAACGCCATCGGGGCGAAACTCCGCCGTGCACGATACAGAGAGCAGGGGAGAATTGTAAACGGCAGTGCGCCGCTGCTAGTTGCATATAGGGGAAACACTGCTCTTTTTGGTACGAGTTCTTATGGGTCATCGTGTACAGTTGCTTCGCTTTCAGGGCTCTCTCCGGCAGCCATTCTCGTCTCTAAACTTTTCTCTATGCTCTCACTCTTGCCAGCTCTAGCACGCCTGTGGTGTGCAGCGTTGAAATGGGTCCCCGCTGAAACACTTTCCCGCCTCGCACGTACCGGACGTTGTTTGGGCTATTCACCGGTATTGCGGTATATGAAAAATTCATATCATAATGAAAATAAATACCGGTTTTCGGTAGGTACCGGTATAACGCGCAGCCCTACACTACATGCCAGGTTTTTGTGAAGTTGTGCTTCTGCTCCTTTGTTATTTCAGGTGTTGAAATGAGGAAGATCACAGACTCCCACACACCATCGAGTCGCACAGTGAACACCACCCTCTACTACATCCTGTCCTCCTTTGTGGCTCCCCTGCTGGATCGAAGATTGAGTGGCGAGGAGCGCGCCCATCTCGAGTCCAGCCTCAACTATGCCGACCACTGCTTCAGCGGCCACGCCACCATGCACGCAGAGAACCTGTGGCCCGAGAGGGTGAGCAGTACCGCTCAGATCCTGCAGCTAGTCACGCTGTGGACTCTGACTCTGCAGAAGAGAGGCTGCAAAGTGCTGGTGGCGGCCGGAGCCCACGGAGCCATGCAGGGCATGGTGCTCAGCTTCGGCGGCCTTCAGTTCACAGAGAACCACCTTCAGTTTCAGGCTGACCCGGACGTGCTGCACAATAGCTATGCCCTGAGAGGAATTCACTACAACCAGGACCTTATTAACCTGGCAGTGCTGCTTGATGTGGAGGGGAAACCTTTTCTTCATGTGTCGGTGAAGCCACAGGAGAAACCGGTGAAGCTGTATGCCTGCGAGGCTGGCTGCCTCAACGAGCCTGTGGAACTGACATCAGAGATCAAAGGTCACACCTTCCCTGTGATGGTGACACAGCCCATCACACCACTCCTGTACATCTCCACAGACCTGCGCCACCTGCAGGATCTCCGTCACACCCTGCACCTCAAGGCCATCCTGGCCCATGAGGAGCACATGGCCAACAGGTACCCAGGCCTGCCCTTCCTCTTCTGGTTCAGCGTGGCCTCGCTCATAACACTCTTCCACCTATTCCTCTTCAAACTCATATACAACGAGTACTGTGGCCCCGGCGCTAAGCCCCTCTTCAGGAGCAAGGTATAAACACCGGGTAATACATCATAACTGGAAAGAAAAAAACTGCAAACTGTTCAGCTCTGCTCCTTTTTTTTTCGACCTGTGCGTGTGGTGGCAAAGATTTCCTCTCTCCCTCTCAACGCTCTCTCTGTGGGTTGGTTTTTCAGTTTTGACTTTCACTTTCCCTGAGTGAACTTTGTTTACCTTCTCATGTGGTACATTTTTGGAATAGGTTAGCATAATAGCCTTACACACCTCTCTTACCCCCCTCTCACAAAAGGTGATTCCACAGTTTTTGTTCTGTGTTGAAGGAGTTTTAGCAGCTGTTGTCATTTAAGAGACTGTGAGCAATGAAAAATCTGATCTCAGTTAAAAGCATCAGTAGAATAACAGTCCCATTCGAGATCACAGACCATGAAGATACAAGTGAATATTTGGTCTGTTTTGTCATTTTAGCACAGCACCTGTTCCACTGCACTCGTATTTGTGGAATGTAAAGCATTTGTTGATCGCAATGGAAGAAAAAAAAGCACAAGAGTTACTTTCTTTCAGATTAGGATGTTATTTTTTTCCTGTATTTATACTACATTCACATTGTTCTGACAGAGCATTCATAAAGGACCATACCAGTGTTTTTGCATTTGGAAGAAATCACGTTTACTTAAGTAAAGAAACATTTTCAAAGTGCAACAGGTATTGAGATTTTCAGATGTTTTTTGTCTTTCTTTAAGGAGATCATTCGTTTTCATTAATTTCAGCATAATGTTAAAGTCAGTTTACAGAGACTTGTTTGAGTTAGGTAATCCATTCTGGTCTGTGGTGGTCTGCTTTTATTTTTGTAAAAGTGACTATACTGTTTCCTAAGGTATGAGACATTTCAGTTCCAGCTTTCACCCACAACATTTAAAGATATCCTGTGTAGTATTTGAACTTGAATTTGTTTCCTGTGGACAGTTGGTGGCAATAATGTGCCAACAAAGGCAAGGCAAAAATAGACCGCAAGCCAATGTAATAAAATGTCTTCTGAGGAAGGAAATGGATTCAACATGTTTGTGACACCTCAAAGATACACAAAGTGGATTTTGTTGAGAAACGCTGAATGTAAACAGATGTTTAGGTTGTACCTCCAAAGGGTACCTTTATCTAAATAAGCGCAGCTTTAATGCTTGCTATGACCACGCCCTTACATAAACAAGTTCATAGTCAATTGATTTTTATACTGCAACAGAAATAATGGAAGACATACAGTACGTTTACATGCACAGTGAAGTCGAGCTATGGCATTAATTTAACTGGGCCATTTGATTGGACTACTGTCCTTGTCCCAGTATACAAGCACAGGAGGGGAATCCATTACATCACAGACCAAACAATCAACAAACAAGTTAGCTACGGTTAGCTAGCGGCAAACTGGTACCATGGTGGACAACTTTACATTTACATATGTTAAGTTACATATGCAGTCTCATAGGTAAGTATTAGGGTTTGGCGATATAACGACTATGTGCGATATATCGATATATTTTCAAGCAAGATATAGATTTAGACAGTACCGTTTATATCTATATAGGGTCAAGTCGCATCACATAACGCATACCAGTGTTCATCCCTCCTCTCATACTCACACTCTCACACAGCTCTGCCTGCTCACTCCCAAGTTCACATGCAAACACTCAGAGAGACATAAAGCTGCTCCTCTGTTTGATCTGTCTGTTAATTAGTCTACAGTGTGACATCAGTTTATATGTTGCACAAGCTATGCTAACTCAGTCTGTGAGATGAATGAAGTCACTGCAGTAACACACCTCCAATACTGTGAGCCTTTTCCTCCATCACTTTTGGCCATGCGGAATTGCGTTTCAGTTTATTGACCTAAGTATGTCCGTCTCTGCTATGATAGGTGGAGATATGCCCCATTTCAGCTTGTTAGTATTGGGCCAGTTGACCTATTTTGCCATAGACCAAACAATGAACAACAAATGAAGTCACTGGGGACCGCATTTAACAACAGCCAAACTATTACACAACATCTGTTTACAAACTCTCATGCAACTCCTGCAGTATAACCATCTTACGCTCAGTATTTCCCAAGCACATGTATTTTCTTAAAATGTTACAATATAAAGAACTTGTGCCTGTGAGAAGCGTGCCCTGAGCATGCCTTAGCATGGGCCTGTGCATCAGTAGTAAAAGTAATGTTTTAGTGAAATTGCATGTGTTTGGGAAGTACTAAGCATCTGCCTGGATAAATGAGACCTGGATAATACTGCACAAGCTGTGTGAGAGTTTGTCAATAAATGTTTTGATATAGTTGTGCTGTTGTGAAATGGGGTCCCCAGTGATTCTGATTCATGAGGAATGTTTTTAGATTCTTCATTTACCGTGGAGGCCTGCAAAAAAAAAAAAAAAACAACCCAAAGTTTTCTTGGTGAATTCAATGTAACATGAGGTGAGTAACTGATACACAGATGGTCACTTTGCAGGTGAAGTGTACCTTTTAACCTAAAATACTGCAGAATGCTGAGAAAAACATGCTTATATTACTGGTTTGGTGTAAAGTCACATGAGCATGATTTTGAGTAACTTAGCAGTAACATTGGTATGGTCCTATTAAATGACTCTTTAAGGAAAACTTTATTACAGCTTGAATTTAATTTCCGTAGCTCTGTTGCTTGTCATTTGTGGTAACTGTTGTGTACTCTCCAAGTGGATTGTGGAAATCTGGAATGATGGCAACATGGTGAAAAAGGCCCCAATCACACAGAAAGTGTTTTGCAGGTGGCAAAACGCACGGTGCACTGCACTGCCTTTTTTTTTCCTTAATTGAATGCCACTAGTAAAAAAAAAACGCCTGCTGTGCCTTTTTATTGCTGCCAGGCAACCACCCTATCACCTCTTTACCCTAACCTTCCCGTGTAATCAATCTACCATTCATTTATTTTGTTTATTTCACAGTAAGTTAGTTCCTAAAATGGACAGGCAGAGGATACTTGCTGTAGCTCTGGTTGAGGGTGAGAGGCTGTCAGTAAATAGTTTGTTGGGCACAGGGAAACGGAGATCTGTGTGGGTACATGAGACCCTAAAAAAGAGGGTGGATCAAGGGCAGTACCACCAGTTGGACCAAGAGCTTCACCTCTATGATGGTATATTTTAGGGTGACTGGGGGGCAGTTTGACAACCTGCTGTCTATCGTCAGGCAATGTAGATCTGGGTATCCAACAGCCACTACCCCCAGTTTCTCCTCCATTGTTTACCAACTGTAAACTTGTTTTCGTGACCACCACAGAAGGCCCGCCTCTCAAATCATCCGATTGGATAATGGGGAAAAAAGTGGAGATAATGTGGGGCACTTTCTTCTCTGAGTTGAAGTTTTTTTGACTCAAGGAGTTCAGAGTGCTCCGGCAAAAACGCGAGGCACCTAGAGTGGAGAAATGCGAGGTGCGAGCAAAAAGCTTTATTCTCATTAAGAACAATCACAAAAAGACACATCCAGCTGCTAAAACACTTTCTGTGTGATCAAGGCCAAATAGGTCCAACACACATGATCAGACTGTAAACAAACCTTCAGGTTGGCTAAATGTGTTTGGAGGAAAAAAACAAAGGTGAACAGTAAATGTAGTTGTGCTTACACGTTTTGCTTGTGCAATGAGGGGTTATTAACAATATTGCATGTTTGCTCACTTGTGGTTTAAACCTTCAAATCAAGTGGTTTAGATAATCTGCTGAATAAGTTGATAGCCTGTTTCCAACCTGTCTGACAGTCCGACTGCTAATGTTTTCTGACATGTCCAGAGCTACGAAAACTAAAATTGAAAGTTGGAATAAATTTCACTCTTCCTTTAAGTGAGATGATTGTCATGGAAACCCAAAGCAAAATGATCCTGAAGAAAAATGACAGAGGCCTAAATTAGACTCAGTGTAGTAAATTGGTGCTAAAAGTCCATAACGTCTATTGTCATGTCAAACAGCTACTTGTTTACAGATGTCCTTACAGAAAGAGATGTTTACCTGCTTCAGGTTAAATGTTCCTTTCTGATCAGCCGTGTGCTCACTTTGCCAGAAGTCTTTATCTATTCCTTTTCCCTGCATTTTGATGATGTTTTATATTGAATCACTCAATTAAATTAAGAAATTTATGTGTTGGCTTTGGCTCTTGACTTCTACCCTGTCAAACCCTTCTGTGTTCCAATCACACATCTCTCATCCTCAGCATGTGCATGTTTCCATTTCTCCTGGGAGCCACTGTGGATGGGTTGGGTAGTGGCAGTCAGTTTCCAGCCATTCTAATCTTCCCCTCTGACTTCACCAGGTCACCCGCAAAAGTGAGGATGGCTGCTGTGACACCAGGAATGCTGCTTGAAAACTGCAATGCTATGCACACGTTCAACACGTCGTAGTGGCTCTGCTTGACCTTTGCCAACAAGGGTTATATTAAGATGGGTGTGCTGGGGCTGAATGACATCCAGTTTTTTGGGGGGTTTAAATCAATTAGATTAGCAGTGATTAAGCGGAAGACAGATGACATGATAAGGCAAGAGAAAGAAGCAACCAAAAATAACAGTATTTGGGTGTGTGGTGTGAGTCAAGTGGCATCCAAGTGAATGCCAGGACCAAAGGTTTCCCAGCAAAATACTGCATTGTAACGAGATAATGAATGTTATTCATTTTACCTGTCAGTGGTTTGATGTTGTGGTTGATGGGTGTATGTTGCCCCACAGTATATTCTAAAACAGTGGTGAAAGCCTGCCACACACAGATGGATGATAAATGAAACCCAACTAAGCACAGGTGATCATTTGAGGTGTGGTGACTATGACCTCACTGACTTACTTACATTAATGAAGACTTGGCATTCATTATAAGTTGACACTGATGTCATCAGTTTCTATCTTCTGTCTGTCTGTATCTTCAGCTCTGGATGATTTTAAGCTTTTCTTGCGGTGCGCCTGACACCATTTTTGATTTTTGAAGCTTTTTGTCTTTCCCTCCTCTTCTCTTACTTGTCAGCCCTATGATATTAACTGTTATCTAACATTCTGCTGTTGTTTCACTCATTGATAAATCTTCCAAGTACAATCAGCCTTGTAACACAGTTCTCTGCCTGAGTGAACAGGGTAGAGAGTTTGGAAGCAGCTGCTGTATCGGCTAAGGATTTAGAGAAAAACTGGTTTATAACAGCTTTGGTTTTATCTCAATACATTTGGCTGTTGGTTTTATTGGTTATGATAGCATTGTACACACCAAAACAACCAAACAAATGGTGATGCTTGATACTGGATTTTTTGCTGATATCCAATATGCACCAACTTATTTGACCGATACCGATAACAATATATCAGCTTTATTCCCAACCTAATTTTAGTGATTATCAGGTCTCTTCTGTGGTGGAATTAACATCATATTATACATGCATACTCTTAACGTGATGACCCACCAGCAGATTCTAATTGTTCATTTTAAAGCTAATAATGACTGATACTGATGATGTGCTGATATTTTCATGCATCCCTATAAACAGCCCACTTTTCTGTTCAAATGTGACCTATTGGATCAGCTGTAGCTGTGTACACTTCCAAGTGTCCTGTGCAATTTGTTACACTAGTGTGGAGTGTTCTCACTCTTGTTATCTCCCCCCAAAAAGGAGAAAAAGGTTGTTAATCTGCTTGTTTGTTTGAAACCAGTCTGACTGTGTGTTTCTTGCCATGTTGGAACTGTTTTAATGATGTAGCAATAGAACAATTTTATCATAATCTGTAGGGCCGATGGCCACAGCTACAAAAATAACCAAGTTGTTGAAATCATTATTTCTTTAAATGCTAATTAAAACTGCTCTGATCCTGGGCCCAGTTGTTTCAACAAATCAATCTGGATCAGAATGATCAGGATTTGGAAATCCCATGTTTTGCTATTCAGGATCAGCTAATCCATCTTACTTTTGTGCCGTTAACTTTCTTCAAATCAATCATGGATTGGACCACAATGATCCAGATATAAACTTGTCAGAATGACCAAATCTGCATAACCAGTGCTTTAAGTGAGACTACATATCACAATGTATTCAGTCTGCCAACAAACACATTGCCGTAGGCGCTGCCAAAGAGACCTGACACAGAGATCTTTGAGATTATACCTTAAAATAATTTTTGTTTGATATTGGCAGCTATTAATAGGATTATTTTATGGAGACATTCAATTTTTATTTTTTTTAACTTCATTGTACTTTGTTACTCAATATGTAGCATTATTATTATTAATTTATCAACCTTGTCACAGTGACTTAAACAAATCAAGTGCAAATTATAAATAATTCCATTCCATTATATTGTGTTTCAAAATAGTTTTGATGTCCATACTAACAGGGTGAAGCAGTTCTTGCCAGAGTGTCTTGATTGGGAATCAAATAAATGCAAAGAAATTGACTTTATGATCTTGGATTTCAGATAAATTTCTTTCAAATCACTGCTGCACTGCTACAACAGTGTGGTCTGAAACCATGACAACATGCCAACCTGTGGACATCCCTTAGACCCGAGTCTTCCGTGATATTGACTGGTCTGCAGTTAGCTGCCATACTGTGTGAATATTTTAATTCCATTTGACACAAGGTGCACATTACTTTTGACTTGTTAGCTGAGCCATCTGGAAGTTTTTTTAAGTGAAAGGAGCCATTCATAAGTGCAGTGGTGTTGTTATTTTCCATCAGGAAGAAGGAAGCTACTGTGACGGCTTGATTAAGGTGTCTTGAAGTGACAAAATAGTAGCACGTGATTAATGCTATTTAAAAAAAAGAAAGAAAAAAAAGAGCATAATTTATGATTAACGCATCAATGCTGACAGCCTTAATATGTATTTCACCAATTTAAATGTTTTATTACATTTTGTTCAGGAAATTCACCCCAAATCCAGCCCTCTGCTGGGATCAGGATAATCCTCATTTTTTGGATCAAAGGTATCCCGATCCTACTACAAAGTTTTCAACAACACATTCTGATTTCAGCTAGATCTGATCAGATTTCAGATAGGATCAAATCTTGGAAATTGGTTGATCATTCTGATCCAGATTAAATTTTTAACTGGGCCTTGGAGTTCAAACACAAACACCTTCTGTAATGTCACTGGCTGGTGAGAGGCAGGAGTGCAACATGCTTCAGAGTTTTAACCCATAAGTAACCACATGCCTGTTTGCCACATGTATGTGTTGTTTTTGTCTTGTTTTTTTTTTCTTACTGGTTGTTCCTCTTGGCTCTCAAAGTCTTATTCTGACAGATCAAGTCAATTTGATGATGCAACATAGTTCTAAGGCCTTGTAAATAATAATAATTCAAAAATAATGTGTTAACAGAATATTTAAAGATGGTTAAGCTTTTTCATTTTCTGTTTGTGAGTTTTATCTTGTCTTTGTTTCATGTGAACTACTGAGTGTGCCTTCATGGAAAAAGAAGATAATGCATTTAGCTCATGGCTATAGCCATAATCACATAGAATCGTACTTGAATGGTTTGTGATCATATAAAATTGAAGTAAAACAAAATGCTTTGGGACAGATTGGGGGAGATTAAATCAGGGAACTATTGTGAGAACATTTATAATGATGTCTGACAGTTTATTCCATATATTACTGGGTTTGGACCAGCAATGTGTTTTTGTCATATTAACATATGGAGTCTGGGGTGTACCACTGGAATTATACACTTTACAATGTTTAATCTGATCAATTAAAAAATACATTTAAAAGAATACTTTACCCACAAAATTATTAGTTGTATCAATTACTCACCCTGGTTACACTGAATTCATGCCTATACAGTGAAAGGAGAATTCTACAACAGGAACATTCTTGATGAATTGAAGTAAACGGGGACCACATTTAACAGCAGACCCTATATCAAAGTATCCATTTACAAACTGTCACACAACTCATGTAGTATAATCCAAGTCTTGTTTATCCAGTCTTGTGCTCAGTACTTCCCAAACACATGCATTTTCACTAAAACATTACAATATAAAACACTTCCACATAAACAGTCTCATGCACAGATGAGTAGTGTACCTGGGCAAACGTGTGTTTAAACTCTGCGCACTGAAATGAATGAGCAGAGTTCAAACACACGTTTCAGTTAAAAGTCATGTTTGGGAAGGACTGAACATACGACTGGATAATTGAGACCTGGATTATACTGCACGAGTTGTGTGAGAGTTTGTAAATGGATGCGTTAGTATAGTTTTTCTGTAGTTACACATGAGCCCCTTCACTTCCTTGAGAATGTTTGCCGTTTTTGGATTCTCTGTTCACCGTGAAGGCATGAGAGAAAAACAAAGTTTTCTTTATGAATTCAACGTAACACACGGTGAGTTATTAATAAGCAAATGATGATTTTGTGGTTGAAGTATCCCGTCAAAGCTGTAATGTTTTTATATTAAAACTTATGTACTGTGAAAAGGGTCACTCATGGTGATAAAGCCACAGAGAATCATCACTGACTTTGCAGTTCCTCTCAGCTGTCTCAGCTGTAAAGAGCATTTAAGCCTCTTTCAGCTCATTGTTTTGGTTTCACAGCCCACAGCACTAGTTTGGTTCAGTCTCAGGAACCTGGTTTCCAGCAGAGGCAGCAGCAGCAGCAGGAAGCTATTTTCACTGTACACTACCTGCTGAGCAGCACACAGCAGGCAGACAAAGTTAGAGACTAGCTGGTGAACATAGTGGAGCATTTAGCAGCTTTCATAGATTTATCAGTTGGACACAAACACCACTCCAAATCAATGATAATGTCACTCTGTGTCTGCTGGATGTGTAAATGTGTACAAATAATCTAAACCCTAAGCACGTCTCACAACATAAAGATAATGAGGAGCCTCTAACACAGAGTAATACATCTAATCAGTGTGGAGAAGTAGGAGAGAGGGAGGTGCACTCCAGGCACTCAAGAGGTACTACCAGAAAGATCCCAGTAGGAGTCCTTTATTCTATTTAGAGCCTTCAGGTTGAGTCAGCAGTCAGCACCTATTGATGGGAGATGTATATGACATCACCATGACATAATTCATGAATTACAAAATAGCATAGACAAATAGTTAGATTTGCCTATAAACGTGATGGGAAGGATAAATTTAGAATGATATGGTTGGCTAAATTTCTTTTTATTTTACAAACTATTTAAAATATAATCAATCAATCAATCAACTTTATTTGTAGAGCGCTTTTCCTGCACGGACATGCAACACAAAGTGCTTTACAGAATTAAAAGCAATTAACACAATTAAAGAAAGAAAATCAATTACAAAGAAAGCCC
>NC_065521.1:7245944-7249709 GCF_006386435.1 Epinephelus moara | reverse complement strand
TTGGGAGAAAACTCGACCAAGTGTCCTTGCATCAACCAGGGCAAAACTCTCCAGTGTTTCCTCAGGCAAGGACAACAGTCCAGGTGTGTTAACAGACAAAACTTTCTTGGATAACAGGCTGGATCTGATGTCCTCGATTTTAGTTCTGAAGTGGTCTGCAAAGTCTTCACAAAGATCATCTGTTGGTGTCTTAAGAACTTTATTAAAATCAGTGCCTGTTAAAATATTAAAAGTGGAGAAGAGGAACCTGGGGTTGTTTTTATGGTTGGTGATGAGTTGTGAGAAATGGGAAATTCGTGCCTTTTTGACTGCGTTATTGTAGGTTTTGAGTTGTTGACGTAAAATCTCATAATGAACGGTCAGTTTACTCTTTCTCCATCTTCTCTCAGCACTCCTGCATTCTCTTTTCAGTTTATTGATTTCATCGTTTTTTCTCCACGGGGGTGTAGGTTTTCTTTTTATTGTTTTAGTTACAGGTGGAGCTACTAAGTCCAGAGTTGACTTCAGTTTACTGTTAAAATTATCAACGATAAAATCACAAGGTGCAGGTAAAATTTCAGCAGGAGTGCTCTGTAAAATCCCAATAAAATTTGCAGCCACTTCAGAAGTTAGATAGCGTTTCCTCACTGTTCTCACCGGGGCCTCCTCCTGGTTAAAACTGGTGATGTTAAAAAATACACAGTAGTGGTCGGACACAGCCAGGTCGACAACAGAGGACACACCGATGGACAGGCCATGGGTTATGACCAGGTCCAGGGTGTGTCCTCTGTTGTGAGTTGGCTGTGTGACGTGCTGCTTAAAATCAAGACAATTTAAAAGGTCTGTGTGACGTGCTGCTTAAAATCAAGACAATTTAAAAGGTTTAAAAACTCTCTGGATATTGGATCTGAGGTATCATCAACGTGTAGATTAAAATCACCAGTTATTAAAATCCTGCTATAAGAGGTGTGAATGATGGATAAAAGTTCAGAGAATTCACTGATAAAAGAACTAGAGTGATGGGGTGGTCTGTAAACAGTGATGCAAAGAATCGGAGGGCTGCTAAAAGTAAAGGCATGGTACTCAAATGACTTGTAACTGTTAAAAGACACTCCATTTGAGGTCAGTGTGTCATTTGTAATGGATGCCGTCCCGCCTCCTCTGCTACCCTCTCTAGTAGAAAACAAAAGATTAAAGTTTGGTGGGCAGGCCTCGGTGAGTACAACAGGTGCGTCAGTGCCAAGCCATGTCTCAGTTAAAAGAAGACAGTCTAACTTATTATCTAAAATCACGTCATTCATTAAAAAAGTTCTATTTAAAAGAGAGCGAACATTAAAAAGTGCCACATTGATGGTGACAGGAGGCTTGTTGATCATGGAGGTGGGTTGTGGGTGTTTTGTGAGTGGTCGAAGGTTATGAAGGTTCACGGAGTGAGTATGGCGGTGTCTGATGTGTTGATGTAGTGTAATGCTTACCGGAATGGATGAGGTGTTGGTGTGAATATGAGGTCCAAGTCCGGTACTGTGTGTATGGTGGTCAGAGGTGGAACTGAGTGGATAGGAGCATGGACCTGGGGGACATCAATCGGTGTCGGACAGAGCAGCTGGTGCGGGTTTGGGGAAAATTGCATGCTGAACACCGTATGCCAGGTTGGCTGAGAGCATGCGGGCACCTGCCCTGTTAAGATGGAGCCCGTCTGGCCCAAAGAGGTGTCGTCTCTCCCAGAAAACATCAAAATTGTTGATGAAGCCGACGTGGTGGGAGTTGCAGGCAGAGGAGAGCCAGGTGTTGAGGCTAAGCAGACGGCTGAAGCTGCCAATCCCTCTGCCGCAGGTGGGGGTGGGGCCGGAGATAAAAACAGTCACCTGGGACTGTGAGATGGAGTTAAAAAGGTAAAACTAACGCACACCAAAAATTATTACAAGGTGCTGATCACTGGCAGTATACTTGATTATAGAAAACAAGTGTCACACACTCTGGCTCTACTTGCATTTCCTTAATTTCGATGATGACGTTTCTGCCTTTAGGCCCTCTTCAAGATCACCAATCATACTGAGAAACAGACACACTGATCTGTCATGTGTACTTGTGTCTCAGTATGATTGCTGATTTTGAAGAAGGCCTGAGGTCCATCATCAACATCATCATCATCAAAATAAAAGAAATGCATATGGAGCAAGAGTTTGTGACACTTGTTTTCTATAATCATTTTCCAAACTATAACATTAATCCCCCCAAAACATGTCTTTGTCTGACTCTCTGAACTCTTTTGTCTGGTCTAATAAAGCACATCAGCTGAGAATGCTTATTCAAAATCCAAGAACAGAGGGAGGTCTTAAATTTCCAAATTTAGAACTGTGTTTTTATGACTCACAGACATTTTACGTAGATCACATAATTAATAACGCAGTTGAAGAGCCCTGGATAAATATTGAAAGCAAAAAACGAAAGCCTAACAACCTTTTTACATGTCTGTTAACTAAAACAATATGAAAGTATTTCATTTTGTCTATAACAGCACATTAAAATTATGGAATAAAATAAACTATATTAGGGGTGCAACTTAATATCCCTGGGACCACAAAACTTTGGAATAATCTGTCAATAAAAATCCAAAATGCAGAGTTTAACTGGGACACGGGACAAGGGGAATTAAATATTTATCAGAAATAATGTTGCGCAATAAGGTTCAATCATTTACAGAACTTCAGGATCAAATCACATTGACTAATCAAGTTTTTTTTGGATATTTACTACTAAAAAAACTGATAACTGAACATTTTGATTTACACTATGATTTGACCCTTTGAGGACCTCCTGTTTAAAGAAGGAAAAATTAAACAAATAATAGGTAGAATATACAACATGCTGCTTAAGGAACAATCTAAAGGTTCTCACTGTTAAGGATGTGTAATGAATGGAAAAAATCTTAACTTCAAAGAAGCCAACACAAAATAAAAGAAATGCTTAAATCTTACTAACAGCCTTACAACCAATGAAAATCTATGGATAATACAATGTAAACTGATGACTAGAATATATTACACTAGAGATAAAATGAATAAGCAGACTCCTCTGGCTTTGTACAGAAGTGAACAAAGTGCGGGGTGAAATCCAAGAGTGGATATGTATTACTTGCAAAGCAAAAATTCAATTTGCAGCTGAGCTGTGTATTTTTTCAAGAATAAATAAGATATCCAACAGGATGACAAATTATGTTTTCTTCCCTTGCTGATAATCATTTTAAAACACTGGGGAAAAAAACAGGGGCCCCTATTTTACAGACGGACTGATGACATATTATTTGACCATAGAAAAGACATTATCTGAGGACAACAATAAAACAAAGCAATATTATATGCGTACTCATACTCGTCGTCTTCCGCTTATCCGGGTCTGGGTCGCGGGGGCAGTAGTCCAACTCTCACCGGGAACAGGTCCGACTTACTGCCGGCCACGCAAACCAGACTCGTGCTCCTTCGGTACAGGGACTGGATGGCCCTTAGCAAGGGGCCACCAACCCCATACTCCTGTAGCACCCCCCACAGGATGCCCCTGGGGACACGGTCATAAGCCTTCTCCAAATCCACAAAACACATGTGGACTGGCTCCCATGCCCCCTCCAGCACCCTGGCGAGGGTAAAGAGCTGGTCCACGGTTCCGCGTCCGGGACGAAAACCAAATTGCTCCTCCTCAATCTGAGATTCAACTATCGACCGGACCCTCTTCTCCAGCACCCTGGAGTAGACCTTACCGGATAGGCTGAGGAGTGTGATCCCCCTGTAG
>NC_065521.1:7240396-7245863 GCF_006386435.1 Epinephelus moara | reverse complement strand
CCCCCCCCCCGAGGCACCGGACGGTTTGCCAGAACCTCTTTGGAGCCGATCGATAGTCTTTCTCCATGGCCTCTTTGGAGCCGATCGATAGTCTTTCTCCATGGCCTCACCGAACTCCTCCCATGCCCGATTTTTTGCCTCTGTGACTGCCGCTGCTGCGCTCCGCTTGGCCCGCTGGTACCCACCAGCTGCTTCCAGAGACCCACAGACCAACCATGCCCTGTAGGCCTCCTTCTTTAGCCTGACGGCCTTACCGCTGCGACTGGCCCCAGCGGCCTTGCGGCCACAGCTCACAACCGCCGCCTCGACAATGGCAGAGCAGAACAAGGCCCATTCAGACTCAATGTCCCCCTCTGCCCTCGGGACGCGGTCAAAGCTCTCCCGGAGGTGGGAGTTGAAGATCATCTTGACCGGTTCTTCCGCCAGGCGTTCCCAGCAGACCCTCACTGCTCATTTGGGCCTGCCAGGTCTGCGCGGCGCCCTTCCCTGCCATCTGATCCAACTCACCACCAGGTGGTGATCAGTTGACAGCTCTGCTCCTCTCTTCACCCGAGTGTCCAGAACATATGGTTGCAGGTCAAATGATTTGACTACAAAGTCAATCATCGACCTGCGACCTAGGCTGTCCTGGTGCCACGTGCACCGATGGACATCCTTATGCTCGAACATGGTGTTAGTTATGGCCAAACTGCGACCCACACAAAAGTCTGAGTTCTAACTGAACACCACTCGGGTTCAGATCGGGCAGGCCGTTCCTCCCAATCACGCCCCTCCAGGTCCTGCTGTCATTGCCCACATGAGCGTTGAAGTCCCCCAGCAGAACAATGGAGTCCCCGGTCAGGACACTATCCAGCACCCGTCCCAGGGACTCCAAAAAGGGCGGGTACTCTGAACTGCTGTTTGGCGCATAAGCAGAGACAACAGTCAGGACCTGTTCCCCGACCCAAAAGCGCAGGGAAGCAACACTTTTGTCTACTGGGGTGAACCCCAACGTACAGGCAGAGAGTCTGGGGGCTATCAGAAAGCCCACCCCGGCCCTCCGCCTCTCACCCGGAACAACTCCAGCAAAGGAGAGAGTCCAACCCCTCTCAAGGACTTGGGTTCCAGAGCCGGAACTATCAACCCCTCTCAAGGACTTGGGTTCCAGAGCCGGAACTATGTGTCGAGGTGAGGCCGACTATATATCTAGCTGGTAACGTTCAACCTCTTCCACAAGCTCTGGCTCCTTCCCCGCCAGAGAGGTGACATTCCATGTCCCAAGAGCCAACTTCCATAGCCGAGGATCGGACCGCCAAGGCCCCCGCCTTGTTCTGCTGCCCGATCCACAATGCACCACTCCCTTCTGGATCACTCTGCGGGTGGTGGGCCTGCAGGGGGACGAGCCCATGTAGCCGGTTCGGGCTGGGCCCATGGGCGAAGGCCCGGCCACCACGCGCTCGCCCACAGGCCCCAACCCCAGGCCTGGCTCCAGGGCGGGGCCCCAGTAACCCTCCGGGCCGGGTACACGTTCTCCTGTTGTTGTCCATCATGAAGGGTCTTTTGAACCGTTCTTCGTCTGACCCTTCGCCCAGAACCAATCTGCCATGGGAAACCCTACCAGGGGCAAAATGCCCCCGACAGCATAGCTCCTAGGGTCACTAGAGCACTCAAACTCCTCCACCACGATAAGGTGAAGGTTCTCGGAGGAGTAATATTATATGGAAGGGCATTTATGAGGCCCTAAAGACTAATTAGAAATATAATAATATTTATAAAAGAAAAAAAAATTATATACTATCTTATACATCAAACTACTAGACCCATGTTTTTCAGAATACAATTGTGAGCAAAACCTCATGGTGCAAAGTATTAACTCAAATAGAGATAATTATCAAGATATCACCATGACATCACATGTGACAGTAGCAGAGAATACCACATAAACAGCAAAGCCGGTGAACAAGAGACAGAATAAACAGCAAAAGCACTCAACAGATTTCATACTTTTCAGACTAATAAGTAATATTATTACTTTCAATAATGTTGTTGTAAGCTACTGTTATTACCTGCATCTCTCTCTCTGTCTCTCTCTGTCTCTCTCTCTCTCCCTCCCTCTCTCTCTCTGTCTCATTGTGTCATGCGGATTACTGTTAATTTATTATGCTGATCTGTTCTGTACGACATCTATTGCACGTCTGTCCGTCCTGGAAGAGGGATCCCTCCTCAGTTGCTCTTCCTGAGGTTTCTACCGTTTTTTTCCCCCGTTAAAGGGTTTTTTTTGGGGAGTTTTTCCTTATCCGCTGCGAGGGTCATAAGGACAGAGGGATGTCGTATGCTGTAAAGCCCTGTGAGGCAAATTGTGATTTGTGATATTGGGCTTTATAAATAAAATTGATTGATTGATTGATTGATACTTCCATCTTTCAAAAGCTCAATTCACTGATGAAGATTATGAGTTCCAGTTGAAAGCTCAAAATAAAACCAAGGGGGCCTTTGAGTTGAGATCATTTTGTCACAAAACATATTAACCCTTACCAACAGTGACATCGGACTTACATAGAACAGTGTTGGGTATCCTCCTGCCATGTGCACTAATAGTTAAGGTAATGTAGAGGTGATCTTGCTGTCTGACATAACAAACCTGTTCTCCACAGGATGTGATGGTTAGTTCCAGCACTGATGAACAAATACAGTAAAACTGTTTGAAAATGATCACATGCAAGTCAAAATTGTTCTAAAGGTTTTTGAGTTTAAAGGTTCAGTGTGTAGGATTTAGTGGCATCTAGTGGTGAGACAGTGGAACTGAAACTTCTCCTGTGTGCCACACATGAAGGAGAACTACAATGGCAGACACAAAAACAACAATGGCCCTCTATAGGGCCAGTGTGTGATTTGTCTGTTCTGGGCTACTATAGAAACAACACGGTGGACTCTGTATACAAGGAACTGCTCCCTATGTAGACATAAACAGCTCATTATAAGGTTAGGAAGACACAACGATTCTTCTCATAAGATTATACCCTCATGAAAGCATAATTATTAGTATTAATTTCTGCCAATACACCCCCTAAATCCTTCACACTGGACCTTTACCCATTTGGTATTCTCTACAGGGTCCCCACTAGGGCTGTCAAAATTGCTAAAAAATGACGTTCGAATATTCTTTCTAAAAATAACTCATAGGTTAGAACCATTAGAATTTTTTTTTTTTTCGCATTATGTCCACAAGAGGGCAAACTAATACAAGGAAACATACTTGTATATGTATTAATACAAGGAAACATAACTACTTGTAGGTATTTTTATTTCAACATAAACGTCTTTGAAAACATTTACATACCTACACATTAAAACACATAAAACAATTATCTATAACATTACGTTATAAACGACTGCGGACCTCTCGCTCGCCCACCCTCTCTGACCCGTCATGCATTGCGTTCAGTGCAGCGGCCCAGGCCAACGCCCACTTGCAAAGAGGACACCTGCAGTGCTGTTTTTTTTTTCTCCACAATCGAATATCAATTTTCACATTCGAAGGTCCATTTTTTTTTTTCAAATTCGAATTTAAATTTGAATTTAGAATATTCGTTGACAGCCCTAGTCCCCACACATTTTTATGCCTCCACGCCAGCAATGGCTGTTGCTGGAGGCAGTATGTTGTCAGGTTGTCCGTCCATATGTCAGCACGCCCGTCGGTACATCCATCCATCTCTTTCGGTCTTTATTTGAAATAAAAAGTAGAATTACAGACTTGTGGCACCACTCAAGTTGCATTTAGAGTTTACAGGGTGGCTGTGGCTCAGGGAGTAAAGCGGGTCATCCACTAACTAGGAGATAAGCACTTTGATTGCCAGCTCCTACAGTCAGCATGTCAAAGTATTGGGGCAAGATACTGAACCCCAAATTGCTCCAGTTGGCTGTTTTATCAGTGTGTGAGTATGTTTAAGCTGAGTAGCAGGTGGCACCTTATATGGTAGCCTTGGCCACCAGTATGTGAATGAGTGTATGTAGTGTTAAAAGTGCTTTGAGTGGTTGGAAGACTAAACAGCCACAGGGATATTTACGTCCATGTCTGCGAAAACATGGATGGTTCACACACGTCTTTCCAGAAGATCAACACAATTCCAAGATTAGTGTCACCAATTCAGTATCTGACCAAAAGTTTCCCCTTCTGTTCCTGAAATATGACGTTGAATAATGGCCAGAAAAAGTGTTTTTGCAGAACATTATGTCATGAGGAAATTGACCTTTTGGATATAAAATGTCATCATTTTATTCTGTTAAACATTTGTGTGAAATGTTGTCATATTCTGTGTATAAATTCTTGATATTGATATATGGCTTAAAACATGTTTTGTAAGGTCAGAGTGATCTTGACCTTTGACCACTAAATTCTAATCAGTTCATTGTTGAGTCCAAGGTGATGTTTGTGCCAAATTCGAAGAATTCCTTCAAGGCCTTTTTGAGATATTGTTTTAATGAGAATCGACAGATACAAGGTCACACTGACATTTAACCACCAAAATCTCATCACCTCAATTTCATTGTTGACTCATAGTGGATGTTTGTGCCAAATTTGCAGAACTTTCCTCAAGGCATGGCATTATTTCAACTGCCACCAATTAAAGCAGTATTATTCCAAAATAAAGCTCTGAACAAATGACACCTTTGCTTATGAAAGGATTGTGAAGAAGACTATGAATTGTATGATTTAGTACTGACATGGGCACCTCAGTTTTTTAAATGTTTTCTTCCCCCCAAAAAAGAATAATATATTTTAGAATTTACCTGGGAACCAGCGGAACTCATGCTCCTCCTCCGCTTTGGACAGATTTCCAGCAGCCTGTGACGTGCTGGTTTGATCACAGCTGGTTATCTAATACTGAGCATGTCTGAGATGTAGACAGTACAGAGGAGCGCCATGGAGGCATTTCCGAAAAGAACCAAGAGTCCTGCACCTGGTCGGGTGCCCATGGGTACGCGACAAGTAGCCTGCAGGCAGCTGTGTAACGGGTTAAAATATGTATTTATACATAAATTCATGGGTAAAAATGATCATGTGGGTGAAAACGAAAATATATTTTTCATTTTTCAGAATCTAACATTATTATCAAGCCGCAATTCCTTTTACTTTGAAAGTCAATAACAAGCTGAACCTTTGACCCCCTCAAACAAAAGGGTTTCAAATAGGCCACTCCCACACTTAAATAACCTTCCTCATCCTGGATTTTCTCCTGAGAGGGCTGATTGGTGGATCTCTCCACCTGATCTCAAGGAGTTATGTACCCTGCTTAGTAGTTCCCCCTGCTGGCCCCCAACTGGCATTATTCCTCCTCATCCAAATCCACTGTCTAGCTCTGGCTGCTTCATCTGACATTTCCTTCACTGTCTTCCTCAAACTCTGTCCCCGCACTCCGAGTTCCCCCAGGAGCGAGACAGCTGATCTTGCTATGAATCCCCTACACCCCACTTCCACTGGACAAAT
>NC_065521.1:7240185-7240307 GCF_006386435.1 Epinephelus moara | reverse complement strand
CAGCTGATCTTGCTATGAATCCCCTACACCCCACTTCCACTGGACAAATCCTAATTTTCCATCCTCGCTGCTCAGCTTCTGCTCCTAAGTCTGCATATCTAAGCTTTTTTCTTTCATAGGCT
>NC_065521.1:7215122-7235877 GCF_006386435.1 Epinephelus moara | reverse complement strand
CCTTTACCTACAATCTCTGCATGCCTAAGAGCTGCCTCCTGAACTGCTGATCTTGGGTTCCACTTCCTCCCCTTGGTTGGATTTGGAACCACACTCCTAACTACCACGTCCTTACTCCCAGATAACAAGAGCTCTGTCCTGACCTTGGTACATTTAAATTCCTCTGTTAAACTAGATACTGGCAGCTGAAGTATCCCTTTTCCACACAATGCAACGCTACTTAGGCGCCTAGGAGCGCCCAACCACTTCCTAATATAGGAGCTAACCGACCTTTCAATTCTCTTCACAACGGATATTGGAATTGCATAAATTGACAATGGCCACATTAACCTAGGATATAGCCCAAATTGCAGACAACACAACTTCCACTTTCCTGGAAGTTTTGATTTATCTATTCTACCCAATCCTTCAGCCACATCTTTCCTAAATTTCACCACCTGTTCCTCATCATTCAACTCCACATTGTACCACCTACCTAAGCTCTTTACTGACTTTTCTCTAATTGTTGGGATTTCATCATCATCTATGACAAACTTCCTGTCACTTAACTTCCCTCTACGTATCGAGATGCTTCTAGATTTACTAGGCTTGATCTTCATGCTGGCCCACTTCTTATTTACCTTCTCTAGTAGCCTCTTTGTACATGGTATTGTTGTGGTCACCAGTGTCATGTCATCCATGTAAGCCCTAACTGGTGGAAGATGCAACCGGTTCTGCCGTCTCTCCCCACCTACCACCCACTTAGAAGCCTTGATGATTACTTCCATCGCCATAGTAAATGCTAATGGAGAAATTGTACACCCTGCCATGATGCCTATTTCTAGCCTCTGCCAACCTGTTGTAAAACCTGCCGTACTTAGACACAACCTAATATCCTGAAAATATGCTTTCATTAAGTTAACAACTACCTGTGGCACTTTGAAGTAGTCAAACACACACCAAATGAGCCTATGCGGTACTGAACCAAATGCATTTGCAAGATCTAAAAATATTACATGCAGGTCCCTTTTCTTAATCTTCGCTGCCTGAATCTGTTGCCAGATCATGCTAGTGTGCTCTAAACACCCTGCAAAACCTGGTATTCCTGCCTTCTGCACCATGGTATCTATTAAGCTATTCCTTTCTAAGTAGCTAGCTAATTTCTGCGCTACTACACTAAAGAAAATCTTCCCCTCTACATTCAAGAGAGAAATCATCAGGAACTGGCTAAGGTCCACAGACTCCTTCTCCTTAGGAATGAGGACACCCCCTGCCCTATGCCATGCTCTTGGGATAATTTGTTTCTCCCAAACTATTCTTAGCTGTTTCCACAAAAATTTAAAGAATTTAAGGCGCACTTTTATAAACCCGGTAGGGGACTCCATTAGGCCCTGGGGCCGAAGAAGCCTTTGCATGCCTAACCACCTCCTGAACTTCCTTCCACCTAGGTGGCCCTGACATCCATCTCATGCTCTATCCCTCCTAAGGCCCTGTGTCCACATAGCGCCTTTTTCTGGCAGAAAGGCAATGTGCAATACACCTCCCAACCGCTACAGAGGCGCTGTGGCGCAGTAGAAAGCCGGTGCACTCATTCATTGCAGGACGAAGAAGGGGTGAAGAAAATTTCAAGACATCCCGAGATAAAATGCATGTTTATTGAACAATAACGGATATACAAACACATGGCAACCCCCATACACCTTCCTAACATCTGTGCCTATGAGGTGAGTACATTACATGTTTGATTTGAATGTTTATGGAGACGTGAATCGGTCTAGACCGGGAACCCCCAAACGAAAAACGGGGTTTGTTTTCAAGGTCCAAGGCTACTGTGCGCCCAAAAAAAAAACGCTCATGAGGGTTTTCGTTTCTATGACAACAATATCTTGACAATTCCTGTAGCCGCGCAGTTTTGCAGCATCGCCTCTTTGTTTTTTATCTATAGTTTGACATTTCTTTCACGATGAGCACCAACCGGAAGATGCTTGTGCTCATATTATGTTTGGATGAGCTTAATAGTGATGTCCCTGCCGTCACTGCTCAATCTGACAGACGTACATGTAGAGCAAGGAGGATGTGGGTGCATGACACTAACAGTTGGAGGCATCAATACGGTGAATACCATCGCCTCGTTCAAGAGCTGCGGTTAGATGGAGACCGGTTCCAGGCCTATTTTAGGTTAACCAAGGAGCAATTTGAGCTACTCCTCCAGAAGATTGGAAGCACCATCTCCAGTAGTGATGTTACGTTCGCGAACGAGCCGAGTCTTTGAACCGGCTCTTTGAAGTGNCACACACACACACACAAAAAAAAAACAACAATGAACGAACTGCATCTTTGAAAGAACCGGCTCTCACAAGTGAACGAGAAATCCCATCACTAATCTCCAGAGCGCACACAACTTTCAGGGAGAGCATCAGTCCTGCAGAGCGTCTGTGCATCTGCCTATGGTGAGTCCACCTCCTACTCAGCTGTGGGGTAGGAACTTTGAACTCTGACCAATACCACCACCTACAGGTAGTAATACCAAAGTTAAAAACACTCTGTTCCAAGTAAATGCCATGTAGTCATAATCTTATTAAAGTAAAAGTGCAAAAGTATTAGCATTAAAATATACATTACCAAAAGTAAAAGTATTATTGCAGAATGGCCAATATCAGAATCATGTTCAGACTCATGTTTTATGTATTACATAACTGGTTTATAGTGATACATATACTGTGTTAATCTTTTAATGCTACAGCTGGTGAAGTCATTATCATGTTTTATTAGTAGGATTTGTGTTAATGTAGTTAGTAACTTTGCCACCACTGTATGGGTTAGAATCGATTACATGTGTGTTGCTGTAAAATCTCTCAATTTATATATTGCTGGAAAAATAATTAATTTAACTAAGCTACTTGCTTTAGCAGCTGAATCTCTTGTGTTGAACAGGGTTCTAATCAGCTGCCATCAATCCTGAAAATATTTTGGCATGCAATGGTTGCATTATCCAGATTAAATGAAAATGATTTTTCCCATATGATAAAACAAAATATAATTTCTGTTAGAATTGTGCATTCATTGAATTGAGTCAAATCCTGGCAGTGAGAATTAATTCTGATTAGAGTTCTTAAAAAAAATATGCTATGTGCTTAAACTGACAAAATAATTACAACAACATTTGTCTCACATTATAGGTTCCTTGCAACAGGGGACTCTTATAGAACAATAGCATTCAGCTATCGCGTGGGGCACTGCACAGTGGCACGGATAGTGAAAGATGTGTGTGAGGCGATATGGAGCTGCCTTCTGGAGACCTACATGCCTGTGCCCAAGAGGGAAGACTGGCAGAGAATTGCGGCAGATTTCAGTACCCTGTGGGCATTTCCAAATTGCTTAGGTGCTATTGATGGGAAGCATGTCATTATCCAAGCCCCACCTTGCAGTGGTTCCCTTTTTTTCAACTATAAGGGGACTTTCTCAATTGTTCTCCTTGCCGTGGTGGATGCCCACTACCGTTTCAGAGTGGTTGATGTTGGAGCATATGGGAGAAACAGTGATGGAGGAACGCTGCATGCCTCTGCATTTGGTAGGGCCCTACGCCAGGGTACATTAGACCTGCCTGAGGACACCCCTCTCCCTGGCACAGAGGAACTGGGCTCTGTCCCCCATGTCTTTGTGGCAGATGAGGCCTTCCCTCTGAGAAGAGACATGATGAGGCCCTATGCTGGGCGAACAGAGGGAGAGAAGCGTGTATTCAACTTCCGGCTTTCCCATGCCAGGAGAATGGTAGAGTGCTCCTTTGGCATCATGGCTGCTCAGTGGAGGCTGTATCGGAGGGCTCTTTGTGTGTCTCCAGAGGTTGCTGAGAGCGTTGTTAAAGCAACATGTATGCTGCACAATTTCATGAGGTGGGAAAATGGCGGATCTGTGTCAGTGACTACACCATCAGAAGAGCCTCTCCATGGTGCCCAGGACATCCAAAGGGTTGGAAGCAACAATGCCACCAGAGAGGCCATTGCTGTCAGGGAAACTTTATCAAGATATTTTATATCGACAGGACAGGTGCCATGGCAGAATGGAATCATCTGAGGACCTCCCACCCATCTATCCTCCTCCAACCACAAACTTTAAGTCTCCCAAATGTACCATCAATGTAAAATTAAATAATAGTAACTGAAATTATTGTAGTGGTAGAAGTGGTAGTAGTAGTAGTTGTTGTTGTTGTAGTAGCAGCAGCAGCAGCAGCGGTGGTAGTAGTAGTAGTAGTTGTAGTAGTAGTTGTCATAGTAGTAGTAGTATGCAAATCAAATTTTTGTTTTTAAATGATGAATAAATGTTTTTAATACCTTCATCTTGTTATTTTTTATTTCAAATAACAACTCAGAGCTTAAGGAGCCATGAACAGAAAAAGTTTCAACAAATGACTTGACCAGGCTGACAGTGGTCACTTATTTAATGAATATTCATGTGTTGAACAGTTGAATTGATTATTAATTTGAAAATAAAATAAAACTGATTGTTAAAACTGTAAGAATTACATATTTACAGATTATGATATATTGAGCTGATTGTTAAAACTGTAAGAATTACATATTTACAGACAAGTGAAATGTTGATTAAATGTGTGTGTGTGTGTGTGTGTCATCAGAAAATTCAATGTCATATAAGAATTGCTGAAACTTAATTCTAACAAGTGCTTTTTGTCTGTTGTCCAGCGTTTTCATTGCTGGTGCAAGGCTTAAAAGAAAATGTTCCTCCTCTCCCATGTCTCTATTCAAAGCATCTAGCACGCTCTCTTGGAACACAGAGAGGGCTGCTGGTTGTGGTGGAGGTGGTGGTAGGGCTTTTCCCCGCTTTGCGCTCCTGTTGACCTCCCTGGAGGGGCCAGACCGGGCACTGTTCTCCCTCTGTGTTCCAGCAGGTGCAGCGGCGATCTCTGGGGGTGGTGGAGATGGTCCTGAAATAGAGCACGGTGAGGTTGGGGCAGTACCCGGGGCAAAGCGGCTGACCTCAGTGATTTGTGTTCTTTGTTGCTCCTCCTCCTCGCTGCTCCAACCTTGGGTCATCTGTTTGATAAATTACTATAAGAAAAAAAGCTACACATCCACAAGTAACATGCAGTTATTCAACAAATATTAGATATTTTTTGCTATGTAAACTAACATGTGCATATTTCTGCTATTATGCTTAATAATAAAAACTTGTCTATATCACCTACAATCCCTGATTGCACTCAATTGATCGTAATGATGATAACCTCAAGTAAATCATTACCTCTGTCATATTAAATGATGGAGACATGGACAGCAGCACTCCACTATTTCTGCCTGTGTGTCCTCCCTGAAGTTGGAGCTTGTCTCCCTATCTTGGATGGGAGGCTCTAAAAAAGCCAATATGTTCATAAATTTCCATCGTTTTTTCTCCTGTCCACCTTCTGCCCCACTCTTCTTCTCTTTCTCTGCCTTTCTTTCCTTTCTATACTTATCCCTTAAATATTTCCACTTGGAAATATCCGCTCTCTCCTCATTGGGAACAGTTGAAAAAAGACGCTGGCCGCCTTCTGGCACTCAGAAAAAGGCGCTATATGGACACAGGGCTTAATGGAGGGATATCGGGTGGGAAACCTGCTATCCTATTCTTCTCTAAATCTGAATATGTATTTCTCAAATATTCTTCAACCTCTAGCCTTTCTGCTTTAAGCTGGCATCCCTTTTCCTGGCTAAACAATCCTTTAACAAACTTAAAAGGGTCCCTAAAAAACCTGTCCTTACTTGTTCCTTCTTCCTCCTCTTTTTCCTGAGATGCTCTGCCCTTCTAAGAACTGCTAGCCTGCTTCTCAACTCCTCTTGCAACACCTTAATTCCCTCCCTTTCTTCTTCTGTAGCCTTTTTCCACTGCTTTCTTAACTGTCTCCTTTCCTTGACTAACTTCTCTATTTCTCTTTGCCGCCTAGACTTACCTGACTGTACCCTCTCACTCCTCTTTCTCTCATGCACCCCAAACCTCTCTGCACCATATGAGTAAATTACATCTCCCATCTTTTCTATTACATTTCCTCTAAGCCTAGTTAAAATTACTGACAAATCTCTATTAACTATCTCCCATTATTTACTGTCATTTGCCCTACGCCATCTAACTCTAACCTTTTGCTCCATGGTTCTCTCTCTGACTGGCACACTGGCCTCATTGTCATCTGCATCCTCTCTTACTACCCCCTCCTCCTCCTCCTCCTCAGTGGCAGTATTACTGATATCCTGTGAACTGTGGTTTTCTACCTGTCGCTGGACTTCATCCGACTGACTTCTTAGGAAGTACTGATCAATGCGGCTACTCTGCCCTTTCTTTGCCACACACTTCTTCTTTCCCTGATGAGTTCTGAGGCCTTTTATTGATGTTACTTTCTGCCAGCTGCAAGGACAAACCTGAAGCATCTTGTTCTCGACTGTGCTACTTTTGTCCTCTACAGATGCGCTCGCCTCGCCCTGAGTGCTGCTAATTCTAGCAATGGTAGATAGGTCCATGCCCCTATCCTTCACTGAAGAAAGATGTGTTCGCTGTACTGCCAACAGGATTTGGCAAAAGTTTAATATACCAAACATAGACTTTATTAGTCTCGCCACCAGACAATCAGAGATCTCCACCTTCTGATAGTCTGGGGACACTCCTTTCTAAAGTGTGTTTAACACACCGGAGAAAACGGCCGGCAACAAAGCAATGCCTCTTGCATTTTTGAAAAGGACACGCCCTCCCGGAAATGTGCGCTCCCCCTTTTCTCGTCCACAAGGAAACAAACACACAGAGGGCTTGAAAATGGATGCCGAGAGATTTAACTCCGCTTTATCAAACGTGTGCTCACCGAGAGATTTAACTCCGCTTTATCAAACGTGTGCTCAGTCCACAAGATTGTGGAAATGAAGGACTAACAGCGACTTTGTTTAAAACTTTTAACGCAGTCGTACATGTTTACGAGCACAAGAGTTCAGCGAGCCAACGAAGGACCGCCGTGCGGATTTACTATTGGTTCTGCAACGTAGGGAGTTTTTTTAAACTCTGAAATTGTATCCGCCCATCTAAACACAAAATCAGGGAGAAAGTCATCAGTCTTAAGTTAAGCAAAGCGTCTAAAGACCGACTTGTGAGTCTAAGACTTTATATACTGTAATAAACCTTGATTTAAAATAACTCTTGAACCAACTGGGCAGGGTTAAAATTTGAGCTCCCACCACATTTAACCAGTTTGGTCAGGTGTCAGAGACCCGAGAAAACACACACAATACCACGATGTATGAGGAAATATGAGCACTTTATTTTATTGATCAATTCATTAAGCCACAGCAGTTTCTTCATGCAAAGGGTCCAGAACTGGCCAAACCTTAACACAACCCCCCTCCAACAAATCCACCCCACCAGCTAACCAGCCGCCCTCAGCACCACAGCACACCAAATCACTTTATATTAAAGGAGGCAAACATGGCTCTCAACAAGCGAACCCTCACATGGGAAAACACAGCAGGTAAGCACTCTAAACCCCATGCAGTAAATCACACCATTTCACTTTAGGTAGACATACTGAGTTTCACTCTGAATGGGGCCATGTGATTAGACTGGGCGGGACTTGTTACTCTTTGCCGACCAGCTAACCTCCTCCCAGCTCCTCCCCCTTTCCCACGAATCCCCTGCTGTGGTGGTTTGATTAAAATTCCTAAAAGCTACATTCAACAACAGAAGAAACTGACCAGGACAATAAGGGACCGAACTAAACATATAACACTAATTTTAACATTTAAAATGTACAGTTCACTTAACTGGCCAGTTGGCCAAGACCCTCCCCCAGGGTCGAGGCTTGTGACACTGGTCTGACCCGGCTCGTAAGCAGCAAGAGCCCGCGGACGGAATCGTCGGTCCAGCGCTGGAACGGTGGAGCAGCTGACATCATGACAGATGCTCCTACTCAGAGCTGGGCAGTGGTAAGGCACTCCTAATTCCCCGGTCCCTGTCTGTCAGCAGCCCTATCACAGGAACGTCTATTGCCTACTCTACCCGTCTTCACCGCTGGCAGCCCTAAATGGCTACGAACGGCCCCCACCCACCTTCCGCGAGTGCAAACAGTTGCTTCGCCGGGAATGCTGCCCCAACGTACCTGAAGCTCCGCTACCCAGACACACACCTGGGCTCTTCCTGGGCTCTCTCTTATCAGTTCACCTCCCTCAATCACCTGCAGCTGAGAATCTCCAGCCCACAGAGTCACCGGCAGCAGACACAACTTGGATCAGGTGAAACTCATCAGTCTTTAATTAGTTGTCACCGTCTCTCAGGGCAACCACAACCTCAACTCACTAGGTGTTTCTCAATGTCAAGGAAGGATCCTCAAACGGCCGAATTTGAAGGACGCTCAAGGATCCTTCCGAGTTTCAAGAAGGACTGAGTCCTTCTTTCAGAGAAATTCGAAGGATGCATGTGTGGATCCTCGGCAGGTATAAAATCCCCACAATGCTTTGCACAGTACACGATTTGCTAGAAGTGAGGGCGGGGCTTCTTCAATGAAACCCACGTCAGTGGAGCTCGGCAGGATTTAGATTAATGTTATTTATTTGGATTGATATATCCACCAGTTTTTATCATCCAAGCGTGAAAAAAATAGACAGAAACCTCATAATTTACACTTTCTATTGTGCCCACTGCCAAATAATGAGATTTTTTGAAATAACGTGATTTAGATAAAACATAAAAGTTTTAAATGAATCATTCACAGCAGAGATGGAGCGTTAAGTGTCAATGTACAATCGGCGCGGTCAGCTGTTTCAGAACAGCGCAGCTCATCAGATCACATCTGTTCATATTATTGTAGCAGAGTGTGTGGTGACACACAGAAATATGGATCACTTTGAAATGACAGTGATTCTGTGTGAGTCTGTGTTCATACTGTTAATGATAATTTAGAACTTTTTAGCTGTTGCCTTTACTGCATTTCTCCACTTACTCTTAAATATGGTCCAGAAATATATTTTCCCTAAAAGTCTCATGATTCTGACAATACTGATGTTTAAAATTGTACAATAACATTACAGAGTGCCAAAATGATCACAGTAACTGAAACCTCAGTCTGCTGAGGGTTAATGATTATCACATGGGGACACTTGTTAGTCTGTTCCAGTGTGTGTTCACTGAATGCTTGGGAGGACTCTTGCCTTGCCTCTGCAGGATCCTTCCTCCCAAGGAAGGATCCTTGACTTTGAGAAACACCCTGTGATACCAGCTCATCTCTGTACGCTGCAGGGACTGTTTAAATTTTTCTGACGTTCAGGCATTATTTTTTTCCCACCTGCTTAGTTCTGCCCTGATGTGCTGTGATTAGCTGGTACAACTGGAGTGTGATTGGCCATCTACACCGGGCGGACATGGTCACTGGTCGCTCAGTGCTTAGTCACATGTTGATAACGGCCCTTGGAAATTGAAAATGAACTGAGAGGTTCCAGACTAATTTCTATTTGTATTTTTTTATATTAAGTTTGGTCTGGAGATGTCAGCCTACTTTGGGATACAACTGATAAAATATTTAATACCATCTGCAGTAATGAACCAGGACATCAGCGGCTGTGGCTCAATGTAGAGCGGGTCCTTCTCCAATTGGAAGATCAGTGGTTTGATTTCCGTCTCTTCCAGTCTGCATGTCCAAGTATCCTTGAACAAGATACTGAAGCCCAAATTGCTCCCGATGGCTGTGTTAAAAAAAAAAGAGAGAAGCAGGTGGCACCTTGTATGGTAGCCTAGGCCATGGTGAATGTGATTCGTAATGTAAAAAGCGCTTTGATTGGTCTAATGACTAAAAAGGCGCTATACAAGTGCAGGTCCATTACCATTTACCGTACCTCAACACACACACACACACACCCCAACACACCCACACACACCCACACACACACACATTTGTAGTGACAGCAATTCAGCAGTGACACTCACTTGACTTTGGTAAAAGTATAATGAAATGACATAAAATATCCACAGCCTTTCACACAATGTTTCAAGCCTGAATCATACTTCTGTGTCAGTATGTCCCATAGGCACTAATGGCAATCATTTCCTGTGTGCATAGACTTGACTTGATCACTGTAATATCACTGCTGCAACACTAAATGGCAGTTTTGTGGAACATGAGAAAATTCATGTTTGCATTCAATCTCCTTCACTGTTTCTGACCCAGAGTCATACCAGTGAGGGTGAACAGAATGTCTGCATTAAAATGGCTTTGCTACATGAAAAAAAAAGCTTGTTTGTTGATATGTATATATGTTGGTATATATATTTACTCGGCCATTCTGGATGTCACTAACTCGGCTTCTTCTCCGGAGCCTTTGTGCTCCACTGTCTCTCAGATTAACTCATATTGCAGCGGTGCCTGGACAGCGTGACCTGTGTGGTTGTGCTGCTGCCGTGGTCCTGCCAGATGCCTCCTGCTGCTGCCATCATTAGTAGTCATTAGTCATACTTCTNGGTTTCTACCGTTTTTTTTCCCCGTTAAAGGGTTTTTTTTGGGGAGTTTTTCCTTATCCGCTGCGAGGGTCATAAGGACAGAGGGATGTCGTATGCTGTAAAGCCCTGTGAGGCAAATTGTGATTTGTGATATTGGGCTTTATAAATAAAATTGATTGATATGTGTTCACTGTCATGTCCAGCTCCTGTACAGAGACACTGTGACATATACGTATAAATCAGCCTTGACCTGGAAACATGAGGTTTATTAAGTCAGTGTGTTTGTATTCAGTGCTATCACTTCCAAAACCTAAAATCATCAGTGTCTGTTCTCAGGCCAGTGATTCTTCCATTATCACAATTAAGAAACTGGACATTCAATCACAGCCTTTTCTGACAAATCTGATATTTAGGGAAATAAGCTTGTGTGCTGTGGTAACAGAGTCACGGCTTTCTGTTTTTTATCTTTCTCCTGGGCTTCATCTCTGTGTGTCCAGCAGAGACAGGCCCAGGACATCTTTAGTCTGCTTGGCACAAAGACTGGGAGCAGAGATGAAAATGAACTGCAAAAAGTCTATCTTCCATTTACTTCTAAACTATTTTCTTTACTCACAGTACTGGACCTTGTTAATGGCTGCTGGTCAATATAAAATAAATCACAATGGAGCGGTGCAGGGACGAGGTTTATTTGTGGGCCAGTCTAGAAGTTAGCATCGCCCTAGTTGCCTCAACAAAAAAGTGGATTATTCCACTGAGTTTTGAGTTTTGCAGAAAATACGCTTGGTGGCAAACTAAAGTTTATGATACTTACATATTTAGTTTAGCAAGATAATCTTCACAGATGAACACCACTTTATGATTTTTGAAGCCTAAATGTAATGGCTGTTTAGTAAAAATCCAATGTTAGGCTGTAAACTATCAACATTACGGTCACATGATTTAACATCGCAACCACAACGAGGCTGCCAAGCCTTGTTTGGTGTGATAATGCTTTGTAGTCTCATTTAGCCACTTGTTAGCAACCATCTTTTTTAAGAGAAATAAAAGCGTCAAAATTCAGAGTGGGGTATTTCCTGATGTATTTTATGGTGGAGAACAAAATGTGAGAGTCTATTAAGCTTGTGTTAAAGGTTAACTTCGGCATTTTCATAAAGATCTGAGCCGCTCTATAGTGAAAATAACCACTTTTAATGGACATACAGTAACAGTGTTCAGTTGCCCATGTGTTTCTATTACCACCTGTTGCGCGGCTGCTGCCCGCTTCCTCACTGCTGGACCAATTTCAAAAACTGTTG
Source organism: Epinephelus moara (assembly GCF_006386435.1). Taxonomy (NCBI): domain Eukaryota; kingdom Metazoa; phylum Chordata; class Actinopteri; order Perciformes; family Serranidae; genus Epinephelus; species Epinephelus moara. The sequence continues at coordinate 7,224,148 of NC_065521.1, read as the reverse complement.
TTCACTTTAGTCCCTTTGACCAATTTACATGGGGAAATAGGGTTCAAGTTGAAAAATGCCAAAGTTATCCTTCAACCACAGACCTTATTTCACAGGCATATGACCAAGAATCCTTTCAAAAAACCCACTGACGTCAAGATGAGGGAACAGGGAGTGCAAACATCCTAACTCATTACTGGTATTAAAAGGACTCATTCCTGCACCACTCTGTGTCAGTCGTTACAGCTTTGGAGTTGTTGGATGTTTTTTGTCACAGCTGCTGCTACAGTTAGGCTGGCAGTTTCCTGCTGCTTCCAGTCTAAACACACACTGTGGACTTTCAGTATCTTAGCCCTCGGCAAGGACTGTCAAACTACTGCATCACAGTCCTGCATCGTCATCATCAGTCACTGAGCGGCTCATCAAATTTACACACACACACACACACACACACACACACACACACACACACACAATCACAAAAAAACTGAGTAAACTCCATCTGCTGATGACATCATCAAGAAAAATGTCCATCATTGAAGTCATAACAACCATGTACAATTGAAGATGGCACAGGGTTTCTCTTTGGCTGAATCCAAATGTCCAGACTTCACCGCACTTGCAGACTCGCAGGCTTTACAGGTGCACTCCCAGAAGTCTGAGAGTGCAGAGGGCTATCCAAAACCAAAACTCATCCAGTCCACAAGGTGCCTCAAGGGGACTTTCTGCAGACCTCCAGTGAGTCAGCTTGGGGTGCAGACTTAACTGATTTAATTACCCATGATTCATTGCAATATGGACAAGACACTGCAGGGTTTTTTTCACTTATCGCCTAAGGTATTGTAAAAGTGTAAAGCAGTTATTGTATTTAAACACTATCTGGTTCCTGTAGGCCATAAATAATTTTCAACCACATCATGATACAGAAATGAAGGATATATAGGTATAGGTATAAAGGTAGCCTAATCACAAAGCATTTTATTGTTGCAGCCTACTTTACAGGCTAAAAGCTGTGCAGTGTCATGCCAATTATATAGACAAAGAAAACTGGCAGAGAAACAATAAAAGGTCTTCAATCTAATAAGGGTGTAATGATCCATCGATCTGGATCGATATATCGATTTAGTGATCAATGATCCAATATCATCGATGCAAAGTGAAAACATCGATCCATCTCGTCATCTTTAGCATAGACTTTTATTTTGAAAGCCTGTGTCACTGTCAAACAGCGACAGGCAGATGGCAAGCAGCCAAGAGAAAGACGATGAGGATAACATTATTTACTCGGGAATAAATCAACAGAGTGGAAATATTTGGGATTTTGGAGAAAATACAGGACAACAGACAGAGCAAATGGCGTATCTAAACATGATGTTACGAGATAACGTAGCGTTACCTGCCTGGACGAGCGTCTCACTCCGCTAACTTCTCACTACAGCAACATTAGCTGTTCTGTTTCAACAATTCTCGGCTGAAAAACCGTGCATGCAGGCTGAAATTCAACCGCGCTGTTCTGTCAGGAGATGCAGAGACTTTAATCACCGGTGATTAAAAAAATTATAACGCTGCATTTAATTTGTTAAGCTATGAGAATAGGAAAAATGTCTGTTAGCTGCTAGGCTGATTTATGCAATGTAAACATGCTAAAGCTAATAATGGGTAATTAGCAAAAAACAATTGTTTTGTCCGTGAACCTTGACAGTTATTACTGAACTGAATGTTATAGTTTTGTTGGATGATCTTGTTGTTTATCTGTGTTTTTTGGCTTTTATGGAAGTTTGCCCTCAGGGCTTTAAGCCAGATATTCCTGAAGTCTTATGGAAAAGATGATGGTTTGAGTTAAAATGAAAAGATTTCTTCCAGAAAGGTCTCTCTTACAGAAAGCCCTGAAGGTTAACTAGTCCCATTTGCTGTTTTATTTGTGTTGGTGGAGTCAGTTTAGAGTGACTTTACTGTACTTAGTATTTATGTGTTGTTCACGTGTTTTATGGCCAAAAGTAAAAAAGGAAAGGGGTGGCAGCATCTACAACAGACTGTTAAATGGGCATTTAATGGGCATCGCCTGATATCGATCACAGACCCCTGAATCGTATTTAATGGAAATCATATTATGGTAGACTTTGTAATATCAGACAATACTGTATTGTTGTCCAAAGAATCGATATAATATTGTATCGTGATGAAACTGGTGATTTACACCCCTAGAATCTAAGTACTACCAAAGTTATTTAGTCACAGTCTGGTCCTGGTTTACAAACATGTCTGCATTTGAATGAATGAAGCCTGAATTGTTACATAGGAATGTATAAATATCATTAAGTTCAGTCCCAAAAAAGCCTGTAGCCTACATGGGATTTAGCCTATATCTTGTTATCTGCAGGTACAGATGAACAGACAGAATATGACAGCAGCGATCACCATGTACATTACTGTAGTTGTTGCTCAAACGTTTCCACGGCAATTAGTGAAACAGACTTGAGGCCCGTCTATCAGCTGTCTGCAGTCTTTACATGTTGACAGTGAACATATCACAGTATGTACAACTGACTTTCGTGAGGGCTAAGTCTGCAAGTCCAGAGGGTGGACATTTGGATTCAGCCTTCCACAACTGGGAAGCTGTGACCTCAGCGCTGCCACTGGTGGCTGGAAGAGATAGTGCAGCAGGGCACCAGGTAGCTTAGTGGGTAGAGCAGGCATCCGATATACAAAGGCAAAATCGTTGCCGCAGTGGCTGTGGGTTTGATTCCAGCCTGCAGCCTTTTGCTGCATATCTGATGTCATTATTTTTTTTTTTACCTTTATTGCTATCCTCCATTGATTTTAATTTTTTCAAAATTCTCCCTCTTATGAATTTTAGGAGCACCCAAGTGACTGATATGTCCAGAGGTCAAAGAGACGGCAGTGCAGGGCCTTGATATGTAGGTAATATAAACTGACTGTAGCTCTGCACAAGATGCACAGGACACTGATCTTGTAATCAAGTGGCTATTTAGTTTAGTTTCCCAGAATGTTGGGCACACATCTAAAACCTTGAGTCATACTCCTGTGAGAAATACTAGAACAAATCAACTGCTAACCTTCAACCTCCCCTGCGGGAACCCAAAGAACAGTAATACATTATGAAAACAACATGTTCTCAAAGAAACACTTTTCCCAACACAGCCTACCTAACAACCATTCTTGTCAAACTATGGGCTGAGGTTTTCCTGAAGTACTGCCAGAGTCATGTTACCAGTGTAAAAGGTGATTGGAACAGTCCCAGCTGATGTCCTCGTGTTCAACAGGCCATGACAAAACGTCCAGCAAACAATTCTGGCCCAGTACCTGAACTCAACGCACAGTTAAGACACCTTGTGGGATCCTGAGCACATCATGTTTGTCTATCACAGCAAAACTTCCTTTGACAGCAGTATGTGTGTGTGTGTGTGTGTGTGTGTGAAGGGTGAGATGGGCTACGTGTCTTTAAGTGTGCTGATCTGGGCAAAGATCTTGAGCGCAGGGCCCAGTTTGATGTTCATGGTTCCCATGAGATGGTCTTCCTTCAGCAGCAGCAGGGCCTGTCCATCGATCTCCTGAGAACGGAACTCCTCAGCAATCTCCAGACAACCTGCAGCCATAGACCACCAACAGTTAGTTCACATGTCTCATGATAATCACCATGATGGCTAACTTCATCCATTTGTCACCAGAGTTTTCTTAAAGTTACAATGTGTAATTTACGTGGTTGTTTATTAGCAAATATCAACTATTGCTTTCATAAATATATATTTATTAAAGTGTAATGCAATTCACATACAAATGGAAGCTTTCTCATAGGCTTAGAATGATTTCTCTATATATATACAGGCAGGGCGCGGTCTGCTGGAGGCTGCCCTCTTGCGTCGCCATATTTGAATACAGTGGCCGAAAGGGATATATGCGCTTTGCCTTTCGCATTTACCTAGAACTTGCCGTCACTGGAGATGGTTAAGGTGAAGATCAATCCGAGGCGCTTCTGCGTGAACCTGCTTTGTACTTTTATGATTCTGTCACACTTTAAATGGAGGACTACACATATGTTTTGCCCCGCAAGAGGGAAACCACGCCACCAAATAAAAGAAAAAGGACGAAACAAAGGACAAAACGCGAGTGAATATCGGTGTTGCTTATTCCAGGTGGAAAGAACTCCTGAAGGAGAAGGATTTCACAAGGGATGCGGAGGTTGCCTGCTTTCTGCTAGACAGGTAATTCAATCTGATATTTTAAAATCATTTTGGCTTCATGTTTGCAACTACTTTTCCCTCTTGTCTAAGTTCGAGTGACGGCTACATTTACGTGCTAACGTTATCCTAGCCTTGGCTAACGTTATCCTAGGGCTACAGCTAAATGGTTAGCCTAGCCTACAGCCTAATCTGTTGATTCCTCTCGCGCTGCTGCGAAGGCTGTCACCCTCTCCTCCTCCTCTTCCCTCTGGGCAGCCAAGACACACCTCTTCGCCTGGCCATTCCTGCACCGCCTCTACCCCCTTGCCCCCTTCCTCTCCCTGGTCTTCCTCCTCTCCCTCTCCCTCTTCCTCATCTCCCTGTGTCCTGTGGAAGAACACTCTGGAAACGCATATATTATAATCGTACCAACCTATATTTGCCGCACTGTGCCGTGACTATCACATAAAACTTGTTATTTTAGCATTACTGTGCTAATGCTCGTGTTACCAAAACAATTAGAAATAAAACACTCCTAACATATATCTCACAGATAACCTATATCTCACTGGTAAGCTATAACGTATCGTAACATGGTTTAGATTCCTAAATAAATATTCACCTCGTCGCTAGATACTCCTGAAAAACTCGAAAAACTCTGCTGTCTGCGCAAGGCTTTTTGTCCTACGAGGCCACCGTCACTTACCCGACGGGAGGGGTAAGTGAGAGCGAGTGAGTGCTGCAATCTAGAATTTGACCGCTGATGTCACTGTTACTCACCATTTTTACACACTGAGGCTTTAACATTGTACGTATTACAAATATCTGTATCCGTATGTAAGTCCAAATAAAACCTATTTTTATTCATTATTCTTTATTTTTAATTTGTTGTATTGTTTTGTATTACTGAAAGGAATAAATAAGTCTTTGGAGATAATCAGAAATGCTTCTTTAAAAGAAACAATATTTTCTCGTGTAATAATGATTAGCATTGGAGTAGGGATTGTAGAAACTTTCAGACCACCCTGAATATACTTCAAGCTCCACCTACATTGTGCTCCAAAGAAAACTTACAGATGTTAAACACAGGGTTGTTGAATAGTGCTACATTTACAGCTAGAATGGCAGAGAGACTGAAGGTTTATCTAGAGCACAATGATTATAATAATCCTGTTCTATTGTAGGATGCAGCCAAAGCTTTTTGCAGAGGAAAATCATAGTTCAGATTGTTTTTTATAGAAAGTTAAAAGAAATTAAAGTGCTTGATCTGCGAGGTCAACTCGGGGATCTGGAATGGAAACATAGTTTCACTAATCCCAGGTTCATGTAGATCCATCTGCCCTATCACAAAAAGGAACGGGTAGGTAGGACAGTGAGAAACCAGAATTACCCCTCTGCGGTTGTATCCCTACGTGCATCAGTCAAGTTTCCCTTACAGTTTACACCCATGTCTCTGATAACATGGATGCTTCACACACATCCTCTCTCCGACAGCCCAGAGGATCTATACAATCAGCACAGTTTCAATAATAATAATAATAATACATTTTATTTGTATAGCGCTTTTCAAAACACTCAAAGACACTTTACAAAAACAAAAAAACAAGATAAAAACAACATAAGAGCAGTAAAACACAGTTAAGAGAGGGAATCGGGATTGAATGCAAGCCTGAACAGGTGGGTTTTGACCAAAGATTTGAAGGAGTTTAAGTCTGTACAGTTATGGATGTGTTGGGGGAGAGAGTTACAGAGGGAGGGGGCAGTGGAGAAGGCTTTGTCCCCCCAGGTTTTGTGCTTGGTCCTGCGTGGTAGAGAGAGGAGATTTGCATCAGAGGAGCGGAGACTGCTTGGGGGGGGGGGGGGGTGACGGTGCAACAGGTCAGTGAGGTAAGATGGGGCCTGGTTATAAAGGGCTTTGAAGGTGAGGTGAAGGACTTTGAACTGAATGCATTGAGGAATTGGGAGCCAGTGAAGGTTCTGGAGGGCGGGCCTGATATGGTCGCGGGAGAGTTCTGGATGTACTGTAGTTTGTTGAGGACTTTAGAAGATGAACCATACAGAATGCTATTGCAGTAGTCGAGTCTGGATGTTATGAATGCGTGAATCAGAGTTTCTGCAGTGGAGAAGGTGAGTGAGGGGCGGAGCCGAGCTATGTTTTTTAGATGGAAGAAAGTGGTTTTGGTGATATGATTAATGAGCGGTTCAAATGAAAGGTTGTTGTCGAAAGTGACTCTGAGGTTGCATAGATGTGGAGATGGAGAAATTGTAGAATTTGTAACATTAAGGCTGAAATTATGGATGTTTTAGTAAGGGAACTGGGGCCGATTAGGATCATGTCTGATTTGTCACAGTTGAGTTGTAGAAAGTTAGTTTGCATCCAGGATTTTATTTCAGTGAGGAGCAGATTGCTGTAGTGATGGATTTGGTGGCAATGTAGATCTGGACATCGTCAGCACAGCAGTGGAAATGGAGGCTATATTGGCGGATGATGTTACCAAGCGGGAGGATGTAAAGGATGAAAAGGAGAGGTTACCAAGCGGGAGGATGTAAAGGATGAAAAGGAGAGGACCAAGCACAGAACCCTGGGGGACGCCATGGGACAGAGGAGCAGTGGAGGAGGTGCAGTTATTGATATGGATAAATTGCTGTCTGTTGGAGAGATATGATCTGAACCAGGGGATAGCCATGCCAGTGATGTTGTAACAGGTTTTAAGACGGGAGAGGAGGGTGGAGTGGTTAATCATGTCAAACGCAGCAGTGAGGTCGAGCATGATGAGGATGTTGAGGTGTCCAGAGGCGGCGGAGAGGAGGAGGTCGTTGGTGACTTTGAGCAGAACTGTTTCAGCGCTGTGTTGTGACCGGAATCCGGATTGAAACGTCTCAAATAGGTCGTTGGAGGTGAGGTGGGTTTTGAGGTGAGTGGTAACAACGCGCTCCAGGATTTTTGACAGAAAGGGGAGGTTGGAGATGGGCCGGAAGTTGGTCATGATGTCGGGATTGAGTCCGAGTTTTTTGAGGATGGGGGTGACAGCGGCGAGTTTCAAAGGATATGGGACTGAGCCAGAGCTGAGGGAGGCATTGATAATTCTTGAGATGAGTGGAGACAGAAGGGAGAAAGGACTTAACAAGTGAGGAAGCGATTGGGTCATGAACTGATGTAGAGTTACTCATACCTGTAGTGGCTTTTGTGAGGTCCAGAGGAGTCAGTGGGGGGAAGTGTGACAATGGCAGAATGGAGGTGGGGGGAAGAGCAGATGGAGGGGTTGGGAAGGGAGGAGAGGTGGTCAGATTGCTGTAGATGGTGTTGATTTTTGTTTGGAAGAATGACAAGAATGAGTTGCACTTGTCGACTGTGAAGGATGTGGAGGTGTTGTCGATGGGTTTGAGAAGTTTGTTTATTGTGGAGAAAAGAGTTTTGAGGTTGTTGGAGCCAGAGTGTATGAGATGAGAGTAGTAGTTGGACCGGGGTGTGTGTTGAAGGCATTCTTGTAGTGTAGCAGGTGGTCTGTGTAGGCATGAAGATGAACTGCAAGGTTAGTCTTCTTGTTGAGTCTTTCCAGCTGACGCCTTCGAGATTTCATGGCATGGAGCTCAGGGGTGTACCAGGGGGCAGAGTGAGTGAAGGAGACGGTTTTAGTTTAGTCGTCAGAGAATGGGGGAGGGGAGGTAGATATTATGTTGGTGAGTGAGGCTGAGAGAGCTGAGGGAGTGATGGATTTGAGATTTCTGAAGGATATTGTGCGTTTTGCTTTAGGAGTGGGGATGGGGATATTAATGTCCATAGTGATTGCCAGGTGGTCAGAGATATGGAGGTTGATGCTGGAGAGGTGGTGTAATGTTAGACCAGTTGAGCAGACCAGATCCAGGATGTGTCCATGTGTGTGAGTGGGGGAGTTAACAACAAGGTGGACACCCAAGATTAGTGTCACCAATTCAGTACCTGAATAAATGTCTCCCCTTCTGTTGCTGAGATATGATGTCCAATAATGGCCAGAGAAGTGTTTTATGCAGAACATTATGATGTCACAGCGAAGTTGACCCTTGACCTTTTGCATGTAAAATGTCATCGCCCCCCTATGGATTCTTTTTTTGTTATTGTTGTTTTCTTTGTTTTTTTTTTTGTTGATTGCTGTTGTTGCGCTCTGTAAAGCCTCTTTGAGTATCCTGAAAAATGCTATATAAATCTAATGTATTGTTGTTATTATTATTATTATTATTATTATTATTATTATTATTATCATTCATTTATCCTATTAGACATTTGTGTGAAGTTTTGTCATAATTAGAATATGAATTCTTGAGTTATGGCCAAAAACCTCTTTTGTGAGGTCACAGTGACTTTGACAAAACATAATGCCTCGGGCCATGGCTCTCATCGACATGGAGGCATAAAAACATAAACAAAACTTAATGCTTTACCGTATAGACTGCCGATATACACACCTGGACAAAATTGTTGGTACCCTTCTGTTAAAGAAAGAAAACCCCACAATGGTTACAGAAATAACTTGAAACTGACAAAAGTAATAAATAAAAATTTATTGAAAATTAACTAATGAAAATCAGACATTGCCTTTGAATTGTGGTTCAACAGAATAATTTTAAAAAACAAACTAATGAAACTGGCCTGGACCAAATGATGGTACCCTTGACTTAACTTAACTCTCCAGCTAATTCAGAATGCAGCGGTATGTGTACTAACAGGAACTAAGAAACGAGATCATATTTCTCCTGTTTTAGCTTCTCTGCACTGGCTCCCTGTAAAATCCTACTGTTAACTTATAAAGCTCTAAATGGTCAGGCTCCGTCATATCTTAGAGAGCTCATAGTGCCATATTATCCCACCAGAATACTGCGCTCTGAGAA
>NC_065521.1:7208123-7214874 GCF_006386435.1 Epinephelus moara | reverse complement strand
TTGCAGGTTAACTTATATCACAGCGGTGCCTGGATAGTGTGACGTGTGTGGTTGTGCTGCTGCCGTGGTCCTGCCAGATGCCTCCTGCTGCTGTTATCATTAGTCATACTTCTACTGTTATTATACACATATGATTATTGTCACATATGTATAATATCAGATATTAATATATACTTTCAACATTATGTACCACACTAGCCAGAATTATAATTATAATATTATTACTTTCATTAATGTTGTAAGCCAAAGGGGGGGGTGGGGGGGGGTGGGGGGTTCCTTATCCGCTGCGAGGGTCCAAAGGACAGAGGGATGTCGTATGCTGTAAAGCCCTGTGGGGCAAATTGTGATTTGTGATATTGGGCTTTATAAATAAAATTGATTGACTCAATATTTTGTTGCATAACCTTTTGAGGCAATCACTGCCATCAGGCGATTTTTGTAACTCACAATGAGACTTCTACACCTGTCAACAGGTATTTTGGCCCACTCCTCATGAGCAAACTGCTCCAGCTGTCTCAGGTTTGAAGGGTGCCTTCTCCAGACTGCATGTTTCAGCTCCTTCCACGGATGTTCAATAGGATTTAGATCAGGGCTCATAGTAGGCCACTTCAGAATAGTCCAGTGTTTTGTTCTTAGCCATTCTTGGGTGTTTTTAGCTGTGTGATCTGGGTCATCATCCTGTTGGAGGACCCATGACCTGCAACTGAGACCAAGCTTTCTGACATTGGGCAGCATGTTTCGCTCAAGAATGCCTTGATAGTCTTGAGATTTCATTGTACCCTGCAAAGATTCAAGACACCCTGTGCCAGATGCAGCAAAGCAGCCCCAGAACATTACTGAGCCTCCTCCATGTTTCACAGTTGGTACAGGGTTCTTTTCCTTGTATGCTTCATTTTTGCATCTGCAAACATAGAGCTGATGTGACTTGCCAAAAAGCTCCAGTTTTGTCTCATCTGTCCAAAGGACAGTCTCCCAGAAGCTTTGTGCCTTGTCAATATGCATTTTCACAAATTCCAGTCTTACTTTTTTATGATTTGCTTTCAACAGTGGTGTCCTGTCCTCCTTGGTCGTCTCCCATTCAGTCCACTTTGGCTCAAACAGCGACGGATGGTGTAATCTGACACTGATGTACCTTGACCTTTGAGTTCACCTCTAATCTCTTTGGAAGTTGTTCTTGGCTCTTTGGTTACCATTCATACCATCCATCTCTTCAATTTGTCATCAATTTTCCTCTTGCGGCCACGTCCAGGGATGTTGGCTACAGTCCCATGGACATTAAACTTCTGAATAATATGTGCAACTGTCGTCACAGGAACATCAAGCTGCTTGGAGATGGTCTTATAGCCTTTACCTTTAACGTGCTTGTCTATAATTTTCTTTCTAATCTCCTGCGACAACTCTCTCCTTAGCTTTCTGTGGTCCATGTTCAGTGTGGTACACACCATGATACCAAACGGCACAGTAGGGCTGCAACTAACTCTCCCAAACCCCAAAATTATGTCATCTAATGTCTTGTTTCGTACTCACGCCAAAGGGTTTTAGTTCACCGTCATGGGAGAGTGTGTAAAGCTGCCAATATTTGAACGTAAGAAGCTGCAATAAGAGTATTTTGGGGTACTTTTATAGTACTTTTCTATGAAAAATGACTCAATAAGTCCACTACTAAAATAGTCACCAATTATTTTTATAGTCGATTAGTCATCGATTAGTCGACTAATCATTGCAGCCCTACAGTACAGTGACTACTTTTCACCCTTTAAATAGGCAGACTGACTGATAAGAAGTTTGAAGACACCTGTGATGCTAATTACAGGACACACCTTAGTTTAACATGTCCCTATAGTCAAATTATTTTCAATCTTCACTAGGGGTACCATCATTTTTGTCCAGGCCAGTTTCATTAGTTTTTTTTTTTTAATTATTCTGTTGAACCACAATTCAAAAACAATGTCTGATTTTCATTAGTTAATTTTCAGTAAATTCTTATTTATTATTACTTTTGTCAGTTTCAAGTTATTTCAGTGACCATTGTGGGTTTTTCTTTTTTTAACAGAAGGGTACCAACAATTTTGTCCACGTGTGTATGGAGTTACATTGATGACTGTTCCTATTAAACGTGGCCAAAGTTTCAAAAAATGAGGTGCAGAAGTACACCTCATCATGTAGAAATAATCCGTGACCTCAGGTTTTCAACCTGAATACTTGTTTCCAACAGTTTTTTCTGCTCTGGCTACAGTATGACGTCATGGTGTGCCAGATTTCTTCATGTAGTCATCTGCTCCAGGGATGCTAATGTAAGGGAAACATGGAATCTTGGTTGCTGATGTTGTTAATTTCTTTACAATTTCAGATCAGTTTCCTGTTGGAACATGTCCAATGTGATTAGAAGTTTTAATGGGAATTTTTCACAGTAAAGTGCTGCTATTCTCCATTACAATCATTCCATGGCTTTAAGTAGACTGCTACGTACATGTAGCTACATACTAACGTCAGGAAAACTTAGTCTTTTAGTGGTTGATGTAAATTTCTCCCTGATTTTGGATCATATTCCTGCTGGAACATGTCCAGTTGTGTTTTGAAGATTTAATTGGTGATTTTTCCTCAGTACAATATGCCATTATTCTCTGTTATAGACATTCCTCGGCTGCAATGACAGTGCAGAGACGCAGAAACATAGAGACACAGAGACACAGAGGACCTGGAAACGCTGACCAATCAGAGCAGATTGGGCTTTTTTGGGAGGGGGGGCTTAAGGAGACAGGCGCTAAACAGTGTTCCAGCTAAGACAGTATGAGGACAATAATTTATTTTTTTGACCATTAAAGCATGTAAACATATTCTCGTAGAAACCTTAAATACAAGTTTTAACCTAAAAATAAGCATAAAAGGTCCTCTTTGACATCAACATTAGGGGTGGGGAATGAATTATATACAGAAGACTCATCTGAGCAACTGACTTCATCTCCAGTGATAACAGGCCAGGACAAACTGGAACAAGAAATTACTTAAAGAGATAGTGCACCCAAAAATGAAAATTCAGCCATTATCTACTCACCCATATGCCGAGGGAGGCTCAGGTGAAGTTTTAGAGTCCTCACATCCCAGGGGAGAGGGGGTAGCAACACAACTCCACCTAATGCAGGCTTACAGCACCCCAGATTCAAACGTCCAGAAACACATAATTGAAACCACAAAATATCTCCATACTGCTCGTCTGTAGTGATCCAAGTGTCCTGAAGCCCCGACATAAAAAGTTGTATGGAGATATTTTGTGGTTTCAATTATGTGTTTAAGACGTTTGAATCTGGGGCCCCGTCAGCCTCCATTAAGTGGAGTTGTGTTGTTACCCCCTCTCCCCTTGGATCTCTGCAAGGGATGTGAGGACTCTAAAACTTCACCTGAGCCTCCATCGGCATATGGGTGAGTAGATAATGGCTGAATTTTCATTTTTGGGTACACTATCCTTTTAATGGATTACATCTGCCAAATTTACAACAAGGCAATATTTAATACTAATTTGTCGTAGTGAGCATTTCACTACAAGTTTGTCATTTGTTTGTAATTTGACAGAAAACAGAGTATTCATCGCTTACAGTGAGAAACTGAAAATAGGTTTTCAGTTTCTCATCAGGTGATGTACACGCAAAATCAGCATCTCAGGTTGGAGTCTAACTAGGGACCTGTATTGCATACCTCCTCTCTCTTCCATCATTTCCTGTCACCTATACACTGACACTTAAGGCAAAGGTGCCACTAAAATCTGCACATTTGGTTATGAATGAGCCTGTAACAACTGAGGCAGTGCCCACCTGGCAGAGAGGAGATGAACTCATAGACGTCCTCTATGTTCCACTGGCCGGGGTCACTGGGCAGAAAGCTGTGGGGCTGGGTGGCCAACAGGGGGGATGGGGGTCTTTTGTAGCCAGACAAGTCTGAACATTGGCTGGACTCTCCCTGTGCAGGCTGGAGCGAGTGACCAGTGGACAGAGGAGGAGGAGGAGGAGGAGGAGCAGCAGCAGCAGCAGGCTTCTGCACAGAGGTAGCAGACAGATGGGTTTCAGAAAAGACTGAGCTGAGGGGAGCCAAGACTTAAATGATATTTGCCTCAGACATGATGACATGATCTAACATAGAGATCAGATCACAGCTATAAGTCAGATAAAGAAGACACACTGGATTGATTTTTTTTTTAAAAAGCAGGTTTCTTGTTACATAAAGAGGGCAGTTACCCTTCACAGTACTGGACAGCACAAAATAACATTAGAAATTAAAAGTCAAAAGCTCACTGTTTCTCACCTTCTTCTTAGATTCTAAACTGCAGTTTTTGTAGTTTCCATTCAGTGCTCTTTGTTTCTCCAGGGTGGTTTTACGGTTTGGGAAGAGACCCATTCTCTTTGTGCATCCAACATTGTAGCTACAAAGAAAGTTAACATGGTAAGCTGAAATTCAGTCTTTAAGACCCCGGCCTGATACTAAACCTTCTATCACTTGACAGTCATGTGCTGGCTTGGTTTGGTTTGGGCCATAAGCCCAGCACAACAGGGATTTGCATTTCCATTACATCAGGGCTACCTGCTTGAAGGTAATTTCAATTTCAGGCAATACTAAGGAGGCATGTTGATTTAGAACAGCCTCAATAGCAGTGTCTGTCTTGTCTATAGTGCTTGCCATTTTGTTGTTACTCCTTATTGGTTTTGGCGCACAGCTTGACAATGGCATCAGTCGTGGCTGTCATTAGCTGATCACTTGTCCCCCTGCAGTGTTCACTGGATTGTTTTTTATTTTAACTGAGAAACTGCTGTTTCATGTCACAATGCCAGACAAATCAGCCAACTAAAACTCAGTGGAGTGGGTAGATTCAAAGGTCTGGACCCAGGCAAAGCCTAATGTCCACTTTGTCTTCTTTATTACTGCAATGGTTAACAAATCAAGTGCAATAAATAAATAAAAAAATGTGTACATACATTTGACAAATTTAAAAGGTCTGTAACATTTTGTTACTGAAATCCACTCTGAAATCACCATTCTCCTGGCTTCAGGACAATTCCAATGTTTTGGAACAAAGTAATTTCAATCCTACTAAAAACTACAGAACAACACACACTGAGGGTAGATTTGATCCAATCTAATAGCCGAAATCCGATCAGATCACTTTCAAACAACTGGGTCCTTGTTTTGAAATACCTAGTTTTGAGATTTAAACCCATTCTGATAATTCTAATCTAGATTAAGTGTTTTGAAATACTGGCCCAGGTGCTCATTCGTTTCTAAGTGTGAGCGAGAGCAACAACAGCCCCTTTTCCACCAACATTTCCAGGAAATTTTATTCCCAGGAATTTATTTACCTGGGTAAAAGAATTCCTGGTAATCTGAGTGGTTTGCTTTTCCACCGCACCTCAAAGTTCTGGAAAAAATTCTCTATTAGCTGAACTAGCATGCTGTCCTTGTGTAAAACATAACGTTAGTGTCGGTGAATGAGAGACTGTGGACAGAGCATACTGAATATCTCTGTCTACATGTTTACATGTTCATGCTTGCTGAACACATGTATTGATAAAGTATTTGCTTCTTACTCGCTAAGGTTTAATGTGACTTATAGTAATGAGTGTAGCTGCAGTCAACTGGAGTCATTTTTGCGTTACCTTCACTTTGTTTCCACTGCAGCCGCTCGGCTGTTCACCAGTTATCGTGTCGTGTAGACGTGTGTGTGTGTGTGTGTGTGTGCGTGTGTGTGTGTGTGTGTGGAGGAGTTCAGCACCGGCACAAAAGAACCAATAGTGCTAGGCCTGTCGCGATATGCGATAAGTCGGTTAATTGCATGGTAAATTAAAAGGGAGACAGTAACTTTTCCGGCCGCGATTAATTGCCATACTCATGCGTGTTTGTTTTTCTCGTCTGTCTCCACCAAAGAGACTGGTTGACAAGAGCGTTCACTGCCGTGCATCGTCTGGCAGCCAGGTGAGGTGGTTCATTAGCGTAATGAATGGAGGGTTAGCTCTTGTCATCGAGTGTCTTTGTCTCTGTGGGGGAGGCGGGGCTATGGGCCACACACACACACACACACCAGAGTCCTGCATGGGTCCAGTTTTCAAGATCCGCCCCGACCCGACCCGGGGACGTACAAACCCGCACCCGAACCGCAAACCCGCGCATCAGGCCAATTAGTACTGCAACCCGGTCCGACCCATTGAAACACGACCCGCAGCCTGACCCGTAACCCGGATTTAAAGTAATCATTTTGGGTCATATTGGCTGAATATTGAACAGCATATCGCCACAGTTAAGTTGCCAGTAAGTAAACAACGACCTGAATGAAGCAGCTCTCACAATAAAAACCTGACTTCAGCTCCATCATCAACCCTCTGTGTTCTTCTCCCATACGAGTGTAAAAGCACTCGTTTGTTACGTTTAATGCTTTTAAACTTTTAATCTATGTAAAGGAACTTTACGTGTGTAATAATAGACTTACTTTCTGTCGAGAGCGACGTTCAGCAGTTATGAGCCGTCACGTGTTTTTATAATCCATCAAGGAGAGAAGTAATCCATCAGGGAAACACTTCAGAAATATTATAAAGTGATATTTGTACGTTGTATCCACTTATTTCTCAAATACCTAAATAACTATTTACTGTTTTGGAAGCAGCGCTTGTTAGACGGTGGCAGCCATGTTGATTCTGTTGTCCAATCACAAATTGTGTTATTAGATGGTGAAACGCGTGTAAACAGCTGAACCAATGACCGTTGCGAAATA
>NC_065521.1:7207904-7208036 GCF_006386435.1 Epinephelus moara | reverse complement strand
AAACGCGTGTAAACAGCTGAACCAATGACCGTTGCGAAATAGCGGAGGCGATCCTCAGAGAGTAAATAATGACCAAGATAGTTATCTGTAGTTTACCAAACTAATGACTGATGTGTTTATCTAAAACCCGCG
>NC_065521.1:7184598-7206107 GCF_006386435.1 Epinephelus moara | reverse complement strand
CCCCGAGCGGTTGGGGGGTTCGGTGCCTTGCTCAAGGGCAACTCGGCAGTGCCCAGGAGGTGAACTGGCACCTCTCCAGCCACCAGTCCACGCTCCATATTTGGTCCGGACAGGGACTCGAACAGGCGACCCTCCAGTTCCCAACCCAAGTTCCTATGGACTGAGCTACTGCACAGCACAGTGCCTGTTTGAGAGCAGGTCTTAAAAATCAGTCCTGTGCAGGTTTCTGCAGCAGATTTAGCATCACCAGCAACATCCACTGAAAACATATCTGTGTATTGACCAGGACTAACAAGACTAACAAGACTCTATAGCTTGGCTCCTGGTCAGAGAACTTAAAGGACAACTTCTGTATTTTTCAACCTGGGCCCGATTTCCCCATGTGTATGTGTGCGTATGATTCATAGGTACAACTCGTTCTAAAATTGGTTCGTATTGAGGGAGGCGGATGCAACCGGAGCCGCAAAACGAGCTAAAACGGTAACGGGGGCAAATGCGTCTCATATAAGTTTGCGCATTAAAAGTGCTTTTTTTCGCCACTGACCGGTTCAGATCGCCAGTGCTATGAGTGCTATGAGTGGAGTCGGCTGTCAGTCAGTGTTGGAGCAGAGAGGGGGAGGGCTGCCCCGCTGGGTACTGTGAGTATGTGTGTATGAAGTGTGTGTTTTTTCGCCACTGACCGGTTCAGATCGCCAGTGTTATCTCTGTAAATAGCATACTAACTTAGCCTTTCCCTTACCTCTGGGCTGTGTGATGTCACGAGCTTTGCTCCACTCTGTAGCTCTCTCTACTCGTGGGATAGCCGTTTTCTTGAGGAAGAGGTCTTTCGGGATTGGATGTCTTCGCTTCTTCGGCTGGCAGTAGTCATCTTGGGAGAAGTGAGTACTGCAGACCTGATGGTCTGCAAGGTGCAGTGTCTGGACAGGAGTGTTAGCATCCATTTGTAGCACAACTAGCCACAACTTCAGCATCTCGCCGTCCGACAAAGGCAGCCTATGAAAGCTGTACGGGGTGTTGCGCGACATCCTGTTCTTGCGTTCAGGAAAAAGGCCCGTTTGTTTGAGCACTCCAAAAACTCCGGTAACACTCCAGGGGGTAGCACGTAAAAGACTCCGTCCTCTGACTCTTCTAGCGTAACACATACACTTCATACACACATACTCACTTACAGTACCCAGCGGGGCAGCCCTCCCCCTCTCTGCTCCAACACTGACTGGCAGCTGACTCTACTCATAGCACTCATAGCACTGGCGATCTGAACCGGTCAGTGGCGAAAATAAGCACTTTTAATGCGCAAACTTATACGGGACGCATTTGCCCCCGTTACCGTTTTAGCTCGTTTCGCGGCTGCCGGCTGCATCCGCCTCCCTCAATACTGAACCAATTTTAGAACGAGTTGTACCCATGAATCATACGCACACATACACATGGGGAAATAGGGCCCAGGTTGAAAAATACTGAAGTTGTCCTTTAAAATCTACAGGCGGTTTTACCCTTCGGTGAGAGGCTGTTCATCTTAGAGTCTGAAGTGTGTCTTCTTAGGCTCTCAATTGAGAAAGATGGACGTTCCACCTGCAGATAGAAAAAGTATGCCTCAAAAACTGAAATTAATCACAGAACACTATGAACAAATTTGCTCTGGTCTCTTGCTTGACATAGATGGTTGAGTATGAAAAATGGACAGATGGATAGTTATTTATTCTTTTATTTGATAGATGACAGGAAAGAATAACAGGAAATGGAGAGAAAGGAGTGGGGGTTAGGGCACCCGAAGATTTTGACAATGAATGCTTCTTGCATAGGGTGGTCAGAAACTGCTAAGGCTCTGTTTCATTCTTGTTAACAGACAATTTCCACCACAGGAACTTTTTCAGGACCCTTTAGACTGCATGTACCATGGTCTACATTTAGCTCCTCTACCACAGTCCCCGGTAGGGCTGCGTGATATTTGATTTCTGCATCGACATTGCAATGTGTGTATGTGCAATAGTTGCATCGCAGGACTTGCAATGTCAAGTAACGCATATAATTAAAACATGTCAAGTTACAACTTTGCTTTGCTTGTTGATAAAAAAGGAAAACCCACATTGTTCTCATTTTTCATGATTAAAGGGATAGTTCACCCAAAAATGAAAATTCACCCATTTTCTACTCACCCATATGCCGATGGAGGCTTAGGTGAAGTTTTAGAGTCCTCACAACACTTCCGGAGATCCAAAGGGAGAGGGGGTAGCAACACAACTCCACCTAATGGAGGCTTACGGCACCCCTAGATTCTCTGTGCACCGCGCTCATGTGTGTGCGCTTGCGTGAGACCAGCAAAAGCACGTGAACACACATGAACGCCGTGCCCATGTCTCACGGTCTCGTGCAAGCACGCACACGTGAATGCAGTGCACAGAGAGGCGGTTAGAGCTACAGGCTACAATGAGGCTAAAAACAGCGTTCAAATGACGTTTTTCCAAACAACTTTTTATGTTGGGGCTTCAGGACACTTGGATCACTACGGATGAGCAGTATGGAGATATTTTGTGGTTTCAATTATGTGTTTTTGGACGTTTGAATCTGGGGCGCCGTAAGCCTCCATTAGGTGGAGTTGTGTTGCTTCCCCCTCTCCCTTTGGATCTCCAGAAGTGTTGTGAGGACTCTAAAACTTCACCTGAGCCTCCATCGGCATATGGGTGAGTAGATAATGGCTGACTTTCATTTTTGGGTGCATTATCTCTTTAATATTACAAGCCACTCCTTCCCCTTTAAGACAGGTTACATGTTTTGTAACGTAGTCTGGCAGCGTTTGTTTGTAGAGAAGTACCGGGCCAGCAAGTGCCACAGATGCAGTGAAGCACATGCTTTTCCACAGCTACAGCGGTCAGCAAAAAGTGTCTAGATAAGCTCAGTTTCCACTATAGCACGTCTCGTGTTCTCTGCACAGAAGAAATAAAGCACCTGTTTAATGCAACATTTTCACAAAGTCTCCTGGCCATTCTTCATTGCAAAGTTGCCAGACTGTAAAAGCTAGTCACTGGCTAAGAGCCAGGTTAAAACTAACTCAGTTGGCCTACATCTACAGTTCAAAACCCCAAGGCTGAAGAGGTAACATTAAAGTCCGGGTGAAGAAAAAAAAAAAAAAAGTGTAATGAGTTCGTTACACCACAGGAAAATGTGTTATTAAGCACCCAGCCAAATCAGAATGATTAAAAAGTCAGCAAGTATATAAAAATACATTTCAAAATCATGAAAAAATAGGGAGTATTGTCTGCTCTGAGACACTGGGGGCGCATCCACTGAATGTGCCGAAGCTGGCAGGAAAGCTGTAGCCTCATTTAACTGTAGCACTTAAATGGATGCTCCATCTAGCAGCTTTTTTGGACTGACATGTTTGAGCCACCAGAGCAAGAATCAAAGTCAGAGCCAGAGGATACTGACCTGCCCGAAAATCAACATTCATTCTTCTCACTCTGCAACAGAATGGTCATTTTGATTCATCTTCTCAGACAACAAAACTCAACAGCTGTAGTTCTTACTTGGTGTATGGGCAGGGCTTATGCTAAGAGTTGCTCCATTGTGTCATCAAGCAGGCTTTCAGCCCTGCCCAAAAAATCCTGGACACAGAAATGGTGAAAAACAGTTCAATGGTCTAACTCCACAATTCACAGTTTTAAGTGGTTTCCAGCAAGTTTCTTCATTTGTAAATACTATAAATGTGCATAATTAAGGTATCATGAACTTGGATTGTTGTAAATGAGAAACCTGTCAGTAAGAAACCCCTAGGCCCAGACACACCAAACAGACATCAAGGAACTAGCGGCAAAGACTGACTGTTTTGTTGCATCACATCACCTGTGTCTTGGCAAAAAAGTTGCACTTGAACAGACCACAAAGGCTACAGCCAACAGCAAACCAGCATGTTCATTCTGCCCCTGAGTAACAGGAAATAACCTTCCATAGCAGCAGGCAGCGGTAGTCTGTATTTGTCATCCAAAAAGGGCTCTGCCGCCTATTCAACATGCTGAATCAGCTGAAAAAAACGGACAAGGGCCAACTAGAAGCAACGGTGCGGGACACACCGCAAAAACTAGGGTGACAGAGTGTCTGTCACCCTAGTTTTTGCGGTATGTCAGCCCAATACTGGCCAACAGCCAACCGTTGGCTTGGTGTGTGTCATGGCCCAGAACTACCAGGGCAGAGTTTGCAGGACTGAACAAATCTCACTGAGAAATTTTCATGTGAGAAACAAAAGTTCATTTTCTGATTGATTCAATAAACTGTCATACTAGTGAATAAATAAGCCCCTATAAACACAGATAATTTTTAGTCAGTTTTTCTTGTTACCCACCTCAGCATGTCTGTTTTGCATTCAGTCATACATTACATTTTTTAGAGGAGGCACTGGTGCATGGTGGGATGTTTACATGACTGTGAATAGTGTTTTTTTTTTTAATATATATATTTCTATTGAAATTTTGCCATAGTTACAGGGCAACACAGTGAACAACAGCCACACCCACCCCCCTCCCACAATCTGTAACAATAGGAGGAAAGATGGAGAAAGTAATAACATAAATAGAAATGCAATAAAATAAATAAAAAGATATACTGTACGAAAACAAAAATGATACAAAAAAATAAATACATCAAAATTGTCACATGCAGTAAAAGCATCGTTCATTGGTAGAGGTAGTAGAAAAGTGCACCCTGACTGTACCATAAGCCATCAATCATGTAATGGTATACAGGTGCCCAGCTAAGTAAGAGGGTGACATAACATATGGGGCATAGGGGGCACAAGCTACGGGAGATGGCATGGGGTAGAGCAGAAACAAAAATTAAAAATGATAAAGTAAATACACAAGTAACAGAATAGGTGAATGAATAAATAAAATAAAAATTTAATCTGCAAATTGCTTGGACCGTGCGCTGACAACATACAGAAAGTGGTAGTGATCTGACTCTGTGACGATGAGCACTAAAGATTACAGTCCGTCATCTGAAGGGAGCTTCTGCAAGGCAGTGAAGGATTGCCACTTTGAGACAAATTTGTCATTTGAACCCCTCAGAGAATATTTAATTTTCTCAAGATTGAGAAAGAACATCACATCTGTAAACCAAGTAGAAATGAAGGGTGGCAGTGAGGATTTCCATTTGAGACTGTCCATCTGCGACGTGCCAGTAAGGTTGAGAAAGCGACAATGTCTATTTGCGTAGAGTTTAATGAGGACAGATCAGTGGGGACACCAAAGATGGCTGTTATGGGGCACAGTTGCAGACTGATCTTGAGAACACCAGAGACGGTTTCAAAGATTGAATGCTAACAGGCTTGCAATTTTACATTTGGATATATCTTGGATAGCCTGGATTTGGAGAAACCCAATCTATATAAAACTTTGAACTGGATGAGCCCACGACAAGTACAAGAGGTTGTGGTTCCCACTCTATCAATTGCTTTATCCCACTATTCCTCAGCCAGTTCAACCCCTATCTCTTGTACCCAGGTAGTTTTTATTTTAGTTATAGAGTGTGCGTCCATTGACATAATAAATGAGTAGATGGGGCGTCGGTGGCTTAGTGGTAGAGCAGGCACCCTATGTACAAGGCTGTTGCCGCAGTGGCCTGGGTTCGACTCCAGCCCGTGGCCCTTTGCTGCATGTCACTCCCTCTCTCTCTCCCCCTTTCACGCTTGTCTGTCCTATCGATTAAAGGCCAAAATGCCCCAAAAAATATCTTTAAAAAAAATGAGTAGATGTGGGGAACGGATGCCCTCTGTCTGGGCAGTAATATTATAAGGGCCTCCCAAAGCTCTTTTGGCAGTAGAGCAGGAAAGTTAGGAAACATAGTGCCTGACCTGAAAATAACAGAAAAGATGGGATGGAGGTAAAGAGAATTTGGAAGCCAGTGGGGATGGGTTCCGAAACCCAGTACTAAATTTGCCCTGGGGCTAAAATATCAAAGACCGTAATATTGATAAGCTCTAGCGGTATCGGTTCTTTTATCAGTATTTTGGTTGAATTAATTATCATCCTGCAGCCTCTCATCTGCGCTCTGTGCCAGGGCCGACCACCTTCACATACACACACATTCACACATACACACACACACACACGATATGACAAACACAACCGGTGAACAGCCGATTGGCTGCGTTGGAAACAAAGTGAAGATTACTCAAAAATTACTGGAGTTGACGGCAGCTACACTCATTACTGTAAGTGAAATTAAACCTTAGCGAGTAAGAGGCCAATAATTTATCAATACATGTGTTCAGCGAGCATGAACATGTAAACATGTAGACAGTGATATCAATATGCTCCGTCCACAGTTTCTCACCCACCGTCACTAACGTCTTACATGCTGATTTAGACAGCATGCTAGTTTGGCTGATAACAAATTGTTACTAATAAGCTAAAATGACAGCTGTCTGTATATAGGCTAACTTAGTTTGACACTTATCGTAAAATTGGGCAGATACTTTTAAACTTAGCTGCTGGCTGAGACAAACAGCCCCTCCTCTCTCTACCTGCGCTAATGTTACCTGCACACAGTGAATCACATCAGCAGAGAGGGAGCAGGACAGAGGACAGAGGAATGGAGGACAGGTGGACAGGAGGACAGAGGACTGGAGGACTGACTGATATATACTAAACTTCACTCAGTAGTAGGGCTGCTCGATTAATCAAATTTTAATCTAGATTATGATTTGGGCTTTCAACGATTATGAAAACAAAATAATCGACATAAAACAATTATGCGCTTCTTGTCAGTTTACTCTCATTGTCTTGTGTTGCGATGTTGAAGTGAGAGATTGGGTCTCTAGTTGGCACCATGGAGTATCTGGAGCATATAGCCAGAACAGGAAATTCTCGATATTAACTGCCCAATAATAGTATAAAAAGTTAGATAGTGCAAGTCCCCCACTCAGTTTGCATCTCTGAAGTAAGGATCTATTGACCTTAGGCACCACACCTCCCCAGATGAACGTAGTGATGGTTTGGTTAATTGACTTAAAAAAAGATTGGGGTAAAAGTATCGGAATGGACTGAAATAAATACAGAAATTTTGGTAAGCTATTCATTTTAACAGCATTAATCCCATCTATGAGCTACAGTGGTAGATTACCCTACCTATGGAGGTCTGATTTCATTTGAGTGATGAGGGGAATGAAGTTTGGAGAGAAAAGGGTGGGTAATGAGCAGTGATGGACACTGTAATTTTACTACTTTACCCAGTAACAAGTAAAGTATTACAATTTCCCAAACAGTAATTTTATTACAGTTACTAAGCAAAGTAAAGCTGCGATACTGCGTAACAAGAAAGTGTTTTTTTTGTTGTTGTTTTTTGTCTTAAACTTAGATTATGACGTGGCTCGCGGCTAGTCGGGTCAGACTTAGGTCACGTCCGCGACAGTTAAGCAGCATGGAGAATGAAGAGCGAGAGCACACGGCGTTTGACAGCTGGAAATACTCCCATTATTTTGAGTGTGTCTCCATCAGAGATGCAAAGAATATTGGCGTCCGCTGTAAGCTCTGTGGTGGCAGCAAAATACTTGCAAGCACAAAAAACACCACGTCGAATTTGATGAAGCACCTGCACAGCACCATCAAACTTGTCACGAAAAACCCTGCTGAGGAGACAGAGGAAGAGGATAGGCCTACTACCAGTGCCAAACAACAGAAACTAGATTTCAACGCAGCAAGACACGATGCCGCACCGTTAAACGGAGATAATCTGAAGAAGCTCGTTGCTGGATATATAGTAGAAGAAATGTTACCCATTTCCACCGTTGACTCCCCCTCATTTCGCCACATTATAGACAAGATACCGACAAGGTGCAACGCCAAGCTGCCACAGAGAAAGACATTTGCGGTCTACTTGGAGAGAGAGCATGCGGTGATGGAATCGAACTTGAGGGCCACACTCAGAGAGGTAGACTTTGTGTCCACCACTGCGGACATTTGGACAGCTAACAACAAAAGCTTTATGAGTGTTACAGTTCACTGGATTAGCAGCTCAACTCTGAAACACAACAAGGCCGCCCTTGCATGTAAAAGAATCCGAGGTAGGCACACGTTTGATGTGATTGGCGCAGAGATCGAACAAATTCATGCATCGTATGGACTGCACGGCAAAGTTGTTGCCACTGTGACAGGCAATGGCTCAAATTTCACCAAGGCTTTTAAAGTATACAAACCTCAACCTGTAGATTCGGATTCTGACCAAGATGAGGTCCATGACGAGGAGGACGTCACTTTTACAGATGTTGCACAAGTCCTCGCAGAGTCTGATGGCCAACAGTATACACTACCTCCACACTACAGATGTGCCTCGCACACAATTAATCTAATTTCCACAACTGATGTTGAGAAATACTTAATAGCTAGTGCAGAGACAAAGACTATATATAGGAATAGTATCGCAAAATGTACAGCCCTTAGGACAAAGGCAAGTCGGTCCACAGTTGCATCAGAACATGTGGAGGAAGTCAGCCACAGAAAGCTATTGGTACCATCATCCACAAGGTGGAATTCCTTCTACGAGGCTGTTGCGAGAATCACCGAAATTCCAATGCATGAACTGAATTCCCTGTGCGTAAAGCTTGGCATCAAGTGCCTAAACGAAAGGGAACACCAATTCCTGCCGGAATACTGCTCAGTTATGAAGCCGCTGACAGCAGCATTGGACATCTTACAAGGGGATGACAGTGGAGTTTATTGCCAACCCTCGAAGCCCCCCCCCCCCACCCCCCCCCCCAGCTAACCCGAGTGAGACCCCCCCCTTAGGAAAAAACAAAACAAAACAAAAAAAAAACAAAACAGGATTGAAATATATGTTTGATTCATTGTTCAGGCCATCACGACTCGTTTTGCTGCAGTACTGGACAGCAAAGACGCACTTCTCGCTGCTGCCAGCTGTCCGAAGTTTAAACTTCGATGGCTCTGAGATGAGGCAAGGAGAGACCATGTAAAGGAGCTTCTGACAACAGAATGCCGCAACACTGCTCCTGCTGCAGCCAACCAGGCTGAGTCTACCGCTGTATCAATGACGTCAGCCAGCCCTGCTGAAAATGACTTTTTTGCTTTTGAGGTACAGACGGACAGCTACTCTGCAGAAAAGGAAGTTGCAGACTATTTAAGGTCAGGGTATGAGGTTGTGATACTGAACCAGTTCACAAATGTCAGAAACATGTACATGAGGTACAACACTCCAACTCCATCTAGCGCACCTGTAAAGCAGCTCTTTAGTTTAGGAGGTTTGGTGCTTACCCCTAGAAGGAACAGGCTGTCTGATTCAAGATTTGAGAAGCTTCTACTAATGAGATTCAACCACTGTTTCATTTCTGATTCTAAACATTAGAACCTTGCTTAATGACATGCTCGTTTCACTAGCCTGCATTTAGTCTGTACTGTTTGGGTTGATAGGCTACAGTATTTGTTTACTATAGTTCTCAAAATATTGAGGTCTAGGCTACTGTCTTGGCCTCTGCCAATAATATTTAGGCTATAAGGTGCAAAGAAATCAATCAGATTCAAGTTCATTAATTGAAGAAATTATTGTTGATTGGTAATTCTGTGAAATGCAGGCCTAACCTATAATCAGTTTCGTTGTTTTAATTAAATCAGTAGTAGGCACAGCCGACACACTTTTTTTTTTTTTTTTACACACTGACCATATTGATGAGTCAGACTAAACAACTAGGGGATGGGGGTGGGGGGGTAATATAGTAAAGTAACGAGTAAAGTAACTGAATACTTTTGATACCAAGTAATAAGTAAAGTAATTTTATTACTTTTTTGAGGAGTAATAAAAGTAAAGTAACTAATTACTTTTTCTGAGTAACTTGCCCAACAACGCCCAGCAAGTTACCTTCACACATAGGTATGTGAAACCAGAGCGGCATATCTGGAAAGGCAAATTGGTCTGCTGGAGCTGAAGCTTGGCTGGATTTATTGGAAAACATTTGCTGATCTGAATATTAAGCTTGTATCCAGAGGAGGAGCCAAAATTCTCTTGAATTGACAATATTGTTGTGACAGAGGCAATAGGATTTTTGACATAGAGTAATAAATCGTCTGCATACAAGGATAGCCTTTGTTCCACACCCTCTCGTGTCACACCTTCAACGGAGGTATAAGCATGTAGAGCTGCAGAAAGAGGCTCAATGGCCAGTGTGAACAGGAGAGGGGAGAGGGGGCAACCCTGATATGTACCACGTTCAAGGGCAAGATAATTCAAGCTGGTGTCACTGGTGCAGATGGAGGCTTGGGGGATGTGTACAAAAGGCGAATCCAAGAGCAAAAGTTGTTACCAAAGCAGAATTTCTTAAGGACAGAAAATAGATACTCCCATTCAATGTGATGACCTTTTCTGCGTCAAGGGTGATAATTGGTTCATGGGAGGCAGAGAATTTCTTAGAGTAAATTCTAAATAATAATTAAATAAATAATAATAATTTAATATAATTATGTTGAAGTGTGAACATATGTTAAAGAATGAGTATCGTCCCGTTATAAAACCAGTTTGTTCCTCGGATATGATTTCTGGTAGGACTACCTCCAGCCGCTGCGCAAGGACCTTAGCTAGTATCTTTACATCTACATTAAGGAAGCCGAGTGGCCTGTAAGAACTACACATAGTAGCATCTCCTCCCTTTTTGAGGCGTAAAGCTATAGATGCCTGTGTCAAAGCGGGTGGCAGTAATCCCTTGTCAAGGGATTTGTTGTACATAGATGAAAGCAGAGGGGCCAATTTGGCATGGAATCTTTTAAAAAACTCGGAAGAAAACCCGTTGGGGCCTAGGGCCTTACTGCTCTGCATTGACGTAATAGCTTGAACAACCTTGTCCAGGGTTAAGGGGGAATCAAGGCCATCTGCAACCTCAGGTGTGACTGAGGAAGTCACTAATTGATCCAAAAACTGATTCATGTTTGCAGTGTTTGATGGGACCTCTGACCTATAAAGGGAGTAATAAAAAGATGTGAAAAGTATCATTAATTTCTGAGGGGTCACAAATCGAATTATTAGAGGAATCTAGAATCTTTGGAATTAATGGGGAGGCAGCAAGGCATTTTAATCGGCAGCTGACCTGTCCTGTTACAGTGCTTATAAAGTGTGCCACGTAAGCTCAGAAGCAAATGTTCTGCATCTCTAGTGGACAAGAGGTTAAATTCGGATTGGAGGTTCAGCTGCTGTTTATACAGTACTGGAGATGGACTAAAAGCACACTGATGGTCTAATTCGAGTATGACCTTAGAAAGTTCATCCAGTTTAGCCTTATGCATCTTGTTAAGATAAGAAGAATAAGAAATAATTTGCCCTCTGAGATTAGGCCTTAATTGAATCCCATAGGAGGGAGTAGGAGGTGAAGCTTGTTTGATGAAAGTGAGAAAATCATTAATGGAGGCAGAGATTGCTTCACAAAATTTTCCATTTTTCAAATCTGAAAAACACTTTGCCATGGCAAATGGAGACATCATATTGGAAGTAGAGCAGTCTAAAGATAGGTCAATAACACAATTACAGTCCCCTCCAAATATCAAAAGGTGGTTGTTAAGACAGGGAATCTTACTTAATAAACTGTTGGCAAATGCAGTATTATCAGAATTGGGTGCATAGACATTCACTAGTATAACAGGAGTATGCCAAAGCGTACCAGTAATAATTAAATATCTCCCATGTTTGTCAGAAATAACAGTAGAGGTGGAGAAGTGTACTGTCTTACCACTTACAATTGCAACGCCTCTGGCTTTGGAGTCAAAACCTGAATGGAACACCTGGCCAAAATATCGATACTTCGGCCTGTGGTGGTCTTTAATTCGCAAGTGGGTCTATCTGGACTCAGATCCCTGTCAGCCATCTAAACTGTGTAAACTGGAGTGTGGGGCCCAAGCAATTGCTACGCCATGAGAGAGAGAGACAGAGAAGAGGGGGAGAGAAAAACGAAAACAAAAAGGGAGAAAGAAAAGAAACAAAAAAGAGATACAAAAAACCAACCCAACAAGCAGTAAACGGCAAACAACAAACAGCAAACAACAAACACTGACAACCACTCCCATACCCAGGTCTCCATCCCAAACGATGGCTACAGCAGTTCAGACAGTCTTGCAGCTGTGGTGCACAAAGGCGCACACCTCTAAGTGCTATACTCTATCACAGCACCAATAACCCCCCAGTTCAAAAATATGAATACAAAAAACAAGTAAACACATGATAAGATGGCAGCACACTTTGTAGGAAACTATCAAAAATAGTTTCAAACATAACACGTAGGAACCCTAGAAATAAGTCCATCTAATAACGTATAGGCAGTGCATTTGAGGCTGGTGTCGAGACGAGCTACAAGTTGAGAATACACAGAGAAATTAACACCAACGTGGAACAGCAACATGCACAAGAGTCAGTGAAAAATAAAAAAACAGTTCACTGCGGTGACATACTGATTGACATCATGTCTCCGGAGCCCCGAAGTGACGCTTTGAGTAGTCCAGAGCCCTCTTTGGGTCGGTGAAGGTGTGTTGTTGGTCGCTGGGGTGACGATGAGCCTCGCCAGGACAAGCAGACTGCACCTGACGCTCGGCATGTTACACATTATCTCCCTGGCCAGAGTGAAATCTCTTTGGCATCTTACCACATTTGGTGGGTAGTCTGGTGCTTTAGGTTCTTCAATTAAGCTGCTTTTTGTAGGATATACTCCACCTCCGCTAGGTGGCTCCTCTTCAGAGGAGACGTTGTCGGAGGGAACGATGACAACAGTCAATTAGCAGCCTCAGTTCATTGGATGGCACATTGGTGAGAAGCAAACTCCGTGGGATGAGGGCCCTCTTTTCCCTCTGGGACTCCTATTATGCGGATATCATTCCTGCACCATAACCCCCCCAGGACCAGACCGGGCCTCCTGCTCGGCTGCTCCTAGACTGTGGAATGCTCTCCCTGACCACCTGAGAGCACCGCAGGCTGTGGAATCTTTTTAACACAACTTAAAGACTTACCTTTTTACTAAAGCCTTTTGATGTATTTTATCATGTTATCCGTTTGTAACTCTTAGCATAGCATATCTGCACTGCCTTCGGTGCAGTGTTGGGTGTAACTGCCAAAAATGGCTTTTTTCAGTAACGAGTAGTGTAAGGCACTACTGTCCCTAAATGCAGCAATCACATTACAGTTACTAATCAAACACTTAAGTCATTACTTGCGTTACATAAATTCATCATTAGATCTTCCCTTACTTAAGAGTTAGTGATGACAGGCTTCAGGCTGTTGCCAACAGGTCGTCCTCCGTGTCCAGCCGGTGTTGTGCCGTATTAAGCACGCCTGCCGTGAAAAGCACCCCACTTTTCACGGCAGGCGTGCTTACTACGGCACAACACCTGTAAGTGGCGAACACAGATGCGGGGACGAGCCAGAGGATGGGAGAGTTTCTGCCGCAAACAAGTACAGAGACCCGGGGAGACATGGGAGCAGCTTCATGTGTTTACAGCAGATAGCAGGAGCGAGGACAGACGTCCCACTCCGCTACTCTGTGCGCAAAGGGACCGCACACTTCCAGTTTATAATTGTAACGTCCGTTGTCCTACTCTCCTAAGTATTGATGACACGCTTAGTATTTTACAAATTCGATTTTTTTTTTATTTGCTGAACGTGGCGCTGATATGCAAAAATGAACTAAATGACTGTGGGCCAGTGGGCAGGTAATATAATCATAACAACTTTACACACAGTAACCACCCCCCGCCTGGCATAACAACTTCTCTGGCGGAAACCCTGCAAATACTTAAGGAGAGAAAGAGGGAAGTCTGCTTCGGGGCCTACCTTGTGAACCAGCTGTGCAATGAACAAGAAGCTCTGGCCTGACACCTCATGCAACAGCCTAATAGCATAATGGATTTCAGTCATTGCTACAGTTACACTGATGGGAGAAAACATATGCTTTTATACAAGTGAGGGGGCACAGTGAATGAAGTGGGGGGGCACTGCCCCCTGGTGCCCCCTTGTGAAGCCGACTCTGGGTATATCCATCTAGTTAACTATACCTACCTTAAGATTGTTACACATATGTAAGGTTTAATGCTATATCGTTAACTGGCAAATTATGTGACAATGCATTTCAGGTAATTTTACAGAGTAACTAGTAATGTAACAAGTATTGTAACTAATTACTTTCTCCAGGGAGTAATGAAGTAAAGTAAGCGATTACTTTTTTCCTAAGTAATGTGTAATACATTACTTTTTTGAGTAACGACCCCCAACACTGCTTCTGTAGCACTTTGAGATTTGTTTTTTATGTAAAGTGCGTTACAAATAAAATGTATTATTTATTCATTTATTATTAACCATAAATCCCCTTTTACCTGACAGTCTGGCAGTTTCCGCTATCAGGCGGGCCAACTCAGTCTGCAGCTGGGAGATGTCATTAGAGTGCTGGGTCTCAGCTCTTTTAACTTCTGCAATGGTTTCGCCAAGTGCTAGTATTCTAGCTTGGATTGCTGCCACTGCCGTCTGCGTGTCTCTCTTCATTATTAAGATTTCGTTTTTCAGGTCAGCAGTAACTGAACCGATACGAGCATACAAACACCAGCGCCTCCTCTGGGCCTCCCTCCGTTGCTTACTCTTCGCTGATTTAGGTTTCTCTGTCACTTGGGACATAGGCAGCTTTGAGATTGTTAAGAGAATGGTTAAGTTGCGAGCTGGATGGATTTTAACTTGTTTAAGGATGTTCTTAAAACAAAACTGTTCAGCTAACGGGAAGTACCACTACAGCAAAGTATCACAATGTTTTTGTGGGGCAATATTGTATCGTCACACACTGCCAAGTATTGATTTTCTTTATTATATGAATTATTAGTATGACAAATACAAACTTAACTTTAGGTAGCCTATTTGGTAACCTACTAGACTAACATAATCAATTGCTTTTTCAGTCCACTGCCACAAAATGGCTGAAGTGAGTTGACCAGACTGAAAACTTTATCTTATTAGATAAAACAGATGTTGACAAAGTTTTCCTTTGAGGACATAATTTACAGTTCCAAAAAGGTAATATATTGCATATATTTTAACGCAATACTCAGCATTATGCAACATATTCAAAATCGCAATAATATTGTGTCATGACATCAGTATTATGATAACATCGTATCTTGGATCCTCTGGTGATTCCTATCTCAAGTGATTGATGAGGTCTATCTGCCTGAAATGTTGCATTTATAATAACAGGAGCCGTTTAACAGTGTGTGGATTATTTTTCGAATAAAATATCATCTTTTTTTCCTTGCTCTGATCACACAGGTGTCTCATGGTATTTTGAGCTGCAGTGATGGAATCAGAGTGTAAAATAGAAACATTATCACTGTGGATTAAAATAAACTTAGCACAAGTTAAAATGCTGCTAAAATCATGTGTTTAGTGTGTAAACGATCTCTGTGTTTGTTTAAAGCTCTGTTTTAAAAGCAGTGGAAATAGAGCCTTGGAACAATCAAATGCTTCTACTGACATATAACGATAAATAGACTACGCTTTTTTTACCTGAGACTCTGGACTTTTGCCCATGGATACATTTTTCTTCAGTGATCTGATTGGTCAGAGGTCAGGGTATTGACAGGTTATGATCCTATACTCTGAACATAACATGCTCTGGAGCAGGTTAGCTGTTCAGCATAAGTTACCATGGTGATTTATCCCGGTAAAAAGAGAACCAGCTTAATAGTACTGAAAACCCAGAGTTAACCCGAAGGGTACCTCACTAACTCCAAATCCTGCTTCTTAGTACAGGCCTCAGGTCAACCAGTCAATATGTCCAGCTGCATGCCACTGTAGGCAGTCGACTCCCAGGTCTTTATGACCATTCATATAATGATCCCATTCAACGTGTGTATTAGAGACTTTACAGTTAAGACACATGCAGAGCTCCAGTACTCACAGGGAAAGGTTCAGCCCCCTCCTGGATCACAAAGCCTTCTATCAGATGGGTGAGGATGTGGGACTTGACTAGGGCCTGGGCTGGTTTGCTCTCTCCATTGTGTTGGCTGCTGTTAGTATTCCCATTGCCAGAGGTCATGACTGGAGCACAGGCTACCCCTCACCTGTCAACACAAAAAACATGGCAAACTCAACAAGTGATGGCCACGTGGTCCTGAGACCTAGCCCCTGATGTTCAAATGCACAAAGAATGCAATACGCAAATCATTCCAACATGGCAGTTTCATGTTGACCTATTTTTTCTCCTCTGGTAGCGGATCCGAGCTTGAGAAAGACACACCACCCCCATGGGTATATATGTATGTATGTATATGTATATATATATATATATATATATATATATATACACACACACACACACACACATATATATATGTATATATATATATATATATATATGTATGTATGTGGGTAACATGTAGATGTTGCCTAATGCCAAGTCTCTATTTGATCATGTGACAAGACAATATGATACAGTAGCTAGTTTTAGCGAAAAATCTGTCAAGACTAACAAACTGAGCACATCTGCAAGTCCAGCCTACAGTCATGCCTTTTAAACAAATGTAAAGTAAAATGTTAAGAGTGGTTCTCAATGTGTCACTCTCAATTTTGAGTCATATTTATTGACTTTTTGTTGCCATGAGCAAGACAACCTGGAATTGCCAGATTTCAGGGTGCTGTCTGGTGTGAAAGTCTCTCCACACAGGATCTAAAGTTAGGGGGGGAAAATGATAAAGCACAGTATCACAATATTTTTGTGTGGCAATATCATATAGTCACTCAATGCCAAGTATTGATTTTTTTATTACATAAATTATTAATATTGTAATACAAATTAAACTTTAGGTAGCCTACTAGAATAATATAATCAATTGTTTTTTTAGTCCACTTAGTACATTTTGCTGCAAAAACAAAAAAAAGGCTGAGGTGAGATGAACAGACTGAAAACTTTATCTTATTAGATGCTGACAAAGTTTTCCTTTAGGGACATAATTTACAGTCGAAAAAAGGTAATAATCGCAACGCATTTTATTGCATTACCAAGCACATCGCAACATATTTATAATTGCAATAATATAGTATCGTGACTTAAGTAATATGATAATATTGTATCATGGATCCCCTGGTGATTCCCACCCCTAACAGGATCACTTGTGTTCACTACAGTGCTGTCTATAGTTAACCTTTATTTGTCCAAATCTGTTGTCTTTGTTTGAGTTGTGTCTTTTTCTGTGAGTACATTATCAATGTTAAAGCCGGAGTCGACTTCCTTGTATGTGCTTATATGTCCTCTGATTGTGACGCAGGATCACTGGACTAGTGTGGACATTGTTGTTGTGGAACCATCTACTTCAAATCAAGCTCTGACTATTGAAGTAGAGAAACTAATTTAAAAGCTGCCTTAAACATCGTTCTGTAGCGTTATCACTGTGAATAACACAACGGGTATCAAGTTAGTTGGCTGTAAAGAATTGTAAATTAGTACTGAGCGTTATTAAGCCAGTTTAAGCCAAACTCGCTAACGCAAAGAAAGCCTTTCACGGTTTCCTCGTTCCGTTTAAATTGAACAAATTACATTTGACTGGAGGTTATGGACACCAAACCAATTCAATACCTTTGGTAACTGCTATTACCATTGCTATAAACTTAGAGCTAGCCTTGTGTCAAATTAATGTAACCCAGTGCTTACAGTGCTAACTTAGTTGAATACGTGAATGAATCAAAGTAGAGCGCAATAAGCCCGCGTCTTCGTGCCCCCTTTTTCAAAACAGACAACTTGAGAGTAGTTAGCTTACTTTTACAGTCCGAAAGCACCTCTGAATTAGTTAGAAAACAGGCGTTGTGCTCTGTAACAATGGTAACGTTAGAGGGAAGAAAAGCTCTTTGTCCAACAGCTCCAAACAACGCTTTCATTTACTTACTCCCTCCGCCACAGCGGCGAGGAGCCAGTCCGCCACCGCTAACACTGACGAACGTTAAACCGAGTACACGAGCCACGGAGCCTCCCGTTACACGAGGACACGCAAACTTAGTAACTGATTCATATCCTCGTTATGTTTCGCTTTCTCCTATTTCGGGCAGCAGACAACAATCGTCTAGGTGCACGCGTGTGTGCCCACCGACCAAGCCACGGAGATTCATATGAATAACTTCCGGCAACAACTTTCAAAATTAAAGCCTTTACATGTGGACCAAATAGACCCACTGAACGCCTTTCTCTTGAGCTTAAACCAAAATCCTTAGTGGATGGAATCGGCTGAGTTGTCATATGGATTAAAGTTCATTAGAGAATTTTGACTTATATTTTCGTCAAACTACTGTTTCCATGTCAGAAATGAATGTTTAGGCAAACTTCATCCGCTGTGAAAGACTGCGATGCGGGTGAAAGTAACAGCCAGGAAGCTGACTTTGTCTTTATTTCCAAAAAACTACTGCGTCGTCCAAGTTCATACATGTATACCGAAGTGTTCTCAATCTAGTATCATGGTGGCTACGCACGTTGTCTAGCTTTACACTATTGTAGTAGTAGCTAGTGGTGGTGAGAGGGAGGGCAGTGCAGTCACAGCAGAGTCTAAACATAACAAGGGACGAGCCTCATTTATACAACATTGCGTAGGATCCATACTAAAAGTGTACGTGCGCCCAAAAGCTGAAAATAGCGTGCACCAAAAAATAATCTGATTTATAAAACCGTACCTATACCTGCAAGCACTCTTCCCTTTATAAATCACAGTCCACCTGGAAGATTGCGCAGGTGGATTCACCTCACATCCCGCACTCTACACACCAATGGCATTTTACGCTCAATCATGGCAGAGAAGACAAGGAAAAGGAATTTCACGGAGACCTAGGCTACATAGAGATGCTTGTGGGTGAGGTGGAGGCCAGAAAAATTATTTTATTTGGTGGTCACAGTAGTGGCATCACTAATAGGCCTAAAAGAAAAACAAGTGAGTGGCAGCACGTCGTCACCGCTTTAAATTGTGGCGATCTGTGGCAGAGGTGAAAAAGAAGTGGTCGGATCTGAAGGTGGAGGCCAAGAGGAGAGTGGTATGGCACCGTCAAAGCGTGTCTGCTACAGATGGGGGCAAGGGCACACCCGAGCACACACCGCTGCACACCAAAATAGCCTCCATCCTTGGGACGGCCAGCGTGTGTGGCATAGTGTCGGAGAAGGAAGGNGTGAAGCCGACTCTGGGTATATCCATCTAGTTAACTATACCTACCTTAAGATTGTTACACATATGTAAGGTTTAATGCTATATCGTTAACTGGCAAATTATGTGACAATGCATTTCAGGTAATTTTACAGAGTAACTAGTAATGTAACAAGTATTGTAACTAATTACTTTCTCCAGGGAGTAATGAAGTAAAGTAAGCGATTACTTTTTTCCTAAGTAATGTGTAATACATTACTTTTTTGAGTAACGACCCCCAACACTGCTTCTGTAGCACTTTGAGATTTGTTTTTTATGTAAAGTGCGTTACAAATAAAATGTATTATTTATTCATTTATTATTAACCATAAATCCCCTTTTACCTGACAGTCTGGCAGTTTCCGCTATCAGGCGGGCCAACTCAGTCTGCAGCTGGGAGATGTCATTAGAGTGCTGGGTCTCAGCTCTTTTAACTTCTGCAATGGTTTCGCCAAGTGCTAGTATTCTAGCTTGGATTGCTGCCACTGCCGTCTGCGTGTCTCTCTTCATTATTAAGATTTCGTTTTTCAGGTCAGCAGTAACTGAACCGATACGAGCATACAAACACCAGCGCCTCCTCTGGGCCTCCCTCCGTTGCTTACTCTTCGCTGATTTAGGTTTCTCTGTCACTTGGGACATAGGCAGCTTTGAGATTGTTAAGAGAATGGTTAAGTTGCGAGCTGGATGGATTTTAACTTGTTTAAGGATGTTCTTAAAACAAAACTGTTCAGCTAACGGGAAGTACCACTACAGCAAAGTATCACAATGTTTTTGTGGGGCAATATTGTATCGTCACACACTGCCAAGTATTGATTTTCTTTATTATATGAATTATTAGTATGACAAATACAAACTTAACTTTAGGTAGCCTATTTGGTAACCTACTAGACTAACATAATCAATTGCTTTTTCAGTCCACTGCCACAAAATGGCTGAAGTGAGTTGACCAGACTGAAAACTTTATCTTATTAGATAAAACAGATGTTGACAAAGTTTTCCTTTGAGGACATAATTTACAGTTCCAAAAAGGTAATATATTGCATATATTTTAACGCAATACTCAGCATTATGCAACATATTCAAAATCGCAATAATATTGTGTCATGACATCAGTATTATGATAACATCGTATCTTGGATCCTCTGGTGATTCCTATCTCAAGTGATTGATGAGGTCTATCTGCCTGAAATGTTGCATTTATAATAACAGGAGCCGTTTAACAGTGTGTGGATTATTTTTCGAATAAAATATCATCTTTTTTTCCTTGCTCTGATCACACAGGTGTCTCATGGTATTTTGAGCTGCAGTGATGGAATCAGAGTGTAAAATAGAAACATTATCACTGTGGATTAAAATAAACTTAGCACAAGTTAAAATGCTGCTAAAATCATGTGTTTAGTGTGTAAACGATCTCTGTGTTTGTTTAAAGCTCTGTTTTAAAAGCAGTGGAAATAGAGCCTTGGAACAATCAAATGCTTCTACTGACATATAACGATAAATAGACTACGCTTTTTTTACCTGAGACTCTGGACTTTTGCCCATGGATACATTTTTCTTCAGTGATCTGATTGGTCAGAGGTCAGGGTATTGACAGGTTATGATCCTATACTCTGAACATAACATGCTCTGGAGCAGGTTAGCTGTTCAGCATAAGTTACCATGGTGATTTATCCCGGTAAAAAGAGAACCAGCTTAATAGTACTGAAAACCCAGAGTTAACCCGAAGGGTACCTCACTAACTCCAAATCCTGCTTCTTAGTACAGGCCTCAGGTCAACCAGTCAATATGTCCAGCTGCATGCCACTGTAGGCAGTCGACTCCCAGGTCTTTATGACCATTCATATAATGATCCCATTCAACGTGTGTATTAGAGACTTTACAGTTAAGACACATGCAGAGCTCCAGTACTCACAGGGAAAGGTTCAGCCCCCTCCTGGATCACAAAGCCTTCTATCAGATGGGTGAGGATGTGGGACTTGACTAGGGCCTGGGCTGGTTTGCTCTCTCCATTGTGTTGGCTGCTGTTAGTATTCCCATTGCCAGAGGTCATGACTGGAGCACAGGCTACCCCTCACCTGTCAACACAAAAAACATGGCAAACTCAACAAGTGATGGCCACGTGGTCCTGAGACCTAGCCCCTGATGTTCAAATGCACAAAGAATGCAATACGCAAATCATTCCAACATGGCAGTTTCATGTTGACCTATTTTTTCTCCTCTGGTAGCGGATCCGAGCTTGAGAAAGACACACCACCCCCATGGGTATATATGTATGTATGTATATGTATATATATATATATATATATATATATATATATACACACACACACACACACAATATGTATA
>NC_065521.1:7167531-7184540 GCF_006386435.1 Epinephelus moara | reverse complement strand
TATATATATATATATATATATATATATACACACACACACACACACACATATATGTATATATATATATATATATATATATATGTATGTATGTGGGTAACATGTAGATGTTGCCTAATGCCAAGTCTCTATTTGATCATGTGACAAGACAATATGATACAGTAGCTAGTTTTAGCGAAAAATCTGTCAAGACTAACAAACTGAGCACATCTGCAAGTCCAGCCTACAGTCATGCCTTTTAAACAAATGTAAAGTAAAATGTTAAGAGTGGTTCTCAATGTGTCACTCTCAATTTTGAGTCATATTTATTGACTTTTTGTTGCCATGAGCAAGACAACCTGGAATTGCCAGATTTCAGGGTGCTGTCTGGTGTGAAAGTCTCTCCACACAGGATCTAAAGTTAGGGGGGGAAAATGATAAAGCACAGTATCACAATATTTTTGTGTGGCAATATCATATAGTCACTCAATGCCAAGTATTGATTTTTTTATTACATAAATTATTAATATTGTAATACAAATTAAACTTTAGGTAGCCTACTAGAATAATATAATCAATTGTTTTTTTAGTCCACTTAGTACATTTTGCTGCAAAAACAAAAAAAAGGCTGAGGTGAGATGAACAGACTGAAAACTTTATCTTATTAGATGCTGACAAAGTTTTCCTTTAGGGACATAATTTACAGTCGAAAAAAGGTAATAATCGCAACGCATTTTATTGCATTACCAAGCACATCGCAACATATTTATAATTGCAATAATATAGTATCGTGACTTAAGTAATATGATAATATTGTATCATGGATCCCCTGGTGATTCCCACCCC
Source organism: Epinephelus moara (assembly GCF_006386435.1). Classification (NCBI taxonomy): domain Eukaryota; kingdom Metazoa; phylum Chordata; class Actinopteri; order Perciformes; family Serranidae; genus Epinephelus; species Epinephelus moara. The sequence goes on along the minus strand of NC_065521.1, from coordinate 7,183,718 downwards.
TAACAGGATCACTTGTGTTCACTACAGTGCTGTCTATAGTTAACCTTTATTTGTCCAAATCTGTTGTCTTTGTTTGAGTTGTGTCTTTTTCTGTGAGTACATTATCAATGTTAAAGCCGGAGTCGACTTCCTTGTATGTGCTTATATGTCCTCTGATTGTGACGCAGGATCACTGGACTAGTGTGGACATTGTTGTTGTGGAACCATCTACTTCAAATCAAGCTCTGACTATTGAAGTAGAGAAACTAATTTAAAAGCTGCCTTAAACATCGTTCTGTAGCGTTATCACTGTGAATAACACAACGGGTATCAAGTTAGTTGGCTGTAAAGAATTGTAAATTAGTACTGAGCGTTATTAAGCCAGTTTAAGCCAAACTCGCTAACGCAAAGAAAGCCTTTCACGGTTTCCTCGTTCCGTTTAAATTGAACAAATTACATTTGACTGGAGGTTATGGACACCAAACCAATTCAATACCTTTGGTAACTGCTATTACCATTGCTATAAACTTAGAGCTAGCCTTGTGTCAAATTAATGTAACCCAGTGCTTACAGTGCTAACTTAGTTGAATACGTGAATGAANTGTGAGGGTCCAAAGGACAGAGGGATGTTGTATGCTGTAAAGCCCTGTGAGGCAAATTGTGATTTGTGATATTGGGCTTTATAAATAAAATTGATTGATTGATTGATTGATTGATTGATTGATTGACTGATTAAAGCGCACCTCCTCTGCGCTCTGCGGGTTGGTGAAAGGGGTGAGGAGCCAGCGCCTTAGGGGGTAGCCACTGTCACCTGCAAGGTATAACAGGAGAGTAATTATAAATCAGGCTTTCATGGTTAGAATTTCTACAATGGTGTTTATGTACTCACCCAGGAGCCAGCCATCACGCGCAGCGCCTGCCTGCAGTCTGTTCCCTGCACTGCTGTGCGTCAGGATGAATGAGCCATGTGTTGACCCAGGCCACCGTGCCACTAAATTTGTCAAAACCATGTTTGAGGTACAAATAACTTTTACATTGATTTTATGCGCATTTTTTCGGTTCACATAGACAAATTCATTTTCACTCAGTCAGTGCAGTCAATTCCCGCTGGAAAGAGCCGGTTGCCAGAGTGGTCAGCACCTATATATGCACCGGGATGGCGCGGTTCCGGCGGGTGGGTCTGTCTAACACTGGGCCCAGTTCAGCACATAGATCCAAGAGCACTGCTCTATCTAAATCGGCTTATTAGCCAGTCATCATCATAGGCCAGGAAGTCTTCGTGGTCCCTAAAGACTCTCTCCATCCTGATCCTACCATTTTCATGATCTTCCAGCAGTGCCAGCGCATTCATTGTGCAGCATTATACGCACAAGTGTCACCGCACTATTTATATGCTTACTCAGCAATTAGACTGATTGTTACACACCTTGTCACAATTAATACTAATCAATCAGTGCTATCCACCGCTCTATATCATTTGAAGATGGAAGTATGATATATGAACATTGTGCATACAGTAGTAGGCCTAATGGCTCACTAAAGGAACACATCTATAACACTGCAGACTTGGGTGTTTATGATTACGCAGGTCTATAAGTCTGATATGTGATGACATTAAATGTATGAGATGAATCTTGCTTCAATTCACCGCCTCACCATGTGCGCCGCCAGTTTCTCCCGTCTTCAAAATGTTCGTGCGCAAGGATCAAAGTTGACGTACCGGTGCGCACATTCTCCAGCCAAGTTTATTTTTATAAATCACAACCTTTGCGTGGGAAGTGGCGTACGCCACTTTCAAGCCCCTTTTTGTGCGTAAGCAAGCTTATAAAGCAAGCTTTATAAATGAGGCCCCAAATAAATATTACGCACAAAACGGTGCTTGCTTACGCACAAAACGGGGCTTGAAAGTGGCGTATGCCACTTACCACGCAAAGGTTGTGATTTATAAAAATAAACTTGGTGGGAGAATGTGCACACCTCTAAGCAAACTCTGAGTCATGCGTGCGCACATTTTGGAGACACTGGGAAGTGGCAATGCAGACGGCGAGGTGGAGAAGTGGAGTCAGATTTTTATTGATGTCTCACACAAATTTAATGTCACGCTATATCCACCTTAGATCCACGTTATCATTGAAATAAATAAATCCAGCAGCCTTATTTTACGCTTGGAGTGAGTGATAATTGTTTCATAAAAACGTTGTAAAATCCAACTCAAATCCTGAATTGAAATTCTTTCTAAATACGTATTTAATCCGCACTGCCTCTAACGTCTCATTGTCCACTCTGTGAGCGCAGGAGGGGGAGAGGATGGCGCGACTGCATGGAATATATTTATTTATTTAGCTAAATATTTCCAGTGCATTTATCATGTCTCGGAATACAGCCATTAAGCACAACCGTTACACTCATTTCATCAGCCCTACTTAGACATGTGCTGTTCATGACAAAACCGGCATGAAGAAACGTGTTCGCCTATTACACTTTCATCTTTGAATTGTATTTCAAATTACACGTTGTATTTTGGGACAGGGATACCACTGGTTCATGCTGTAATTCAGGCCGGGTGTCTGATCAGACTAATTGCCATAAACATATAAATACTGCGGTGACCCTCGTGCGTAATTGCGCAAGATGGCACTGGCACATACTCCTTTTTGCCTCCACCTTTAATAAATGTGATTCTTTATGTCGCACATCAATGTCAAACATCCTCAAATTTAAAAGCAACACATTAACTACATGTTGGTAAAGGAGTAGAAATATTTGGTCTACCTTTAGATCAGACCACTTTTTTTTTTTTTGGTCTGTAACTGTCCGTGCAGTCCCACAGACACAGCTGACAGCATCAGCAGCGTTGATGTGTTGCCACTTTTTTTCACTTTCTTTTATTAGTGATCCTGCTGCTGTGGCCACCAAATAAAATCTTTCTTCAGTCCTCCACCTCCTGTTAAAGGGTCTCGAGCTCAGTCTCGGAGGAATTCCGTTTTTTGGTTCGTTTCTCACCCGTCGCCGTGACACAACAAGAGAACACTGGCATGCCGGCTTATTTATATGCAGATCGCATTCATGAGGTGATTTGCATGACCATTTATGGTTGAACTAGGGCGTGTAGAGGGCGGAATATGAGGCGGATCTGGGTGCGCACAACTCCAGGAGGTCTGTGATTTATAAAGAGAACATTGCGTGCAAGTGTGCGTGCGCACAGTTTTATAAATCAGATTATTTTTTGGCGCACGCAATTTTCAGCTTTTGGGCGCATGTCAACTTTTAGTATGAATCCTAAGCACTCTTTTATAAATGAGGCCCCAGATCCGTAGTATCCACTGGGAGGAGCTTTAATAGGGCACTGCCAACCTGCTGTGTGGGAGATACACAAGTCCAGACGATGGACGCAGTTTAACTTAGCACCCAAATGTAAATTTGGACCATGACATAAACTGTTAAATACTGCTCATTTGGACAAATGCTATTAGAATTGTAAAAGTTATCGTTGAACTGTTACGATCTACCTGCGGTATAGTTGTCAAATGTAAACAATATTTATTTCTGATTTAACCCATATTAAAATTTTATTATAGCCTACCATAATCAATTTAGGCTATATAGGCTATTCACATTTTATATTAAAAGAAATGACTTTTTTCAGTATACGTCTAAAACACTATGTATTTTAATGTATTTTAAAGACGATTCAACACTCCTCTGATACAGTGTCAACAATTCACTAAGTCGTTAAATTGAATTAAACTGTACACTATAAGAATAGCTAGCTATATAAATGTCTGAAAAAATGTTGACAAAACGACCCCTGTGTTTAAAGATTAGATCAACACTTCTGTTTATGGTAGATTATGCAAGTGTCAACAAGAGAGTCAGTGAAATATATTTTTAAAGTTAGTTATCCATATGTTTTCGGGCAACAATTTGTCCGATTTCATAGCCCGTTTATAGTAATGCTGATCGATGCATACTGTCCCTTTAACCAAATAAATACATCATTTTAAATTCGTATTATTAAAACATTTATTTTGAAAAATATAACCGGAAGTTGAGAAGACACTGCTGCGAGCTTGGTACTTCTACTGACATCCAATAACAGGCCATCTGTTCAGTGCGGTCCTCCCTCTGCAATGACTGTGTGCTGTGAGGCCACCGTTTGAGGTAGTAATCTAACTGCAGCACGAGTCTCATGTCATCACTGGACTTGATGAAAAAAGAGTGTTTCGCATCTGGGACACTGTCCTCCGCTTCCCTCAAAAGAAGGTTCATAAGAAAGAGGAGGGTCGCTCCGGGGGCGCAGCAGGATGCGGACAGCGACTGTCAGCTGTGCAGGTGAGACTCACAAAAACTCTCCCACAAAGTTGGCTGGAATAAACCCAATCTGTTTCAGCTGCTGGTTGAGCTTTAATTTGTCTAAATAATGATGGTGGTTCACATAGACACTCTGCTCATGTCAGAATCAGGTCCTTCTGTACACACTACTTGATGTCACATTCAAGGAGAGGCAAATGCCTTTTATAATTATATGTCTTTAAAAGAACAGTACAGGCTATGCATACATACAGTATGCTGCTATAATGTCATGTTTTTAAGATTAAACTGAAACTGTAAATGACAAAGTGTTTTTCTTCCAAATGTATCATTCGTGGCAGTAACTAATAGTTATTAGCAATTATTACATAGATATCTTTTTAAATAGTGAAGTCACATATAAGTATGAAAGGTGTAGGAGAAGACAATCACAGGTTCCCAGAGCAGCAAATCAAGTTATATTTGAGAGGCTGAAACAAAAGAACATTCATTTTGTGTCAAAGGGTTATGTAAGTATAACACCTATTTCACTTATGTAATTCTGAATTCTGATTCGTGTGAATTTATTGAAAAAATGATGTATTCTCATTTAAACACGTAATGATAAATAACTGCAATTCTTGTATCAGTTTCTCAAATTGACACTTCTGACAACACGTAGGTATACATTTTCTGTACTATACTGCTAGCCTCAAAGGTCCATTATGTAGGATTTAGGGAGATATATTGGCAGAAATGGAATATAATGTAATAAGTATGTTTTCTTTAGTGCATAATCACATGAAAATAAGGATAATTGGGTTTTCATTACTTTAGAATGAGTCATTTATATCTACATAGAGAGCATGTCCTCATCTATGGAGATCACAATGTTGCACCGCCATGCTTCTACAAACACTCTAGATATGACCATTCACGTTTTGCAGTGGCCACCATAGTTAGCAGCCCATCTATGACGAGAGGGCATGGTGGAAAAAACACAATGTGTTTTAATGTGAAACCAGGTCTATTTGTTTTGGAGAAGAGACCTCTGCGAATAATTCGACTTCTGGTATAAACCCCCTGAACAATGACCACTGAAGGAATTTTAATTGGGAGAAGTTTTAACTGGTTGCAATCTGCAATCCTCACCGCAAGATGCCACTTAATCCCACTAAATCTTATAAACTGTTCCTTTAAAGTGTCAGTTCGCTTTGAACAAAGTACTTGTCAGATGTTGGCACAGGGGGAATAAATCATTTTTTTGTTTTTATTTTTTTGTAAAAACCAACAACGAAACAAATTTGCCCAACTCATTCAGCAGTTTGCTGTAGAGATATCTGCCTTCTCATCAGTAAAATGTATGTTTTTAGCACTTTGAGCACCACAAGCTAAGTGCCATCTAGTTCCATTATACTGGAGAGAAGGCAGACATCTGTACAGCCCATATCTCCAACACTGCAACTCACACCAAACAATCTAGACTGTTAATTAACACTAGGCCTACAGGTAACACGTATTTTATAGTTCTGTGTTGAATCGACGCCATAGCTATGGCGTAAGATCCACATCGACGTAGAGCCACGCCGACGTAGAGCCTATGTTGTAACCAACGCCGTAGCCTATGCCGTAGCCTGACGTGCACCTCCCCAGAATCGTAACTACGCTTTGCGGTGACGCAAACCTCTGGTCTGTCGCTGTATACTGACACCATTTCCCTCAGGGGAAATGGAGCTTATATTAACTTTTAGTTCACAGATAAGAAACAATAAATTGTGAAGACAGTAAGGCCTCCATTAAAATAGCATCACTTGTGTGTGATTTATCCTTCAGGGATTTATACTTAGGGATTCATCCTGGCTTCATATGAGAAGAGGAAATCTCTGCTCATCGCTAGGCTAATCAATACAATGTAAAATGCCATAGGCTTGTGCTAATAACGTTAGCATGATGTATCTGTGGGGAAAATGTGTCCAGATTAACACAAGTGTTTGTCTGTGAATGCTGCGAGTTGTAATGAAGCCGATTTGTGTACTTGTGTTTGAAATTATCTCTATTAAGCCATGTTTAATGTGTGTTTTGGGTGTGTTTTGAATCAATTAAACTTGTTTTGTGTTTTGGAGGTGTAACTGCAGAGTAACACAGACACACACAAGTAAAAATGCTCACGGCATAAGCGACGTGCGTAGGCTACATGCGTAGGGTCTACGCACAACCATAAATCCCCTTTAAGAGTGAAAATATGTGTTTTGATTTTGGGATGAACTGTCCCTTTAAGCCTCGTGTAGTGATTCACCAGTTGTATTCCTGTTTTTTCAGGTCTTCCATATTTTCCCTGTCTGGCAGTAGTCGGACTGTTCGTCGGATTCTGACAGCCTGTGTCCTTTCTTTCCTGGCCCTGCTGGGCTCTGTGTCCATTGACCTCAGCTCCAACTTTGACCTGCTGCACACTACAGAGGCCGCGTACAAGGAGCTTACTTCATGCAGGACGATAGCTATCCTACAACTCGTCAGTAAGCTTCAAAAGATGAGGCGTTTATTTACCAAAGACATGGGCAATGAGACATTGGAGGAAAGGTTTTCAGAGGTCGTGTCTCCTGTGCTCGGTCATCTCTGTGGTGAAATGGCAGGTTACAACAACAGCCATGGGCTCACTTGTAGCGTTGGGTTGGCTGGATTTTGCCATGAGATAAGGTGGAGCATTCAAGGATATCTAAATGCTTCATTGGATACAAATGGCACAAGTGAACATGATACTTCTGCTTACTCCCTGGCCATTGGAGGACTTCTTGACATTTGGGGTACAGTAGAAGATACTTTAGACAAAGCCAAGCAGAATTCTAACTGGAGAGATGTACTGTCTGCAAGACTTCTGATAAAATTCATAGAGCTCAACCACCAGTTGATGGATTTACCCCACATGGCAACTCGCACTGACTTCCAGTACAAGTGGACTTATGCACTAAACTATCTCGGCTTTGCGCGGGTTATGACAGAGCGATTGAATGACTGCTGGTTACAGAACATAGAGCTTAGGTTAAACTCAAGCCAGCATGTAAAACATTCCTCTATTTTTGACACACGTCTGTGGCAAACCTCTGGAGCAGGGACTGGGCATCTGTCTGGGTCTCAGGCTGGAATTAGGGCTCTGACAAACACTCAGCAGTGCTTGTTTGATCGTGCGGTGCCAGCTCTCAGGTTGGCATCTCGATCCATGTCTTCCGGCCTCAGTATGAGGGTCTGCCTGCTGGCCATGGCCTGCCTCATCTACCCGGTGGTGATGTTCTCATTCAAGCAGATGACTGAGTGGATACAGAACTACGCCCAGAGCTTGAAGGAGAAGACAGAGGACCTGAAGCGCCAGAGGCAGCTGGCAGAGGATCTGCTGCACCAAATGCTGCCCAAATCTGTCGCCAAGCAGCTCCGCCAGCATAAACACGTCGAGGCAGAGAGCTATGAAAAGGTTGGTACAATTGCAGAGTATATTAATTTCTGCATTCACTGGGGATATAAAATAATAGATGGTTGATAGTGCTCAAACCCTTTTTACACCTGAATGGACCAGTTAGCTACTTGCTAGCCTGTCATTGGTCTTTGCCTTGGCAAACAGGCCACCTATTTTAAAAATGTTTAACTTCTCCTTAACTATTCACTTAAACTATTTTCAAAATAAATTTGAGATGACAAACTGTAAAGTTGAAAAATTATGTTTAATTGTACATCTTTAATTTCTAGTGTTAATAGCTGTTCAAAATGAAGCAAAACTAGTTCACTTCAGCTTCCCACTGTCAGGCTCCATTGATCCTCTGGGACTTTTTTCCCATAGGGACAGCTAAGCTTGAGAGATGTATTTTGGTAATTTCCATAGTGGTGTGAAAAAATAACGAGAGCTTGGGGCAGCAATGCTTGCTTAAGTTTGGGATGTATCAGCAAAAATAATGGTGCAGTGGTATGTCTGTGTCATCCTGCAGTTACACTTTAAAACACTGTTCGGCAGTGGTGTTTCTGTGAAGTGCTGTAAAGTTTACTTAATTCAAAACACACATTAAACATGGCTTAATACCAACAATTTCAAACACAAGTACGCAAATTGGCTTCACCTTAACTTGCAGGATTCACAGACAAAGCACTTGTCTTTATCTGGACACATTTTCCCTACAAATACAACATGCTAATGTTATTAGCACAAGCCTATGGCATTTTACATTGCATAAATTAGCCTAGCGACTAGCAGAGATTTCCCCTAATGATATGAAACCAGGGACAACAGCAACATTTAACAAAGCTAAGGTTACAGAATTCAGCTCCATTACAACTTACAAGGTTGACAAACAAAACAGCTGTCTTATACTAAACATGTTTTCCAAACAAATACCACATGCTAACATTATTAGTAGTACGTGCCTATGACATTTGACACTGTATAAATTAGCATAGCGACTAGCGGAGATTTCCTCTACTCATATAAAGCCAGGATAAATCACACACAAGACTTAAAAAGCTTTTTTGTGTGGGCTTTATTTTCTTCACAGGTTATTGTTTATTTATTGACTGTTACGTCTTGTACGGACTGAAGGCTTCAGGAAACTTTTGGGAAACTGTGTGACTTGACCACAGCTTTTTGACATTGCCTCCTGCTGCAGCAGCCTGATCTCATCCACTTTCCAGGCGAGGTGCAGTTCACCTCAAACAAGCCTACTAAGTTGCTCTGGTGATGTCGAACTATTTACAAAGAATGGAATAAATATATATTAAATATTTTTTTTGTGTCTATTATTCTATATAAATATAATGTCCAGTAATTATCCAGATTAGCTATGTTTTCTTTTTGTGTGAAGGTAACAACCTGTTGTAAATTCCATCACAGAGGAGGGCAAAAAGTTAAAATATTTTAGCGCTGGATGGTAATACCATCTGTCGTAATCACTGCTGGTATTCTCTGCTGGCCTCACGTTATTTTACCGTCCTGCTCTTGTCCACTAAAATGATATGTGGTGTGCTGTTTATCATCTGTCTGATTCCATGAGAATGAAACAAGACTTAGGACTAGTTGGTCTGGACTTGGGAATTGACTTGGGGACCTGACTTGGACCTGTTGCTCTTGATTTGAAAAATGTTAGCTTTGACTTGGTACTTGACTCAGGATTCCAGAACCGAGACTTGAAACTTACTTGTGACTTGGAAAACAACTTTTTCTCCCTGTTCCCTCTTTCTGCAATATTTTTTTCTATGAATAACAAAGAGATGGAAATCATAGGGCAAAAGCTGTTGATAATCTAAGTTTGTTTTAATTTTGATGCCCCTCATGGAAACTTATCTTTATCTCGCAAAAAAAGGCGCAATAAAAACATTTGCATGTATATGCCAACCATAAACTCAGGTAGAAACAGACAGCACTGTTGAAGACTCAAGGAAATAACCTTTCCCCTCCGTGTGCCTCCACATTCACTAGCATTTAACCGAATGAATTTAGAGCTCCTAATGTTGCAACTTGCAAGGATTGTGGGGCACTGCTGTGAGGAGGCTACCTCTGCAAGATCTGCAAACACGATGAATGAATGTGTGTTTGCTGCCTTTGTTGCTATTGTTGGCGTAATTATCTATAATTGCCCTGTTCCATATTCATCAGCAGATAAAACAAGTTATGCGGGTGAAATTGCGTCTGGCTTATTGAAGAGGTTTGAAGCAGCTGCACCAAAAGCACTCTGCATGGGGTGTGAGGCAGGGTGGGGGGGCTATTACTGAATAGGTCCATGGGCTCATTTTTAAACTGATTTAGAGTATTCTGGAAAGAAAATGTAAGACCCACCAATTCCTGTTTTGTAATTATCCTGAAAAGTAAAACATTACTTGCTGAGACCTGAAGGATGTGGTTGGGCAAAAACCTCCCTGATGCTGCTTGTCTGGTGTAGCAAATGTATGTATGACATGCAGCAAAGGGCCACAGGCTGGAGTCGAACCAGAGCTGCTGCAGCAACAGCCTTGTACATGGGGCGCCTGCTCTAGCCACTAAGCCACGACGCCCTGATACTTGCATACTCTTACTTATGATTTAGAATGCAGGACTTGTACATATAATGAAGTATTTTTACATTGTTAAATTAGAACTTTTAGTGAAGTAAAGTAAAGACAGACAGAAGAAAAGAATAGAATAGAATAGAATAGAATAGAATAGAATAGAATAGAATAGAATAGAAACCTTCTCTGAAGGGAAATTCAGCTATCCAGGAGCTCATAAATGACAAAGAACAACAACCACACTTCCCCTCATCAACAGCAATACAGTGGTATTAAGATAGACATAAAATAAACTAAGTTAAGATAAGTGTATAAATAGAAATTAAATTAGAATGAAACTGTCCATTCCACAGTCCAGCCAGTTGTGGATCTCCTGAAACGCTCTGTTCTGCAACGCAGTGAAATGAGCCGACTACCGCAGCTGCTCCTCCGTCACTCCAGGAGGCTGTGGAGAGGGTGTCTGCTATTGTCCATTATATACAGTTATATACAAAGGACATATGGAAGTCAATGTGTTTAATAATTGCTCTGTGTCTGTGTTAAATTAATGCAGTCAGGACTGATTTCTCAAAATCCATTTTTAGACATCACTGGAACAGCTATGGAAATCTACACATTTTCAAAATATCAGGGAGCTTGTTCTGTATTGTTCCTTACTGTCCTTGAATGAAAAGACAGATGTGGACAGACAGTGCTTCTCTTGGGTACACTACAGTCACACGTGAAGCTCTGATTATTTGCAAAGTTGTATGTATTTTTTCTGTGGTGGAGGTGCTGTATTTTCATATAAAAAAATATATTAAAAAAATATAAATATTTCAAGCGCTTAAACACTTAAAATATCTTATAGCCCCAGGACATCAGAGATACAACTTTAGTTACATTGGTCGTGGCACTCTCATTCTCAGTGCTAGTATCAGATGCTCAAGCAGAACTCTTGGGGTTTGCTTACAGTACACTCAGTGTCCAGTTGATTAGGTCCACCTCACGAAAACTAATGCAGTCTAATACAACAGTCCTTGAAAAAATTCTTCCGCTGTGAAGGTAATAATGTTCAGTTTGTGTTGATGTCACGGTCTGGAAACCTGTTACTTGCCTGTTTCACACCTCTGCGTGATTTTTTAAATTTTATTTCTTGTTTGCCCTTTTGGATTTATTTGCCTGTTTGTACTGCCTTCCTGGGTTTGACCCCTGCCTGTGGCCAGGTGGACTGTGTAATAATAAACTGTATGTTTGCTCAGTACAACAATACTTTTGGTAAACAGACTTGCATTTATATAGTGCCTTCCTAGTTGTCCAACCACTCAAAGGGTTTTACATTATATGCCACATTCACCCATTCATACAGTGATGGCAGAGAGAGTAGCAATCTGCTCATCAGGATCTAATCTACTGACGGCACAGCTTTTAGGAACAATTAAGGGTTTAGTATCTTCAATACTAGGACACTTTAGTATGCAGACTGGAGGGTCTAGGGACAGTACTGTTGATTTACGGAATAGTGGATGAGTTATGGAGGCTTTTGCACATGGCATTACCTCTCTCCATTGTTTTTCAGGTGACCATTTTTTTCTCAGACATTGTGGGCTTCACCTCTATCTCTGCATCCTGTACTCCTCTGCAAGTGGTGGAGATGCTCAACAACCTCTACATGTGCTTTGACACACGCATTGATTCCTACGATGTCTACAAAGTAACAATGAAATGTCCACACACACACACACACACACACACACACTGCCTTTGACTCCAAAGTTTTACTTTAACAATCAACACTTCTTTTCTTTAACATTTTGGAAGATATCCTGTTTGAATTAAAACAGAAATAATTTATACTTATTGTTGAGAAATGTGGTGACACAACACAAAGACAATAGTTTAAGTAACTAACAGCCACATGGGTTTATCATAGCAGCCACATTTTAATGCTGAAACTATCTTAAAATATTACATTTTCCACTGACTATAAAATGAATGTCCGCCTTTTTTGTTTCACACAATAACAGGTGTTTTTAAAAAGTGAAACCCGATTTTCTAGGAGTACTTCCTCCAAAATAATGAACTTGGTGTTTTCCATATTACAGCATATGTACTGCCATATTACTTGCAATTTAATTCAAATAATTTTTTTGAATGGTAGTTGCTTTGATTGGCTGACTGCTGACTTCTCTTCCACAATATAATATATATGACCCAGCATTTTTGTATTTAATCTACTGAATGTTCATATAGAAGCTATAAAGTATGTCTCCTTTGCTGCTTTACTTACTTAAGAAGTACATGCCTGTGATGTGTTTGTTCTTTGCTTCATGACAGCTGACAGAAAAACATCATATTTGCCATTGGAGTCACCCCCTGATTGCTCCATGTATCTCCCCAGGATGATTTAATTGACAGTGGTTGGTTACAGTCTTAAATTTTGCTTGAGCAAAAATTTTAACTATCAAACTAGGTGGAGACAATTGGGGATGCATACATGGTGGTGAGCGGTCTGCCTGAGAGGAATGGAGATAGACATGCTGATGAGATCGCCAAGATGGCACTGGATCTGGTAGCAGCTGTTAGACAGGTCTCCATCCCTCACATGCCCAATCAGAGGCTGCAGCTTCGAGCCGGCATCCACACAGGTGAGAGAAGATGCAGTAGGTCAGGTCGGTACTGTGTAATGTCATGAGAGGTCATTAGGGCAGACTGGGGTGGGGCAGTGCAACACAACTGAAAAAACAGGCAAAAATAAAAGGTTCAAAGTAAGAGTCACTTTTAATTCAGCAGGTCATCAACAGTTAACTCAGGTAATGTCTTCACTCAAAAATTAAAACCCAAGAACAAACTTAATGGGCCCAGCTTCATTTCTTGACTTCCAGCTCTTCAGTTTCTCCTGTTAATTTCAACATGTCCCCTTTCTTTATATCTTCCTCTTCTATTCTATTCTTCAACCATTTATCCAAACGTAGCCTTCTACTGGTAAGGCTTTCAAAGTAACAACAGTTAATGTGCAGTTCCTTTTCTCCAACCCTGTTGCATTGTGGGATGGTTGGAGCTTCTTGCAGCAGAGAAAAGCCCAGCTCTTTTTCTCCTTGTTTTACAGGTCCATGTGTGGCGGGAATAGTGGGCTATAAGATGCCAAGATACTGTCTGTTTGGAGACACTGTCAACACCGCCTCTAGAATGGAGTCGACCAGCCTGCGTATGTGTACCTCGACACACAATACACAAACACACTGATCTGTGTGCATGTATTGCCTCACACTTCACACAAACACTATAACAGCAGAAACTATACTGCTCAAAAAAAGTAAGGGAACACTTAAATCCCATATCAGATACGAATACGAATTATTCAAGTTAAAAATCTTAATTGATGTAAATCGTACAATTCATTGAGAATAAAATGATGGAAACCAAAATCATCAACCCACTGAGGTCTGGATTCAAAATTACACTGAAAAGCAAAGTAAAAAATTGAAATCTCAGGCTGATCTAACTTGTTTGAATTTTATCACAACAACCCATAATGTGACTCAGTAGTGGGTTTGCCCCCCACATGCCTGTTTGTACTCCTGAAAACATTTGGGCATGCTACTGATGAGTCGGGAGATGGTGTTCTGGGGCATCTCCTCCTAGACCTGGATCAGGGTATCAGTGAGCTCCTGGATGGTCTGTGGTTGTACTTTGTGGCGTTGGATGCACCGATACATAACGTCTGATAGGTTCTCAATTGGATTTACGTCAGGGGAACGAGAGGGCATTGTCCTGCACCAGGAGGAACCCAGGGCCCACTGTACCAGCGTAAGGTCTGACAATCACTCTAAGGATTTCATCACGGAACCTAACAGCAGTCAGAGTACTGTTGGGTATCACATGGAGGTCTGTGCGACCCTCCAACGATATGTCTCCCCAGACCATCACTGACCCACCGCCAAACCGGTCATGCTGGATGATGTTACAGGCAGCATGACGTTTACCACAGTGTCGTCAGACTCTTTCACGCCTGTCACATACTCAGTGTGAACCTGCTCTCATCTGTGAAGAGAATGGGATGCTAATGGTGGACCTGCCAGTTCTGGTGTTCTCTGGAGAATGTCAGTCGAGCTGCACAGTGCTGGGCTGTGAGCACAGGTCCCACTAGAGGACCTCAGGCCCTCATGCCACCCTCATGGACTCTGTTTCTGATCATTTGGTCAGAAACATGCACACCAGTAGCCTGCTGGAGGCCATTTTGTAGGGCTCTGGCAGTGCTCCTTCTGTTCCTCCTCGCACAAAGGAGCAGATACCGGTCCTGCTGCTGGGTTGATGGCCTTCTGTGGCACTGTCCAGCTCTCCTGGTATCGCCTCTATGCTCTTGAGACTGTGCTGGGAGACACAGCAATGTTCACATCATGCATATGCAGCATCACGGGAGATGGAATCCTTGTTGCCAAGAAATCGCAAAAGGGAATCAAAAAGGCAATGTGACGACGAATTAAAAAAAAGTGTGGTCAACATCGGGGTAGCCTCTCCCGGGGTAGAAAGAGCTGCTGAAGGAGAAAGGTAATACAATCACAGGCCACCGCCACTGTTAGCCGCAGTGATGCGAGGAGAGGGATGAGGTGTGTGAGGTTGAGCCACTTGTCACTGTTACAGCTGCTAGCGGCCAGCGCCGCTGATAGTGATGCGAGGACAGGGATGAGGTGTGTGAGATTGAGCCACTCTCAGTTGTCAAAAGACAAGAGGTGATTGGTTTGTTTGCAACTCAAACGGGACCAAAAGATAATATTTCTCTCCTCATTCACTGCCATTCATATTTTTTCCGATCCAAGGTCCCATGAGCTTCACCGGAAGGGGCATGACTTCGGCACTCTGTGCATACATGTAACCATGGTAACACATATGCGCGTCAATGAGGGTGTTTACCCTTATAAAAAAGCTGTTAAAACTGCCATCATCGTATCAGACTCCATTTACTCTGTCTGTCCATTATGTCCAATAAAAAGTGTGTGACAGCGATCCCATAGTATTAAGCCCTGAATCATTACTGTACAAGACGCCTTCTTTTCATTCTGTCTTTATGTTAGTCATTATTCAAAATGTGATTAATTTGCAGTCTAATAATAGCCTACTTTTTTTCTTGTAATAATAGCCTCCTAATAATGCTTACAATCAATTATTTCTCCGCGAGCTCTTTATGAAACCAAGAAATAAATATGAACACTTTAGAAGCATTAAAGTGCTTCTGCAGAAACTATAGTCAGTCACCACAATGTGATTTCCCCACGTAGGTCCTGATGATGCACTGATGATGCAGGATGACAAGCAACAGAACTGTCCAATTGACAAGTTACCTGTCAGTTGCCAGAACTTCACATTTACTCCTCTTGGTTTGTTTGCAAAAAGTCCATGTGAACAGGAACCAAAGCAAAACTAAAATCAATCAATCAATCAATCAATTTTATTTACAAAACCCAATATTACAAATCACAATTTGCCTCAGAGAGCTTTACAGCATACGACATCCCTCTGTCCTTTGGACCCTCGCAGCGGATAAGGAAAAACTCCCCAAAAAAAACCTTTAATAGAGAAAAAAATAGTAGAAACCTCAGGAAGAGCAACTGACGAGGCATCCCTCTTCCAGGACGGACAGACGTGCAATAGATGTTGTACAGAACAGATCAACATGATAAATTAACAGTAATCCATATGACACAATGAGACAGAAAAAGAGACAGATAGAGATGCAGGACAGATGGTAATGGTAATAGCTTACAACAACATTAATTAAAGTAATAATATTATAATTATAATTACAGCTATTGTGGTACAATATGTAGAAAGTATATATTAATATCTGATAGTATACATATGTGACAATAATCATATGTGTATAATAACAGTAGAAGTATGACTAATGATAACAGCAGCAG
>NC_065521.1:7156362-7167491 GCF_006386435.1 Epinephelus moara | reverse complement strand
TAAATATGGAGACGTTGTCTGCCTCCCGGACCGTAACAGGAAGATGATTCCACAGGAGAGGAGCCTGATAGCTGAAGGCTCTGGCTCCTGATCTACTTTTGGAGACTTTAGGGACCACAAGTAACCCTGCATTCTCAGAGCGCAGTGTTCTGGTGGGATAATATGGTACTATGAGCTCTCTAAGATATAACGGAGCCTGACCATTTAGAGCTTTATAAGTTAACAGTAGGATTTTAAATTCAATTCTGGATTTTACAGGGAGCCAGTGCAGAGAAGCTAAAACAGGAGAAATATGATCTTGTTTCTTAGTTCCTGTCAGTACATGTGCCGCTGCATTCTGAATTTTTAAAGACTTATTAGAGCTACCTGATAATAGGGAGTTACAGTAATTCAGCCTAGAGGTAACAAAAGCGTGGACCAATTTTTCTGCATCTTTTCGGGTCAGGATAGGCCTAATTTTCGCAATATTACACAGATGAAAAAACACAGTCTGTGAGGTTTGTTTTAAATGAGAATTAAAAGACAAATCTTGGTCAAATATTACTCCCAGGTTTCTTACGGTAGTGCTAGAGGCCAGAGCAATGCCATCCAGAGAAACTATGTCATCAGATAAAGAGTCTCTGAGTTGTTTGGGGCCAAGAACAGTAACTTCAGTTTTGTCTGAATTTAACATAAAGAAATTGGTGCCCTTCCATGTTTTTATGTCTTTAAGACATTTTTGAAGTTTAGTTAATTGATCAGTTTCTTCTGGCTTTATTGATAAATACAACTGTGTATCATCCGCATAACAATGGAAATTTACAGAGTGATTTCTAATGATGTTACCTATAAGTACTATACTAAGGGAAGCATATATAGAGTGAATCGGATTGGTCCGAGCACAGAACCTTGTGGAACTCCAAAACAAACTTTAGTATGTAGAGATGATTTATCATCTCTACATTCACACCTGTGAACAAACTGAAAACTATCAGATAAATAAGATTTAAACCAGCTTATTGCAGAACCTTTTAGGCCAATTAAATGTTCCAGTCTCTGTAGCAGAATTTGATGGTCAGTTGTGTCAAATGCCGCACTAAGATCTAACAAGTACAGAGACAAGTCCTTTATCTGAAGCAAGCAGAAGATAATTTGTAATTGTAAATGATCAGATGCAACAATGTATCATTTTTCCCCTCTGGTGTGACCGAATGAACCAAACCACAGGTGTGATAGCACCCAGTCCAAGTCGAGTTGCAAGCCTTTTTTGATTTTGTCAAGTTGAGTCTAAAGTCAATGAATTTGTGACTCGAGTCCAAGTCATGTGACTGAAGTCCACAATTTTGCAAAGGCCACATGCCTAAACATGTTGGTTTGTCTAACAATAAAGTTGTTTGGTACACTATAAGTCTTGTGGGCATCTCCTAGTGGTAATATCCAAAAAGGATCCTGTGGCAGACAGCAGTGCATTTATTATGCATTTATACACGTATGTGCTTTAACTTGAAATGCAAGACATTCTCACTCCAACCTCGTCACATAAAAACATTTGGTCATGGACTTTCCATGTTGACATACGAGGTGCAAGGTACCCTTGGTGCATTGGTTGTTGGCTTCTGGGATGCCGTGTCAACTTCAGCCTGTTACATGCATTATCTGTTTTAAAAATACACTTCAGTTTTCACAGGAAATCTACTCTTTCAAAATAAACACACTATGTTGGTACAACACTGCGGAAAATACTTTTTTTTCCTTCAACAACAAACGCACGTGGTTACGTTTAGCCAACAAAAGTAATGGTTGGGTTTAGGGAAAAAGAGCAGGGTTTGGCTTTACAATCTTACGGGAAATTTTATGGCCTCCTGGGTGAAAGTCGGTGGTTGTGTGACCCATCCACCCCCTGCCACCCGCCCTACTTGGACTTTTACCCTGGGCCGTGTATCATGCCAACGTGAAAGAGCAGCTTTTTTTGTTGGTGGCTGATGCAAGAGGTCACTGACCAAGTGTTGGTATTTGACAACTTCGGAGTGACACAGGGTTGTGATATGGGATCTTGAAAAAATGAATCCATGAAGATTTTAAATTGAAATGGTGATACTGCTAAGATACATGCTCTGCTTGACTTGTGCTCAACCTCAGTTGTGTTTTACAGTATGTATTATCATCTATGTTTCAGCTCAGAAAATCCACACCAGCTCAGAAACCTACTTGGCTCTGATTAAAGACAACGCCTACGAGCTGCAGCTCAGAGGAGAGATTGAGGTTAAGGTAAGGGATCGCAGCCATGCTATGAAATTCATTTTCTGTGTAATACTGAGGCAGTCAAACCTTAAGTTTGTTATTACATTGAGGAGGCCAGTTATGTTTCTAATGTAATTGTCAAGATTTATATAAACCACGCTCATCAGTTGGATGAAAATAGGATAAGCTTTTTAATGAAAGACTAAAACCTCACCTCATACTTGACTGTAAAATTTCAAAGTTATGTTAAACCATGGTTTTACATATGTTGTTTCATATCCATGGACAATCACTTTTTACTTGCAAAGTTTACAAAATTAAAGGGTCAGTTCACCCAAATCAACACAACTATACCTTTCTTACACAGTCCAAGTACTGTCTACTCTTGAGTATAACTTTTTCAGGTTTTATTTTACCTGGTTGCGAGATTTTGGGTGGTATCAGACATAAATCGGGCCTTTTCCACTGTCACTTTTGGCCTTACCGAGTCAAGCCATTCTGCGCTGATTTGCGGTTCCATTATCAGTTTAGACGCACCATGCCACACCGAGCTGCGTCAGAGATGGTCCTTCTCTGGAGTAGGTCCAAAAGCCCGGTCGCCCTCACAGAGGTAGCGGTATCATCTCGCAATCTTCAGCCAAACCCCAATAACGCCCCCCTCTGCCCCTCGAATAAGCCTTTTCATCAATAAAGGCGAGTCTAATAATATGGCAGGGAGTAAGAGTGAAAGCAGAAACAGCCACAATGTGATGAGATTAAGAGCTGCAGACAACAGGCTCCCACTGCATCTCTGCAGCTTCTTTTACCTGCTGTGCTGTGTGAAAGATAAACACATGCAGCAAAAATAACAGGGGACTTTAGCCATCAGCTCACTGCTTTTCAACGTCATCAAAGGCCCGTTTCCACCGCAGGAACTTCAGGGTAATTTTACGGGGCCAGGGCCGGGGCCGTTGGTGCGTGTCTCCACTGCAGGAACCACCCCCGAAGGACAGAGTTCCGGAACTTTTACAGAGGCTAAACAAGTCCCTGCCTCGGAGTAGGCACTCAGAACGGCCCCGAAAAACTCCTGGCTGGGACTTGGGGTTACTTGGTGCTGATTGGATATACTCAAGGCGGGATGTGACGTCAACAGAAAGCAACAAAATAGCCGGCATTTTAAAAACTCAGCAGACGAGAGTTAGCTCGTTCATAGCTTCCACCGCCATGTAAACAAACTCAATAACCGGTCAGTGAATTTTTTTTTTTCCCAGCAGATATCTTAGTTACGACGTGATTGAGCTAGCAAAGCAGTTTTGTGTTGCTATGTGTGGTATTTATTCAGTTTTGGGAAATTACAATGTCTAGAAAGCATCAGTGGCTGCAGCTGACAGGGACAGCTAACACTAGCAGCAAAGCTAACATCAGGACGTCATCTGTTAAAAGCCTCCCGTTGTCGGATACGACATGAAACTACTCCAGTTGGCTCAATCATGTTGTAACTAAGACATCCGCTGGAAAAAATATTTTTTTCACGGACCATTTAGTGAGTTATTACAGACACCGCTATCAGCTAACGGCGTCCCTACGTCGCCCCGGTCAAAATGGTCGCGCAATGATTACGTAACATCCAGAGCCCGTAACTTTACAGGAACCTTCCTCGTACTCCGCTCTCTCAGTGGAGACACGGCGGTTGAGAGGACCGAGCGAGAGGACGTTCCTGTAGTAGTTCCAGCCCCCAAATAGTACCAGGAACTTCTTCAGTGGAAACGGGCCTCAAGACAAGTTGTCATCAGTTAAAGACACACCTTTAAGTGGGTAGCTCTGTTGTAATGGAAATGCAAATCCCTGCTGTGCTGGCCTGATGGGCCAAAATAAACCAAAGCAAGCCAAGCCAGCCCATGACTGTCAAAAAGGGGTAGATATTTCTGAATCAGAATCAGAATCAGAGTCGGTTTTATTGCCAAGTAGGTTTTCATATACAAGGAATTTAGCTTGGTGTATTGGTGCATAACAAAGAATATAAAATATATAAAAATATAGAGTAATTAGAAGCATAAGTATAAAAGGGAAATGCTATAAAAAAAAATTAAATATAAAATCTGAAAGTAAATAACAATAATAGTAGTAATATAAAAAAAATATGTACACTGTAAACATGAATAGGGTTGTGTGCAAATAACAGTTGTGCAAAGTACGGATGTGCAAAATCAACAGAATGCAGTGTGTGACAGGTGAATGACCAAGGTGATGAATAGATGTCTGACTGTGTGTTAGTTACAGGGGGGTGGGGGGCAGAGTAGGTGGGGTTCTCTGGTCTTGTTGATGAGGCCAGCTGCAGATGGAAAGAAACTGTTTTTATGGCGTGAGGTTTTGGTCCTGATGGACCGCAGCCTCCTGCCAGAGGGGAGAGTCTCAAAGAATTTGTATCCAGGGTGGGAGGGATCAGCCACAATGTTTCCTGCATGCCTCAGAGTCCTGGAGGCGTACAGGTTCCAGAGGGCGGGCAGATTGCAGCCAATCACCTTCTCGGTGGAGCGAATGATACGCTGCAGTCTGCTTTTGTCCTTGGCAGTGGCAGCAGCATACCAGATGGTGATGGAGGAGGTGAGGATGGACTCAATGATGGCAGTGTAGAAGTGCACCATCATTGTCTTTGGCAGGTTGAACTTCTTCAGCTGCCGCAGGAAGTACATCTTCTGATGTGCTTTCTTTTTAAGGGAGCTGATGTTCAGCTCCGACTTGAGGTCCTGGGTGATGGTGGTCCCCAGGAAGTGGAAGAACTCCACAGTGTCGACTGGGGAATCATACAGGGTGATGGGGGTGGGCGGGGCTGGGTTCTTCAACCATCTCCACTGTCTTAAAAGCGTTGAGCTCCAGGTTGTTCAGCCTGCACCAGGTCACCAGCTGGTCAATCTCCCACCTCTAGGCGGACTCATCCCCATCAGAGATGAGTCTGATGAGGGTGGTGTCGTCCACGAACTTCAGGAGCTTGACGGACTGATGACTGGAGGTGCAGCTGTCGGTATACAGGCAGAAGAGCAGAGGAAAAAGAACACAGCCTTGGGGGGATCCAGTGTTGATAGTCCGGGTGTCAGAAACATGTCTCCCCAGTTTCACGTGCTGCCTCCTGTCAGACAGGAAGTCAGTGATCCACCTGCAGGTGGAGTCAGGCACACTCAGCTGGGAGAGCTTGTCCTATAGCAGAGCCGGAATGATTGTACTGAAGGCAGAGCTGAAGTCCACAAACAGGATCCTGGCGTAGGTTCCTGGGGAGTCCAGATGCTGGAGGGTGAAGTGGAGGGCCATGCTGACAGCGTCGTCTACAGACCTGTTGGCTCTGTAGGTGAACTGCAGGGGGTCCAGGAGAGGGTCGGTGATGGCCTTGAGGTGTGACAGCACAAGACGCTCAATGGACTTCATTACCACAGAGGTCAGAGCGATGGGTCTGTAGTCATTCAGTCCTGTGGTCCTTGGCTTTTTGGGGACGGGAATGATGGTGGAGGCCTTGAAGCAGGCTGGCACATGGTATGTCTCCAGTGAGGTGTTGAAGATGTAGGTGAACACCGGAGACAGCAGGTCGGCGCAGTGCTTCAAGGTGGACGGAGAGACAGAGTCTGGTCCGGCTGCTTTGCGGGGGTTCTGCCTGTTAAAGAACCTGTTGACATCCCTCTCCTGGATAGTGAGAGTGGTGGTGGGGGAGGAGGAGGCCATAGGTGCGGGCAGTTGAGGGGGGTGGCAGGCCCCTGCTGAGGTGGGGGAGGTGATGCTGGTGGGTTGGAGCTGGTGGTTGCGGGGGATGGTGTCTGGACTGTCCCATTGTCTTTCAAATCGACAGTAAAACTCGTTCAGATCTTTGGCTAGGCGCAGGTCGACAGAGTGTGGGGGTTTAGGTTTGTAGTTTGTAATCTGTCTGAGCCCCTTCCAAACAATGCGCACCAAAACACCGAAGCAGCCTTCCGTGGTAGCCATCTTGATGTCATCATAACCTTGCCATACAAAACCAAACCTATCTGGATAGCTTACCCATAGTGGTCCTGGTAGCTTTTGTAATTTGGGTGAAGAGACCTTTTAAGTTGGATTTTTCCTGACAGGTTATTTCTGATGGGTTGGTAGTTACATTCAAGTGTCACTGTGTCTTTCCTTTTCCTGTCAGGGTAAGGGCAAAATGAACACATACTGGTTGATTGGCCATAAGAACTACAGCGTGCAGAATGACAGTCTGGTTTGCCACTGGAATCCCAACAAAGCCAGAAAGAAGAAGACAGTGGCCGGCAGTGTCGAATCTGTGGGCAATGTGAGTTGAACTGGTTCCATATGTTCAACATTAAGGGTGCCATATTGCCCGTCAAAATGTTTGTCCCCGTCCTGCAGCTGTTTCCTTTCATATTTTTAGTTTCCTTTGTTTGCTTTTTGTGCTTCAAATCAGCCACTGTTTGCCTGTTCGGATTATTCCCTACATGTACAAAAAGGTTTTTTTTCCGTTTGGTTTCTTTTGTTCTTCTTCAGGGGGGAGCGGGGTGAGTTGAGCCAGTTTTAACAAGAGGCAGACTTTTAAGTGAGGGCATGATAGTAATGACTCCAACTGCACATATACATACATATATATATACATATATTTCAGGATGTTGTGCATACCTGGAAATACGTACTTTGGATCTAAACTAAACCATTTTCAATATATGACTTCCCAAAAAAGCCGTCTTTTGGCGCAACTCTCTCACGATGAGGGGTGAGTTGAGCCACATGGGTGTAAATTGCTCCACTGATAGACTGAAGTAAAATTAAACATTTTCACCCCATACAATGCAAAACAAGACAAAACCAATACCAAATACCTTCTTTAAGTTTTTATTTTAAGATTAAGGGGCTGTCCACACCAACGCGGGTATTTATAAAACCGTGACTCTTTGCTCACGGTTTGGCCTTTCATCCACACGTAACCACAGTTTTGGGCCCCTGTAACCGGAATTATTTGGAGTCCAGGATGAACTTTTTGGAAAAGTCCGGTGTCATGTGTGGACAGGATAACCGCAGTTATTTTGTCTCGTCTCCATTGTATGACGTCACAGTGTGCGACGTAAACAGAAAACAGCTGTGTTATTACCCGATCCAGTGTGTGCGAGAGACGATTTGCGGATGGATCTAAACAAAATACTGCTGCTATTTAGCAGCATATCAGCACTTTGTGGCTGTATCATACAACTAACACTACTCAACCACATCCAGCAACAGAGGCGCAAGAGCGTGCTATTACGGAGACTGCTCCTGCTGCATAATAGTACCCCAACACACCGACACCGCTTGTTGTTTTTCCGGTAATGATGTTTTACTGCCTTCTGATTTGCTACAATGGCCTTACAGTTAGGAGTTATATCGCCACCTACTGCTTTGGCATGTGTATTACATTGCTTAATAGTGGAATTTGCAGTGTCATGTGGACGGAGGTATTTTTATTACACCGCTCGTATGGACGTAGATTTTTTAAAAACTGGAGGCCAAAAAAGTTCGGTTTTAAAAATACCCATGCTCGTGTGGACTAGGTCTAAGTCCATCTTCAAAGGCCAGTTTCTTCAACAAAGCCAAAGTTTTCCGAACAAGTTCAAAATGAAGAACAAAGTCCTTAAGTTCAAACAGATCCATTCTCCTACCTAACATCCCACTTGTCCACAGGGGAATATGAACACCTGCTCCCTTCTGGCTGTGCCACTGAGTTTTTGCAGTTTTGGTAGTTTCTTGAGCACATCAGCTCTCGGGATGAGTCCTTCATTATTCATGAAGGTGGGCTCTCCATTTGCAGTACCCCCACAACTTCACTTCAGAAACTTTGAACTGATGTCAGTACCCTCAAACTTCTGCACCAATCCAATGTTACTGCAGAATTTGTTTTGAGACAGATTCTGGTCCCCATCATCATCATCATCACCATTGCTCAGGTCAGTTTTTGTTTTTTTTTCCTTTATTTTTTGCAAGATGAAAATGTGGAATACCACTGTGACACGTAACTTACAACACACTAAGCAAAATGAATAAAGACAGCACGAAAAAAGGAAAAACATATACAATATACAAACTCTCAACAAGGTAGCAAATATTCTATCAGAAATAATAAAAAGTGACTTAAAACAAACATTAATATACTATCCAAACTCCTGCACCCCCAAGTCCATACAGTTTAATCCATGTATACTTCTCAGTTTGACTGCTTTCAAACCTTCCCAGACAATAACTGGGTTGGTCTCTCCTCTATCATTAATTCAATTCAATCTATCCAATGCCCTTTTTATGCACATAATTGTTCATTAATTTCATGGACTGTAAGGAAAGGAAGAAAAAATTGAAAAAACAATTTGAAAGTGGTTTAATTAAAAATAACAATAATAAAATGATACATTAAAACTTAAAGTAAAATTCTTAGGGGGTGGCATTGCATTAACCTGTATAAAACAAAATAATAACATCTTCCAAATGCCCTAACAATTAGGCAAGACAGTTATACTTGTCATTTCATGATGACATTATTTTATCACTATATCAACCCCCCTATCCCCACCCTTCTAAACTATATTCTTATTGTTCAGCCTAAACTTAGAGGGGGAAAAGGATGTAAGAAATGAAAAAACAAGGAAACTGCCACACAGGTGGGTGCTAACTCACTTTAAATACATTTCTTTTTCAAGCTTAATACAGTAACTAATTCTACACGGGTCATCTTCTGATCATAGTCACTGATGTTGTGAAGCGGATTGTATTTTTTCACTTTCTTCTGAGCTACTGTAGACCAGAGATTTATTCTTGTTTTTGATTTGTTTTGACCCTTTCAGAGCATTTTTCATCTTCTCCTTTCCATCCCTACTTTTACTGTTATTTCCGTCACTGTGTCTGTTCAAAAAAAGGGCCTGCAGATGGCAGGAGCTACATTTGAAGTACCGTAGCAAACATGCAAGTCACTGAATCCTCCACAACAAGCTCCTGCAAATGTTTCACAATAAAAGCCTTTTTAGAAAATGAAGGGATTCTCACAACCAAAAATATATGGGCTTTTAATTTGAAACAGATACAGGAAGTGTTTCGTTTGAAATGACGGCGCAATGCATTGACTTTATCAAGGCAAACGTGAGCAGATAAAAAGTAAAAGTATAAAAATACAGAGGGAATGATAAATAACGGGCCATCTATAATGTAGTCTGTTTAAAATGAAGCTGGTACCCTCTGCAGTTGTGGTGAGTAAAAGCCCCGCCTTTATGTCTGTCTCCATTATGAAGAAGTAACATTGTTTGATAGCTTGATGCTAATGGCAGTATCACAGGGTTGATAAAGTATCTCTGCTGTTTCACGCCAGCATTTTCCCCTTTTTACTCTGTGTGGTAACATCCCTACAGAAACTATCATAGGGTGGGGTGCTGGTGACATTAGTCTCGCCACCAGACAATCAGAGATCTCCACCTTCTGATAGTCTGGGGACACTCCTTTCTAAAGTGTGTTTAACACACCGGAGAAAATGGCCGGCAACAAAGCAACGCCTCTTGCATTTTTTAAAAGGACACGCCCTCCCGGAAATGTGTGCTCCCCCTTTTCTCGTCCGCAAGGAAACAAACACACAGAGAGCTTGAAAATGGATGCCGAAAGATTTAACTCCGTTTTATCAAACGTGTGCTCAGTCCACAAGATTGCGGAAATGAAGGACTTGCAACCCTGTTGTGTGGACGATAAATGAGGTGCAGACTTTCCTCTGTGTCACTAATGAAGAGGAAATCCAGCGAATACTGGACGGAGCAGTGAGTGACAACAACCCCGCCCACATTTAAGAGTACTGTTTAGCCCCATTTCCACCAAACATTTTTGGTATGGTACCTTTGGAGCCAAACGTACCCTTCAGATCCTTCAGGTACCTAGACCCTAGCATTTCCACTGCAAACCGTACCCTTAAATGTGGGCGTGGTTATTGTCACTCATCACTGCTCCATCCAGCACTCACTGTATTTCCTCATTATTGGTGACACAGAGGAAAGTCAGCACCTCATTTATCGTCCACAGAAAGAGACTGCACACCAACAGTTTCAGAACAAAATAGATCAAAACAAAACAGGCTGCAGTGAGAGTCTCTCTCTCTCCATGGGATATTTAAAAATAGCGAGTTTGTGCATTTAGTCCTTCTCAGGCAAGCTTTAGTGTTGCATTGGCCAAACACTACACAACCCTCTTTTCTCTGACTGAGTATTAGAATATATGCAGTTCACATAACCCAGCCGAAATTAATACATATAAACGCTTGAAGATCCACTCATTACTAAAAATGTATGTCACATAAAATATAAAGTAATGGTCAAAGTTGTAATATAGAATATTTAAGGTGTGTTGATTGAGTCACGTCATCACCATTTGCACTGAGTAACATAATGGGCCCTATTTAGATGGTCTAAAATGTGAAGCGCCAGGCGTGCGGCGAATAGGCGTGTCCCAGTCACTTGCTAGTTAGACAGAGCGTTTTTAGACTGTTCGCCATGGTGGAGAGTCTAAGAGGGTTGGACTTACTCTGTGAAATAGTCATGGGTGTGTTTTGGGTGTATCATTCAATAAGCCAATCATAGTGTCACCTCTCATTCCCTTTAAAAGAGGCGCGATTGGAGCGCATGGCGGAGAGCTAGTTAGATGGCGGACCTACCAACTGGAAAGAGTGAGCGTTTTACAGCTGAGTAGGTTGATCTCCTCGTGCGGGAGGTGAAGGCCCGTCAGAACCAGATCTACAGGGACAGCAGACAGGCACCCAAGCTCCCCGAGGTAAAGCAGGCGTGGGATCACTAATACAAGAAAGATCTTACTAAATATCTGTGGAATATTATTCAAACCTGTTTTCATCATATAACAGAGCACAGCTGTCAGGACTGATGCGGAGCTCCCCAAGGTGCTGATCCTGCAGCTAGGACCTGTTC
>NC_065521.1:7131130-7155743 GCF_006386435.1 Epinephelus moara | reverse complement strand
TTCAGGTGTTGTTGTCACGTAAATAACAGAGCCCAAGCAATAAACAGGACAGACAGGATTTTATTTATTTTTACACTACATTTTCACTGAAAGCTGACCGAATCCGACCTGAGCCCGAATACAATTTATAGCTACATTTTTGACCAACCCCGGCCCGACCCATCGGGTACCGTCAGGCTCAGATCGCCACACTCTAGTGTGTGTATGTGTCCCCTATTGGGGCTTATCTGAATTTCTGTCTTTGAGAGATATTATTTTGTAATATAACTAAATTTTCTATCCATACATATAAATTTTAAATATATTAAAATTATAAGGCATCTTTGAGTAAACTGCGAGTATCATTTAAGTAGGCTATGTCGTGGCCAGCCAAGTGTCCTCTTTTTTGGAAATCAAAATATGGTCACCCTAGCATATTACTAACTTGTTTAACAGCGAAATACTGCGCCGTTGACTTTAACATATTACTAACTTGTTTAACAGCGAAATACTGCGCCGTTGACTTTAAACCAGGTTTTTGTTGGTCACTGGCGCATTTGCTTTTTACGTCATCTAACTAGCAACACGCCGTGACTGCGCCTGACCACTCCTCATTTTTAGACCAACACACCCAGAGAAGCGCAAGTTCATTTGCTAGTTAGACAACAAGGGCACAGGGCGTGAAAATGACAACTGCGCCTGCATCTAAATAGCAATGACACTTGCGACATGGATTATGCGCCCTCCGCTGTCCGCTTTAGACCATCTAAATAGGGCCCTATGAGTTTGAATGGCTTCAGCGATCGGGCAACAGCTGACATATCAAAACACCTGCCCTTCATCTACAGCCTCAGCAGCAGCTCTTCATTTGCACAAGCACTCGAGCTTCAGTTCCTCAGAGGAACGGAAGCAGAAATGGGAGCAGGGGCAGCCAGACTACATGGGAATGGACTCATTTGACAATATCAAGAGAAAGCTTGATACTTTTCTCAAATAAAGAAGCAATGAAGCAGGATATCAAAAGAGCACCTGAGTTTAACAAATCGTCACCACAGGTCTTTCATGAAAATACTGTAAAACAGCTTGCATTTGTCCCTTCCTAGCTGGTTCTCAACTTCAAATAAGTTGCTCCCTCCACCAGCACTACCCTCTCCATACTCCAAAGACTGCGCCGTTAAAATGGGAAATGAAAAGTTCAATATTCTGAGCGGTGTTAATTGTCTATGCAAGACTGTCATTATTCAGTTTACCCTGTCTGATCTGCTACACTGTGGAGAATCAATCAGGAAAAATTTATGATGAAATTAATTCACTCTGAAGAGTATTTGGAATTGAAAAAATAAAAAAAATTACAAGTTAATGTTCCACCTTAAAAATCCTGGCAGTCAGCCCAGTGAATGACTAATTTTTTAATTTTTCTCCGACTCCAGCCGCTGCAAGAGGCAGCAAAACATCCTTTCATTGCATATTTACAGTTTACTAATTAAACTCTCCACGATATGAACATTGGCTTCTGCCTCATACCCAGCCACAGCTCCACCTTTTAGTACCAGATCTGTGTGCTAGGTACCCCAACAGAACGGGCACCAAAAACGGTAACGGTCAGGAAGAGTTCCATTGGTACTATCCACAACTTTTTGCAGTGGAAATGCAAAAAACGCGTACCGAACTGAACCGTACCGTACTGAAATGCTCGGTGGAAAGGGGGCTTTTGTGGTGGAAACGCTAAACAGACCGAGGGTCTAGGTACCATGTCTAAAGGGTTACTTTTGGCTCCAAAGGTACTATACCGAAAGTGTTTGTCGGAAACGGGGCTTACAAGCCTTCTCCAGCTCCAGTTTTTCCGCAACTGAAGCTGAAGTCCTGCCTATCTTCTGTTTAAAAGCACATGGGAATGATGATTTCAGGTCTAAAATTAACATGATTTAAAATGACTTTATTTCAGTATTAAGAATGCAATATAGAATTGGAGTAAAATAGTACTTTGATAATAACCACAAGTGGTTGAGCCACTGGCTCAACTCACGCCAGGCCTTTTGGCTTACCCCACCCCCGCCATTTTAAAAAACTTGCATCATCCAGCAAAATAGAGCTAGATGTCATGCTAACAGTATGACTTCATATTGTAGCTTCCTAAAGCACTAACACATGTGACATTATTTCCAACTTGTTTGTAATTGTTCACATACAAGAAACATGAATCCTTTACCAAAAAAAAAATCACTTTGAACAACAAAAAAAACAGTTTTTGAACTTAAATGTGCATACTAGTCATTCCGTGTGCCTCTCTCCTTCACATGGTGAGTACAGTAGCCGATTCTGCTAAAATGTAACCATTTGTTTATACAGTTGCCCAGAAACAAGGAGTGGCTCAACTCTCCAACTGAATCAAATCACCCCACTTTCCCCTATATTGCATATTTAACTTTTCTACTACATGTTATTGATTTTCTGTGAATACTTTCCCTTCTCTGTTTTATTTAAGATATCCATATAATTATGTTAATTTACATTTCCATGTCATTCTGTTAATTCTTAATTTTTGCAAGATTCATCTATATTTGTTGTGTTTCTGACATGTGTGGTATGTTTAATGTAATATGGGTGTTACTGTAATTACCGGTTTCTGACTTGTAAACAGTGTGCACATCAAGTTGTAAGGATCACTGGAAAACTTTTTTCTCAAAGCTCTGATCCGTCTTTAAAAAGTGCCTGAAGCAATCTAAGCCACCTTACATCAGCCTAAAAGTCATTCAAGGTGGTTAAATCCAAGTTCCATTGATACCGTGAGTGCTATAACATTAAGGCACAGTATCTTTAAACCTCACAATACCGACTGTGCAATCATACAGCTGTTTCATTGTCCAGTGACATGAACGTTTGCATGTTGTCAACATAGGAGCCTTTCTATGGTTATGATCCATCCCATAAGATGTGAACATGGCATAAATATTTCTCTGTTCTTTGTTGTGTCATGCAGTATAACTTTGTGAAATTAACACGTACTGCATCAATGCCACAGGACGGTTCTGTCACTGAAGAGTAAACTTGAACATTGTTACGACCAAAGTTTCTATCCCAGCACAGCTCACAAATATGAAGCACAGTTTTGTGTAAAAACTGAAGGGTTTGAAGTGTTGAAAATTGGCAACCGAGCATCTTCAAGTCAGCAAACCATTACCCTTCAATCTCACTTTTCTCGATTCATTTATTTCTGCTGTTTACCTTCAGCCTGTAGTCCATAGGTTAGCCATGATCCTGATCCTTGATTGCCATCTCCTGAAACCTGAACATTTTAGCTTCTGAGCAAAAGAATTTCAGAAAACTCACCAGATGATAGGAAGTCTTCTTATTGATTTCAAATATAGGTTAACAAATATGTCAGGCAGGTACAAAGTAGAGATGCATTAGTCCAACTGTTTCTCTCTCAAGTCCGATACCTTGAGTCAGAGTATCGACTGATAGCAGTGGCTTACTCCCCCACTTAAAATCAGTACACATAAATCATTGTGAGTAACTCTTCGAGACCATTTTATGTGAGATAACATAAGGAGAGAGGGCCCAGGATGGCCCAGCCTAGAGAAGCCAGTGAGGGCACTGAACAGCACTCAAGTTACTTGATATCACACAGAATTGTCAACATGTTACTTTCTGTTTCCATCTTCAGTCTAACATTATGGCCAGTCTAAAGGTGCTGACACACCAAACCGACATCAAAGAACTAGCGGCGATGAAAGCAAACTGTTGCTCGTCTACGTTGCCTCACGTCGCCTCATGTCGCCTCATGTCGCCTCATATTGCCCTGTGTCAGTTGCATTTGAACACACTACAAAGACTACATCCGACGGCCAAGCAGCACGTACATTCTGCGCCTGCGTGAGAGGAAATAACGCAAAAAGGGAAAGTCAGAGGAATGCATGAGATAAACAAAGTAGCGGAGTGAGAGAGTAGAACATCCTGTCAGCCGAGGGGTTTCCTATCTGCGCAGCTGAGCACCGCAGCACCTCCACGGACTATTACATCCAGACGGTCCCGGTGTTTCCTCCGCAGGCTCCACTTCACTCAGCTGCCCGACAAATCCGCTGCTTCTTCCCACTTTAACCTGAATAACAAACCGGGGCTCGGTGCTCCAGTTGGATCCAAACGGAGAGCCGGGGCTAGCTGGGAGGCTAGCCGAGGCTAACTGGCTGTGCTTCCCTCCAGTCATGCTGCGGCTATTCAGGTTAAAGTGGGAAGAAGCAGCGGGTCTGTTGGGCAGCTGAGTGAAGTTGAGCCTGAAGAAGAAGCACTGGTTAGCCCCGGTTTCACTACAGGCAGATTCACTCGCTACAGGGGCGAGGAAATAAAACCTGAACAGCCAAACAGAGTGATCTCTTTCACCGACAAGCTCCGCCGCTGATTCAACATGCTCAATCAACAACATGGCCAACCGTCGGCTTGGTGTGTCAGGGCCTTAAGAGATTTCAGTGGGGGAGGGGGATTTGATTTCCCCTCACCAATGTATCCAGAGCCGTGGGAACTATTTTAAGGGAGGGGGTGCTGAAAATATGAGGGTGTGGAGCACGCATGCATGCACGCACGCACACACCACAAACACTCCTCTGCTGTTGATGATCGAACGCGTCACGTTTATCAACAAGGGCCTAGGCTACAATGCAAAAGGTCGCTAGTCATTCACCACAGAAAATGATCAGGTCAGCAATGTATGCTTGCGCACAACAATTCCATAGCATGCATCAATACAAGTTACGCAACACAACCGAACACAAACCCGAGCAACCAGGCTCAAAGTTTGCAAACAATACACAACTCCGCTGACTGATTATGAGCAAGGGCTTTGTTGCATTCACCACAGAAAACAAGAAACAATCAAGTCAGTATGTTATTGCAAACGATATTTGGCTACACACAAACATACATTAGCGGCTGGGTACTGGCTCACAGGAAAGCCAAACTGACACAAGATACACTGATGAAAACAACGACCATCGATACTTGACTTATTAGGCATAACGTTATAAGTAACAGTTAATAATAGGCTAATATGCATTTAGGCCTACTTTACCATAGTAGCGCATGAAAATGTGTCTTACCTTATGATAGTACTCCAAATGTGTTTTTACGCTCTGGGGTCACACTAATGAAACTTCTCATCATGTCACGTATATCCAATTGTTCAACGATGTCCGCGTGCACATGCATGAGTGTGAGGTGTGTAGGTCTCTTCTGTGACATACTGCTCCTCAGCCAGGTTTTAAGGCATCTGAGTGTAGAGAAACTCCTCTCAGATGAAGCGACAGATATAGGGAGGCACATGCAAAGTTTAATTAGTTTCTCTGTTTCTCCAAAAAGAGCTCTGGTTTGCACGTGAAGTTTTGAGCAACCTGCGGCGACTTCCTGTACTGTGTTGCAAGGAGCAGTCTCTTTAAAGATGTCTCCCAGCATCTGGAGCTGAAGTTGCAGTTGGCCGAGGTCAAACTCTCTGGGGAGACTGAGAGACTGTGTGTCAAGTACTGCTGTTGGCTTTCCATTTGCCGTGTTGATGATCGTCTTCTCCCTGGATGCCGCGACTGTCATCCCATCCTGATCAAATCGTCTGCTGAGTTCAGACTGAATCAAGTCCACAGCTTCGTAAAACTCTGACCTCCATCTGACCTTGTATGGAGCCTGTGATAGTTCTTCTGTGCTTGTGGTCTGTCGATACCGGATACTTTTGTTTTGCCTGGGCATGGCCATGGATTCAGCATCACTGGGCATTTTTAGACCACTCGTTTTTACTTCATTGATCACCTCTGTCACCTTGCTATCATCTCGCAGTGCCCTTACTCGATCATTCAGAAGGTTCACACACTCAATGGCACCCAGAGCACTTGCCTTTTTGCTCTGCTGTGTTTTTGCCACTGCCTCACAAGGGCCAAATAGCGCATCGCAGCAACGAAGGCTGAAAAGAGTTTTGCCTTTCAGTGCCTGTTTATGAGGTCCGGCTACTTTGGCCCTGGTTTCCCCTCTCAGACTTTTGTCCCCCTTCAAGCTTTCCAGTGTGGCCAGTAAGACAGGGTAGGATGAGCAGCAGCACTGAATCGCTTTAGTTCTCACACACCATTGCGTTGGACACAAGCCCAAAATATTGACGATGATGTCATCACAGTTGAATAGTGACTGAAACAGCTCCTTGCATTTAGCTGACTCTTTGATGAGCACAGAAACTCCCTGCACAAAGTTCAGTCCTTCTGCTACTAGGCTCACCTCGCGTAAAGTTCAGTCCTTCTGCTACTAGGCTCACCTCGCGTGTCAATTCCTGAAGTACAAGATCCAGGCGATGATTACAGCAGTGCACATATAGTGAATGAGGGCTTACTTCTTTCAGTCGGGCCTGGACCCCGGACACACGGCCTGACATGTTAGAGGCACCGTCAAAGCAATATCCATGGAGATTAGTAAGAGGGATGTTCAGCCTCAAAAGAATGTCTTTGATGCATAAATATAGTGTCTCTGCAGTAGTGTCAGGGCAGTTGTAAAATCCCAAAAAGTCACTGTGATCGTTGTCAACATACTGAAGAGAGCAGGAAAACTGCTCTGCAGTGCTGATATCGGTTGTGCCATCAGCTGTCAGCCCTTAAAAAACACTGCCTGATGCACGAGATACCACTGCCCGTTGCACAGAATGCGCAAACTGCACGATGATCTCATTTTGGATTGTGTTGCTATTCCAGTTGTCTCACTTCATGATCCATTCTCTTTCTTTGGGTAAGTTATAGGTCCGCTCCAACATCAACTCGTACAGGACATCATCCCGTGTTGTGTCTCCTCTAAAAGGCAGTCCTTTCCTTCCTAGAAAAGAAATGGAATGGAACAAAATCTCCAGGACATTCCTTACTGTCTGCTGTCCTTTTGCTGCTGCATCAGAAAGTAGGGCAGTTATTGGCGTTTGCTTTAATCCAGCCAGTGTTCAGATAGCATCTCTGTGTATTGGCGATTTCTCGTGCAAACTGAATTTTGTTGTGGCCTTACGCCAGTTGGAAAAGCCTCTGTCTGCAAACTGCCGCCCATCCCAATCTTCATCTACAGCTACTAGCTTTTTCTGCACAGCCTGGAGGCATGTAAAACAAAAAACACTATCGGTATCTGCAGAGTAGTGTAGCCATCCCCACTTATCAAACCACCGAGGTTGAAAAGAACGGGAAAAGCCTTCCTCTCCAAAACGCCTACCAGGAAAATAATGGTTAGGGATGTGTTAACGGTGGTTGTTGTCCTCCTGTAACGTTAGCTGCTCTTGGTTTTGGGTGGGTGCTGCTGGTGCTAGCTTCCTCCACTTGGGTGCGGGTGCTGTTGGCGCCCGTTTCCTTCTCTCCCCCAGGCTCTCCTCGTTGCACTGAGCTGCTGTTGCTGCTGTTAGCTTCGACCTCCTCTTCGGCGTCCTCTTGTTGCACGGTGCTAGCCTCCTCCTCTCCACTAGCTTGACTTGCACTTGTAGTATCGTGTGTGCTGCTGCTGTCAGTTGTTGATTCTGAGCCGCTAGGTTTATCTTTTCTTGATGGACCAGGATTCATAAAGAAATCCGAAATCCGCTTTTGTTGTCTCATGATCGCCATGTTGAACTTCTTGTTGTTGCACCTTGCGCGCCTCGTCACGTATTACGTCAAGTCAAAGTCAACTTTATTGTTAAACGTAGTTTCAAATATAACATTTTGTAATGTAACAGGTTATCCACTTTTGAAAAAAATAAAAGTTTCAAAAGTTTTATTTTATTTTATTTTTTATTTTATTTTTATTTTTTCCCCTTCCGCCAGGGGGTGCTGCAGCACCCTGCGCACCCCTACTTCCCACGGCCTTCAACGTATCTGCATGAATCTGATGTGATCTGATCAATGTATCCTCATAGAACAGTTGACAGTATGATATCCCATGATTTAGCGCCCCACAAATGTTGTTACGTACTTAATGTAAAGTTATGTAATTAACTTAAAGTTACGTCCATCCATCCATTTTCTAACCGCTACATCCTCTTGAGGGTCGTGGGGGGCTGGAGCCTATCCCAGCTGACATTGGGCGAGAGGCAGGGTACACCCTGGACAGGTCGCCAGACTATCGCAGGGCTGACACATAGAGACAGACAACCATTCACTCACACCTACAGACAATTTAGAGTTATCAATTAACCTAATCCCCAATCTGCATGTCTTTGGACTGTGGGAGGAAGCCGGAGTGCCCAGAGAGAACCCACGCTGACACGGGGAGAATATGCAAACTCCGCACAGAAGGGCTCCCACAACCAGGGTTCGAACCGGGAACCCTCTTGCTGTGAGGCGACAGTGCTAACCACCACACCACCATGCCGCCCTTTAAAGTTACGTAATTAATGTAAAGTTACTGTGGTTAGGTTTAGGAAAAGAAACAAGGTGAAGACGTACCTTAAGTTCATGCAGTTCCAAAAACCTGTCTCTAAGGGAAAGTCCCGGGGCAAAGTCCTGTGTTTTGTGACTCATCCACCACCCCAACCTGCCTCCTTACAGACTGCTCAGGGCCACTTTCTTGTCTACTGCCGTCAGCACATTGGGCACATGATCTCAGCCTTCCAAAATACATGGGTTATGCACAAATTACTGGTTTGTGATTACATGGGATATGTATGAATTTGGGTGCATTATACTTTTCATATGAAAACATCAATGAGATGAGAGCAGGATGACACTGATGCCTAGCCATCCCAACTAAACATGCCTGGTTTTAGGAGTAGAGCAGAGCAAAGTAAAAAACTACGATGTCTGGCAAAATTAAGAGAACATGTTGCTTTTGCACAGCTTCGATTAGGGGTGGGTGGATTGATCCTAAAATATCAATACTCTCAATACTATGTTTTCATTTTGAAGATCGACCCTAATGTTAGTAGGATCGATGCCAAAAGAGTTTCTCTCTTCTAAATCTTATGTATTTGTATTTCAAGAGTAATGTCTGTGCAAACAACGTTCTGTTGTCATTAACGCACCTAGTGCATGTACTTTTTGCCTCCTCACTGCTTTTGTGTCATCTGCACTTCAACAACTTACTTGAGATCCAGTGGTATCTATTTAGTTTCATTTTCATCCAATGTCATCAGTAGGAGAACAGTACTCACCTCCCAGCCCTCCTGTTTACTGCTGACGTAGACTCAATAGAAATTTGTGCGACCGTAGCTGTCCATGGACATTCAATGGGGAAATTATGTCCGAGCCTGACTAGTTTAATCAGACACATAATAGCAGTGGTTAGGGATGCACAATAATATAGGCATCATCAGTATCAGCCAATAATGGCTTTAAAATGAGAGAAAATCAGAATCGGCCAACATGCTTTTTCTTATTTTGCATAATGAATTAACATTACATACACTGAAAAGCATTCCGTTTCATGTCTGCATCTGCTGGTGGGTCATCAAGATAAGTTTATGCATGCATAATATGATGTTAATGCCACCACAGAAGAGACTTGATGATCACTAAAATTAGGTGGGGGGAAAAAAAACAAACATTGATATTTGTATTTTTTATCAGCCAAATGAGGTGTTATATCGGCAAAAAATCCAATACAAAAAAAAACACAAAAAAAACATTGAGTTGAGCAGTAGCTGTTTATTTAGAATCAGAATCAGAATCAGCTTTATTCGCCAAGTATGTGTGTACATACAAGGAATTTGACTCTGGTAGACTTGCTCTCAATGTACCAGAAATGACATAAGTACTCAAATTTAGTGAAGAGGTGGAATATACAGAAATAAAATACAATATACAAAAAATATACACATATACATCAAATATAAAAATATATAATATCCAAGGGTGCAAGTGTTGTTTACCCTGCCACTCTGTGACTGTTAGGAGTTCATCAGAGCAACAGCCTGGGGGAAGAAATTGTCGTTTTGGCGAACAGTGCTCTGTAGCGCCTACCGGAGGGGAGGAGTTTAAACAGTTTGTGTCCGGGGTGTTAGGGGTCTATAGAGATGTTTCCTGCCCGTTTCCTGACCCTTGGCGCTGGATGGAGGGAAGATCAGTCCCAATAATCCTCTCTGCACAGCTGATTGTCTGTTTCAGTCTGTTCCTGTCCAGTTTGGTGGCAGCTCCAAACCAGAGAGTGATGGATGTGCAGAGAACAGACTGGATTATGGCTTCCTGTGCTGTTTCAAGAAGTACAGCCTCTGCTAGGCCTTTTTACGGACAGTGTCTATGTGGGAGGTCCACTTCTGGTCCCGAGAGATTGTGGTACCCAGAAACCTGAAGGTGTCCACAGTTGACACTGTGCTGTTGAGGATGGTGAAGCGGGGCAGTGTCGAGGGGCTTCTCCTGAAGTCCACTGTCATCTCTGTAGTCTTGAGCGGGTTCAACTCCAGGTGGTTCTGACCGCACCAGAGGACCAGCTGCTCCACCTCCTGTCTGTATGCAGACTCATCACAGTCCCGGATTAGATCGATGACCGTGGCGTCGTCCACAAACTTTCACAGAAGGGTCCCCTGAGGTGCAGTCATTGGTGTACAGGGAGAAGAGCAGTGGGGTGAGGACACACCCCTGGGGGGCACCAATGCTGATGGACCGGGAGCTGGATGTGATTCTGGATTCTCCCCAGCCTCACACACTGCCTCCTGTCAGTCAAGATGGTAATCCGCTGACAGGTGGGGGCAGGCACCGTAAGCTAGATGAGCTTCTGGTGGAGAATTTTTGGGATGATGGTGTTGAACGCTGAGCTGAAGTCCACAAACAGGATCCTTGCGCAAGTCCCTAGGGAGTCGAGGTGGTGCAGGATGTAGTGCAGTCCCATGTTGACTGCATCATCCACTGACCTGTTTGCCTGGTAGGCAAACTGCAGGGGGTCCAGCAGCGGGCCTGTGATGTCCTTCAGGTGCCGCAACACCAGTCTTTCAAAGGATTTCATGACCACAGATGTCAGGGCGATGGGCCTGTAGTCATTTAATCCTGTGATGGAGGGCTTCTTGGGGACCGGGATGTTGGTGGAGCGTTTGAAGCGGGAGGGTAGTTCACACAGCTCCAGCGATCAGTTGAAGATCTGAGTGAAGATAGGGGCCAGCTGGTCAGAGCAGACTCTCAGGCAGGAGGGGGACACACTGTCAGGTCCCAGTGCCTTCCTGGTCTTCTGTCTCTGGAAGAGCAGACACACATCCTCTTCACAGACCTTTAGTGCAGGTGGGGGGGTCAGAGTAGAAGCTGTTCAGGTTGTCTGCTCGTCTGAGGTTTTCCACAGGGTGGGGGGATGGTCTCCTGTAGTTGGTAATGTCCTGTAGGCCTCTCCAAACTGATGCAGGGTCATTGAGAAGCTGAGAAGCTGTTTTTTAGCTTCTCACTGTAGCCCCTCTTAGCTACCCTGATCTCTTTTGTCAGCTTGTTTCTGGCCTGCTTGTACAGGGCCCGATCCTTGCTCCTATAGGTCTCCTCCTTGGCCTGGCGCAGCCACCTGAGTTTGGGTGTGAACCAGGGTTTATTGTTGTCATATGTGCAGAAGGTCTTGGTCTGCACGCACATGTCCCCACAAAAACTGATGACACTCCAAGCAGGCATGTAGCTCCAGCTTTGACTCCTCAGTCCACTTCCTTTCAGTCCTTACTACTGACGTAGAAGTTTTTAATTTCTGCCTGTAGGTTGGGATAAGATGGAGTAGACAGTGATCAGAGAGCTCCAAAGCTGCACGGGAGACAGAGCGATAAGCGTCCTTTAAAACTGTTTAGCAGTGGTCCAGTGTGTTAAAGTCCCTGGCGGGGCATTTTATATGCTGTTTGTATCTGGGAAGGTCTCCACGTCTGTCACCTGGTCAGCCAGGTGTTGTAACACCTCCATTACACATGCCTGAGGTGGAATGTAAACACCGACCAGAACAAACGAGGAAAACTCCTGCGGTGAATAAAACGGTTTGCAGTTAATGATGAGGGTCTCTAAGTGAGGGCTACACGACTTCTTCAACACTGACATCTGTATGTACACAAACCTTCATTTATGTAGAAGCACTTTCCACCTCCCTTCGTTTTCCCCGAGAGCTCAGTGATGCAGTCCGCTCGGAAAATTTGGAATCTCAGTAGTCATAATGCGCTGTCCGGGATGTGTTCACTGAGCCAGGTTTCAGTAAAACACGGGGCGGCAGATCTGCTTAAGTCCGAGTTTTTATGAGTTAGGAGCAGCAACTCGCCCAGAGAGCGGGCTTAAGAGAAGAGGCAGCAAAGTGCTCCAGAATAACCGACCTGTTTGGCCGCGGTGTTGGTCGACGGGCTGAGGCTGCTGGTGTTGCTAATGACGGAGATGAAGCTGGAGCCGACAGTGCCATAGCAGGTGCATTAACGTTAGCTAACGTTCGTGAGTGTGTAATGTGCAAGGTTGGCTTTGGCAAATTGCGTATTTCTTCTAGGTGTCTGGTTCAAGAGGCTGACTAGCCTACTAGGTATTGCATTAAGTCATTATAATTTAAACCTGTACTAAAAGAAAATATGTGCTTGCTTTTTTCCTGTGGATGCATGCAATTAACGTTAGGTGGTGCTCCCAGTCCCAAGGACAATGAAGCTGAGGGACAGACTAACCCCAGTCGTGATGAGGAGGAGGATGAGACCAGAAATATGACAGGTGCAATGTGAAGGCATAGCCTACTATGCATTACATTTTAGCCAGAGGAAAACCTTTTTAGTAGTACTAAGTGGGATTTTTTTGTTGTAGTAATAAGTTGACTAAAAGTTGACTATAGGGCCTATTGCCCAATTTATACCTCCTTAGTTCATGGCTGTGAGCCATGGAGATATAAACTGGGGTTATGTAATACAAGAGCAGGGCTGGGCAGGACAGGGCAGACAATTATATTGTGCATAAAATTAGATGCATTAGGATAGAGTCATATGCTCTTATTTTAAGTTAAATAATAAGCACATAGCCATTTGTGGCCAATTCATTATTGCATTTATTTTATAGTCTGGAATTAAACAATAACTGCTGATTTTCTTATGCAGTTTATTCTGAGGACAGCGTTTGTGTACTGTGTACAAGCATATAGAGGATTATAGGTAGAAACGTGTGGGCCGGTGTGTGGGCCGGTGTGTGGGCCAGTGTGTGGGCTGGTGCGCCTGAATGTCCTGGGCTGAATTTGTGTCCCAGTCCGCCCCTGATGGCAGGGTCTGTTCAGAGAGGCTCAGACAAGGAATATCCAGGGAACAGTAGCCTTGTGAAATTAATACATTAGTCAAAATAGATATTCAGTATTGGTTAATGTTACATTTTCAGACTGTAATTGGTCATCATTAACTGTTACTTAAGTAGACTGATAATACACTTTATAAATCATGGCACACTGTTTTCCCCTACATAAAAAAATGGTCACTTTTAATAATAAAAAATATTGTATTAGTATCGACATCGGCGATTCTGGCCCTGTATTTACTTGGTGTCAGATCAAAACCAAATTTTGTTGTATCGCCCACCCCGAGCCTCAATAGCAGCGTCTATCTTGTCTTTAGTGCTCACTGTTGTCGTTATTACTCCTCATTGGTTACGGTACGCGTCCTGACAGCACTTGACAACAGCTTGACAACTGGGTAAGTCCTGCCTCTGTGCCGCTGATTGCCTGCACACAAGTCCCTCCGCATTGGTCACATTTTATTTCAGCGGAGAAACCACTGTTTCATGTCATGATGCCAGACGAATCAATCAACCCAGTGGAGGGGGTGGATTCAAAGATCTGGACACAGGAAGGCACTCAGTACATTCTGTACCATTATTGATTTCACATGGTTTTACTGACTTTAATGGACCTTTTTTGCACTTGGAGTAAATCAGTTTTTGTTTTTACATTGCATCTCTTCACATATGTTTTTTCCACACCTTATAAATTGATAATGTCTGGTGTGTTCATATTCTCAACAGGTCTTCCCTTAAAGGATAACTCTGGCATTTATCAACCTGGACCCTATTTTCCCATGTAAACTTGTCAAAGAGACTGATGTGAGCAACAATTTTTGAAATTGGTCCAGTTTTGAGAGAGTGGGCAGCAGTCGGAAGCTGCAGGATGGGCTGCAATAGAAAAACACAAGGCAATTAAACATTATCACCGTATGTCTATCAAAAGTGGTTATTTTTGCACAGAGCAGCTCAGATTGTTATTGTAAGTGTCTGAATTGTCTCTTTGACCTTTGAC
Source organism: Epinephelus moara (assembly GCF_006386435.1). Taxonomy (NCBI): domain Eukaryota; kingdom Metazoa; phylum Chordata; class Actinopteri; order Perciformes; family Serranidae; genus Epinephelus; species Epinephelus moara. The sequence goes on along the minus strand of NC_065521.1, from coordinate 7,141,613 downwards.
CTGATCCGATGTGTTTGTTATTGCCTCATTAAGCAGAAGGCTCTTTCTGAATTATCATGAGATATTAGAGATGTCATTTGTTGCAGGAAAACAACAGTGGAAACGTGTGTGAGTTCTGGAGACAGTATAATAACCAGAGTAGTTTACAGTAAACATACCGCAGTTTAGCGATGTAAAGATAATCTGTGTCCTGGATGATTATAACCTGATTTCAATCATGAGGCCTTTGAATCTGACCACAATCCATCTTTATGTGAGCAGGAGTATACGGATAAAGAGAGAGAGGAAAAAAGGCAGCAGGGGATGAGCCAGCAGCAAGGCCATGAAGCTGGGAGACTGGTGGTGTTCCTGTGAGTGCTGTGAGTGGTTTGTGTTTGTGCTTTTCCAAACTGTGCCGACAAAATGAGGAGCTACACTTAGAGCAGCTGTCATACACTATCTTTGTGGGTTATAGACACGCTGCAGTTTTGGCTATTTGTGTTAGGCTACTCATGAATCCTAACTCTCCTGTCCATACACTGTGCACACAGACCTGCAGGTCTGCAGTGACCACAGGGATGACTAGTACCTGTCAAAGAGGAGAAGAAATCCAGTGCTAATTTTCCTAAAGAAAACTGCTCTTCCAAGAGTGCGTTTACCTGCTGCAGACGAGTGGAGGGAGGCTAATGCTATTTGCTAAAGTTATTATGTTGACATTGCATAACGTTACATATGAAAGCACAGCAGGATAATGGCAAAAACAATCAATCAATAAAGGTATATCATCTGATTCAGCACTGATTATAAAAAAAATCTATATAGACTGATTACCCATTTTCATCAGCTGACATTCATAATAATAAAATAACTGATATCAGCAAGCTGACACTATCTCTGCCATAGTGCGTGTGCATGGTAGAAAAATATATTTATGCTTTGGTATTATACAACTAATAATATATTACGATGATGTGTCGTGGTTGTGTTCCTGCCGTGGTCCTGCCTGATGCCTCCTACTACTGCTGTTATTATTAGTCATACTTCTACTGTTATTATACACGTATGAGTATTGTCACATACATATACCACTAATATATACTTACAATGTATGCTACCACAATTACGGTTATTATGATTATAATATTATTACTTAAATTTATGTTATTATAGCCAATGTCATTACTGTCTGTCCTGCATCTCTCTCTGTTTCTCTGTCTCTCTTTATGTGTCATTTTGTCATATGGATTACTGTAAATTTATTATGTTGATCTGTTCTGTATGGGTATTTTTGTAAAGTTTTTCCTTATCCGCTGCGAGGGTCCAAAGGACGGAGGGATGTCATCTGCTGTAAAGCCCTCTGAAGCAAATTGTGATTTGTGATATTGGGCTTTACAAAAAAAGAATTAAATTAAATTGAATTGAGACTTCTGAGACCGGATCAAGTGAAACGTAAAGAGACACTTCAGACACTTATAATAACAATCTGAGCCACCCTATGGTGAACATAACCCCTTTTAATGGACATACAGTGATGGTGGTCAGTTGCCCCATGTGCCGCTATTGCAGCCCATCCTGCGAATGCTAGCTGCTGCCAGCTCCCTCAATACTGGACCAAGTGTTCACATCTGTCTCTTTGACCAATTTACACAGGGAAATAGGGTCCAGGTTGAAAAAAGCCTAAGTTATCATGTAACAGATTTAAAAGATTATTCGGAGACTGCAATGTCCACATTTCAGGAGATGGAAATGACTAGCTAAAGCTTAGCTATCAAGCTAAACTGTTTAGCTAGCCTACAACTGTTAAGATGCTGAATGCCATTTTCATAGATAAAATCATTTGTCATTGACCAGAGACTCCACTTTGCCATTCAGTTTAGCCTCTAAGCTGACTTGTATTCTGAATCCACTGTGGTTAGATGTGGTTGGGTGGCTCCACCCAGTGACAGTTAGGGTTTTGCCTCCAAATATGTTTGCCACCAGCAAAATGTAGTGTGTGCCTTTATTCTTTGTGTCTTTGATAGACTTATTTTATTAAACTGTAGAAAAAATGATTCAGTGTTGTCTATACCTATGTATATGTCATGATTTTACCTTACATACGTACCTCTGTGCCAGTCATCAGTGACAGTGCAGAGCCTGAGTGAGAACGCCATCTCCCCAGTCTCCCTACCCTCCTCAGTGTTGAACCAAATCCTACCCCAGCCTCGGACAGATAAGCCTGGTCTGAGCGTGGCAGCTCAGATGGAGCCTTGCAGTGGCAGCCATGGTACCCTGAGCACCCGCCAACCAACCAACCTGGGAGAACGATAGAAATCAGTTTATAATTGATAGTGTAATAACTGCTAAATTATATCATTATATGTCACCTTTAAGGAATAGTCCAATTTTTATGCTTATTTGGTTTCTGAATTGTGAAACATTTGAGTTGGAAAAACTCTTACAATAGTTTGTTTGCAAAATGACTATGAGTCACCTGATCTTTAGCTGATCTAATTGTTCAACTTTCTTTGGAGTAGTGTTGTTTTTTCTGTGTTATGTATATATATTTTTGTTTGTATATTTATATGTATGGTATGTCTATTTGTTTGTATGCTGTTTCCTTTTTGTCACTATGAAGCACTTTCTTAAATGTGAAGTATAAATAAAGTTTACTTTCTTCCTTCCCTTTGTTACTTATTTGATAAAATTCTGACTTTTTTAGGATGTTGGAACTATTTATTTATTTATTCAATATATATGATTAGTGTTTTTTAAGAGCAAATAAACAAAGCCAACAGGCATAGCACATCAAATGTAACAGTGGCCACAGTCAGAGCGATTAGTACAATGTGTTGTTAAAGAGGATATAAAAAATGTATGTATACAAAAAAAGGAGAAATATACACAACAAGGTGCTTCATCTAAAAATATGATTACATTAGTCTTTGCCCTGAAAGAATTTCAGTGCAGGATCCCAAATCTTATCAAACACAACCCGTTTATCCTCATTACAGAATCACAGTCTTGGCTTTTGGTTTCACACGATAAAGGACCACTCAAAGCACTTTTACACTACGAGTCACATTCACCAATTCACACACTGGTGGCCGAGGCTACCATACATGGTGCTACCTGCTACTCGGCTTTATGACACTCACACACCGATGGAACAGCCATCAGGAGCAATTTGTGGCTCAGTGTCTTGCCCAAAGATACTTCAACATGTGGACTGGAGGAGCAGGGGATTGAACTAACAATCTTCCGATCAGTGGGCCACCCATTCAACCTCCTGAGCCACAGCCGCCCCTGAAATCGGAATTTGACCCAACCCCCTCCCCTCTCACCCACCCGTCACTCCTTATACTAAGGTAGTTGCCCAGAGCATCAACAAATGCCATTGCTTGAGTTGTCTCATGGCACTACTAAAGGGTGCCTCTCCGATGGGCCACTCATGAAGCGTCAGTCTTTGACGAGTTGGGAGAGAGATGGGGATAGTGTGATACTGCTAAGATGATGACATGTCAATGTTTTGTTCTCTATTTGTTTCCGCTTCCCCCATGTGGCCAAAAACATCAGTTATTGCAGGTAAAAATATACACCTAAATCACACACACAATAAGTCCAGATTACAAATAATAAAGTTTATAAAGGGGGCTGCGGTGATAAAGTTGCAGTATCAGTTGCATGTGGACAAGAGTGAAATGTGGAAGTCTGATTTTACAGTTTTAAATGTCTAGTGCTAACTGTACAAATGTCTTCACAGAGCATATATGTTTAAACTGCAGTCATTCATCATTTTTTCATTAATGTGGAAATGTGGAAAATCATTGAGAGAAAAAATCACTTTGCTGGTAGAAAGTGGATAGCAAAATATATCTTTAATACAGCCATTAACATACACATTAATGCTGCAAAAAATAACTAACAAGGCCTCTGATAACTGCACACTAGATACACCAACATACATACTTTCGGAAAATTTAATCATTACAAAAGCTCAAGAGACAAAAGCAAAAGGTAAAACTGACAGACTGAAGTGAAATAGGATAAAAATAATAGTAATGGATAATAATAAATAAAAAATAAAATCATGTAAAAGGCTATGTACAGTATATACTCCTTTTGTGTAAAAAAGGTGTGTAACATTGAAATTTAAAACATATAGATATGATGGCACAGCAGAACAATGCAATAATCTGAAACGTTTGGTCCTGGTATTCAAGTGGACGACACTGGACATGCTCCATCCGCCCAAACACAGTTGCATACCAAGTACCCACCTTCATGGCTTTGGCACCCCCTATGCCAATGGCCCCCAGCAGGACAATACATCATATCACACTGCAGAAACTGCTCAGGAATGGGCCGAGGAACACGACAAAGAGTTCAAGGTGCTGAACTGCACACATATATACATCCACATACATGCTTTCCCTTTTATGTGTGCATTTACTGAGTCATAACGAAATGGAAAAACTCATGAAATGGCAACTATTTAGTTTTTTTTTTTTATAATTATTGTTTTTCACTGTGACTGTGTCCAGCAGAGAGCAGCATAGACCTGCCAATACTAAATACAAATGTCCATCATTAGAAGACTTCATTTTTTTCTCTTGTAGGAATGAATGAATTTGAAATATTGCGAATACTAGCCTCAGTTTTTAAATTGCCTTTGCTGCCCTTTTGTACTTAAAGTCTACAGGCTACATTGTGTAATATGGGACTGATTTGTAAGAAATGTCCCTAGAGGCCCTGTTGTGTGATGTGAATGGATTTTCTAGAATAGTGGCAGATTTTTCACATATGTTTTCAACTGTAAGAACTCAGTACCACTTTGTTTTTTTTCTTTAAGGAGCTTATTGACCTTCATTTCTATGCATACCATGAGGTGTTGCTGGTGTCGTCTAAAAGCCTGTAGCTCTTATAGGCAGTGTTTGCATGGTGCTATTTCTCTGTAAGAATTTTGAATAAATGTCTGTGGATAGAAATGTCATGTTAATGAAGTGATTTTAAGTGATGGACAATGTGATTCTTGATTTGAAAAATGAATCAATGAAATTCTATCAAATTCATCAACTCCATGTGCTGTACATTAAAGTGCAAGAACAAACAACACCAACAACCAGCCACCCTCCAAAAGACCACACAGGACACGCGCACACACACACACACACACACACACACACACACACACACACACACACACACACACACACACAAAATAACTAATCATGACCTGAGAAGTGAGGAGGGTTTTTAGTTTACTTTGAATGTGGACACAGTTGTGACAGATCTCAGGTCAGCAGGCAGTTTGTTCCAGAGAACACGACCAAAGAAGCTAAAAGCAGCTTTACCAGATCTCATTCTCATTCTAGGTCCGGTTAGAAAGCAGTCCCCTCATACTTCAAATGCTTGACAACAGGGGCGATTCTAGGATCAGAGGTTTAGGGGTGCTGAGCACCCAGAGAGCTGCCCGGCCAGGCAAGATAAATTTTACTGTTTTGTACATTTTAACTCAATTTCATTCCCACATTTGTGAAAGAAAAACACTTTTTGGGAAAGCCTGTGACTAAACCATCAAATCTGATAAAGGTTATTTAAATGCTGAGCCACAGCAAAAGAGGAATGGATTGGAATCATAAAAGAAACATATTGTAACCCTAATTTCTGGGGGAGGATAACTCATTTTGATACAGCAGCTCCTCAGCATACTCATAAACAGTATGTGTGTTTCTGGAGTAAACCAGCCCCCTACAGTGAGTACCAAAAATAGCAAAAATGGACCTTGGACTTATTTTTTGGACATTTATTTGAAATGCAATGCACAACATGTAACATTAACACATTAACAGTAATTGACTGTTTCAGTGTTTGTCTCTGCCTTTTTCCCTTCTTGTCTGTATTATATAATACAAAAACATAAATAAAAATACACTTAAAAAAAAAAGGGCTTGAAATCTACAAAATAATAATAATAAATACACACAATAGGAGTTATAATGTTAATGGGCATCCAGTCAGTTAGCTAGTCAGTAGCACCTTGGCTTTAATATTAACACATGCACATGACACAACAGCTAGTTTCTCTCACTCCAATTCAAACAGAGGACAGTGGTACTGACCACCTGTAATGTTTCCTAGCTAGAAAAAATGTCAGCTAACTCCTACCTAACAACATAAACAGTGACCTACGATTAAATGCAGCAAAAATGAGGACTGGTAATGATAATAATGTGTTGGTATTGAGTGGTAGAAGTTAAGAAATGTGCCACATATCCTGGTTTAAGCCAGGTACTTACACCACTACTGCATATCACCCACTCCGGAAGGCAGCGCATTGCTCTGTGCAGATAGAGCGCTCAGAGCCCGAGTCGGGGAAAGATGGGAGGGATGGGGTGGATCAAACCATTTTTGAGGCAAGGGGGGGTGGGGGTGCTGCTTTATTTTTGTTGTTAAAATATTACGTTGCAACCAAGTACTGTATGGTTTTGACACATTTCTAGCTTGTTAAAAAGGGACATACAGTAAAAAAATGTAAAAAAAATCTCTCAAATTTTAGGGGTGCTGGGATTCAATTTAGGGGTGCTTCAGCACCCCCAAAAATGGTCTAGAAATGCCTATGCTTGACAACCATCCTGGTGCTTGAAACTCCATCACAGGTCTCATGAGTGCACGCCTGTTTGTCTGACAAGTAAACCCTGTATCATGCGTACATATACATGATTTAGGATTAATCAGTTTATCCATGGTAGAGGTTTATCGAAGGTAAAGAAATTAATCTTTAACTGAAATTAGATGAAAATAGATGTCTGTCTACAAGATTTAATTTCATCCATTTCTTACTTCATTATCCTAACATTTTCACGATTCCCTCAGATTACATTTTAGTCACCCTTTAGTTTGGGTCAGATTATTATGGTCAGTAATAGCAAAGCATTTGTGATATTACCCTCTGTGGCTTGTGTGATCGGCAGGTCAGATGATGTATACTTTTGGTTAACATATTAGCTGCATTTTGCCAGAATGAAATGCCACTTAGCTTAATCTGTACTATCATGTTTGGAGCTGTATGGCACATTCAGGGCATTATTATAGCAGCAAACCACTTTTTACTATGTAAAGATTGAGTACCCCAGTACTGAGTACTGGTGTCCTGAGCAGAGAATGAAGTCACACTTCCACACTTGAATTTTGTAATGAAAGCTTCTCTGTTTTTGCTGAGGAAGACAGTCCAGCTGCGCACACATTAGCATGTGGGAGCCCAGGCGCTACCCACAGCATTGGGAGGGCGTTGTCACAAGCCCTTTTTAGATATGAATTGTGCAAATTTGCAGGAAAGCCCAATCAGTCTTCTTTCAGCACTGGCAGTATAAAAACAAAATCGGGGAGGGCGGAAAATTGTTGCCTACCTACTTTTGTTCATAGAATGCACCTTGTTCAGGGCAATGGGGGGCGTGAGCAAGTAGTAAAACGTGTAGCTCAGCGTGTGACGTAAACAGTGACATGGGAGGGAAGCCGCGGCTAGTCAGGCGGCGATTCTCTCGTAAATCGGCCCATTCTTCACCGTCCCCGTCATCTGACGGTCAATGGCCTCTTCATTTGCGAGGACAAGGAGGGCGCGCAGTTCCTTGTCTCCCCAGTTGCTCATCTTTACGGTGTCTGTCAGGTTTGCGTTTCCCTCTTGCTACTAGCTGCTCACTAATTCCTGCTATCAGCTGTTTCCTGTTTATCCACCGCCAGTGGGTCACATGTGCGGCGTCATCAACTGCTCCTCCCACAAGTCTTTAACAGCCCCTCCAGTTGCCGAAGGCCGCCTCGGTCTGTTTAAACTAAAAGGGTTCCGCCAATAGATATAATATACAGTAGATACCTCGTTGATGGCTTCGGCCGTTTCAGCGATTCTAAAGTGGCCATTTCCTAACGCTGAGGACGGCTATGAGCTGAAATGCATCCGTTCGACTGCTGCTGTGCAATCCACTATATTAAAAGGTATACTTATTAGTGAGTGCTGTTGGGTTTTTCTGCTTTGCTGTAATTTTTTGGACCGGCACCCAATTACACTTTGAGACTTTTGAGTGAGCACGTCAAGTTTGCTGAGGGCTTATCTCCATACACAACAGTACTAGCCAGCCGGCAGTGAACTCCCCAAGATGGCAGCGACGTTGACGCACAATAGCCACAGGAATGAGTCTATGATTATATATATCTATGGTTCCGCCAATATGACTACCCTCCGAGGTGGAAAATGTCTGTGTGTCTAAACGCTCGCAGCTGGCCGGCAAATCGGCCCAACATTCGCGTAAAATCTGGCAGTGTAAAAGGGGCTACATAAACTTAGCGCCCTCCGTTTTTTTGTTTTGTTTTGTTTTTTTAAATATTTAGATGATTTATGAATTGTGTGTTAAAATTGTTAGTAGCTATGAGTGGTTAGCACTGAGTAGAAACAGAATGCTTTGTAACTGTTAACATTAAAAATGTATTAACTAGAGTTGAAAAAATATTTAGATGTATATATTTATGTAAACAGTAAAGGAATGTAACCAAGTACATTTATTCAACTCCAAGTATGAACGAAATGACAGATTAGGTCTGGGGCTTTTTATTATTATTATTAGGCCTGTTGTTATTTTTCAAACATGGCCCATTTACAACCACATATTTAGATCCGAGGCTATTTATAAAACATTGGCAGATGAAGTTTTGGATGCCCTGGCCTAACGCCACTGTTTTTCTCGTCTTGACATTCTGACAAAATGTATAATGTATGTATAATATTATACTTCTGTAAGTGCATTCACACTGCACAGTATGGGAAAATGCGGTGTACTACTGGTGCACTCAAAACAGTCCAACGTTGAGTGTGGAATGATGGACACTTATCACCCTCAACGGTCACCATCTTTGTGATGTAGCAAACTTCTCAACTTTTGACATGGCAGCTAGGGACAACAAGGAGCCTGTTAGTTCTACATGTTTTTTGCACCAAGTACCGATACTGTTGTCAAATAGAAGCTGTCAGTAACAATTGTTGGGTCTGTAATTATTTGGTACCACAAACAATAATGCAAGTGTTAGCTTGCTAGTTAACATTAGCATTTGCTAGCTAGCTAACTTGCTCCTAGCTTTGGCAGCACATTTTAATAAGCATCAATGTTGTGGTGTAAGTTTGGTTAATGTGTGGGCGGAGATAGCGGGCAAATATTGGCGATAATGCTCCACCATCCATTTGCAATTCACTGTTAAAAATGCTGTCGTCACTTCTGGTAACTGCAAAACGGCCGTGCCTGATCTCAGACACCCTGTTGAAATTAGTGCACCATGCAAGAAGTAGGCCTACGTAGTGCAATTAATAATTATTGAAGTATTTAGCAACACAGAGACTTGTGGTCAGCGGGATGTGAGGATTCTTAAAATAACATCAGATGTGAAGCCCTGACTGTATCTGACTGAGCCTTAATGATGTGAAGCCCTGACTGTATCTGACTGAGCCTTAATGAAAGCTGTTGTCTTGTATTTTTTTCCTCCGAAAATATTAACCTTATAGTCAAACACAGTTTATTCAGCCTGTGTAGTTGAGGGGACAGGTCAAACTGATAGGTTGCTGATTTACAGGAGAATTCATATCAAATGGAGGATAAACCATGAACATAAACTACAGATCACCCGTAAAGCATTTTAATAAATTAATCTATCATAATTAAAACAACTGGAGACTGAAAACAAACTGATATATGGGTCTGATCACTTTTTTAATGAATTGACATCATTCCAGACAGGATGTAAGTGTGTCTGTGACTTCACTGTGGCTTTTTGTCACCACCCCCTGCTGCGGCCGCCTGCTCTCGTCTACTTTCCAGGCGAGGCGCAGTTTATCTCGAACGAGCCTATTGCCAATGTGGTGGACACACGGACGTCACGTCAACCTCCTTTTCCTCAATGATATCTTTAACATTCCTGTATACACACAAAAACACAAAAGTGTCCTTGATAACTCAACAATATGACAGGTTAATGTCAAGGCCATAAAATAAAATAAATGTATTTTGACAGCTTTGGATAGCGTAGGGTTTTAAGAGCATTGTGCTGTGGGCGGATGTGGCACATTCGACTACTGTTTTGTAGCTACTGTCTGCCGTGTGTGGGCTTCATTCCATTTCAAATCGCCGCCCGTCTGCTGCAACCCAAATCCAAATGCCACTATCTCTGCTAAGAAAAGATTGTTTGTCTGTGTGTGTGTGTGTGTGTGTGTGCGTGCATCAAATCTTGTACCATGGCAATATAAACAGGATGAAGACGGGATTTCCGGACTATTATCAATCAATCAATCAATTCAATTCAATTTTATTTATAAAGCCCAATATCACAAATCACAATTTGCCTCACAGGGCTTTACAGCATACGACATCCCTCTGTCCTTATGACCCTCGCAGCGGATAAGGAAAAACTCCCCAAAAAAAACCCTTTAACGGGGAAAAAAAACGGTAGAAACCTCAGGAAGAGCAACTGAGGAGGGATCCCTCTTCCA
>NC_065521.1:7129163-7131095 GCF_006386435.1 Epinephelus moara | reverse complement strand
GAATGGCCGAGTTAGCAAGATGCAGTAATAGAATACGAGAGAGAGAGAGAGAAGGAGAGAAGAAGAGAAGGTGCCCGGTGTATTATAGGGGGGTCCTCCGGCAGACTAGGCCTAAGTCAGCCTAACTAGGGGCTGGTACAGGGCAAGCCTGAGCCAGCCCTAACTATAAGCTTTATCAAAGAGGAAAGTATTAAGTCAAGTCTTAAATGTGGAGACGGTGTCTGTCTGTCAATCAATCAATCAAACTTTACTTATAGATCCAGCCTGATCTCACAGAAATACGTGAAATAACCACGACCTCTTAACACCGCATTCCGTGGTGGCAGCACATAATGGGTTGAAATAACGTACTGGTACCATGGAAACGGGAGAAAAAAACTCCAGAGCTCCGCTGAGAAGGAGCTTGCTTGGGTGAAAGCCGCTTCAGTAAACTCAAGTAAAGCCAAGTAACAGCGCATTTTATTGTGAGTAACGGTAACAGCGTTATAACGGCGGAGACAGTAACTTTTTTGATTACTCGTTATTGAAAAAAGTAGCACCGTTTGTAATGCCGTTTATTTATAACGCTGTTATTCCCAATATATATCCTCTTTATTCTCCTTTTTTTTTTTTTAAAGATTATTTTTTGGGCTGTTTTGCCTTTAATGGACAGGACAGGGTGAGGATTGTGAAGTGGGGAGAGAGAGAGAGAGAGAGAGAGAGAGAGAGAGTGGGGGGACGACATGCAGCAAAGGGTTGCAAGCCGGAGTCGAACTCGCGACCGCTGCAGCGAGGCATCGCCTCTATGTGTGGGGCGCCGGCACTATCCACTAAGCTACCGACGCCCCCCCTTTATTCTCTTAGCTTCTACTTCTGGTGTATCTCTTCAGGCGGGTGGCCAGAGCTGTTAGTCTTTGTTTGGCAGTTTCGAGTGCCTCAGGAATGGAGATCTTTATGTATTTCCTTGGTATCCACTTATTCACCATGTTACCACTGTGAAGCTCTGCTAGCTGGCTAACTTCTCTCCATGTTGCCTTTATCTTGGCCTCCAACTGTCTCTTCCATGGGGGGTACTGGTTCTTATGTACCATATTCATCTTGTATCCAAGCGTCTCCAGGATTACCATTGCTGTACAGTGAACCATGTTGTTGGTCTCGGTGATGGTCCTTGTAGGGATGGTATTTAGGGCAGTATTCACATCTGAAGGTACTTAGCAACTTAGCTTCGGGATTCTTCGGAGGCTCCAGGTTTCCAATTTGCTCACAATCTTCCTTCTGGGGTCAGCTGCTCTTTCTGTCATTAGTCTTGATCGCGGGTTTCGAGGTATCCATATGAAACTGGCCCCCTTTTTGGTCCATTATTATCATTATTATTATTATTATTATTAGTATTATTATTATTATTTCTCCGTACGGAACTTTTTGTTTGTTTCCGCCGGAAGCCGTGTTGATTGGGGAATGTTTAAGTGGCGCACCTTTGTGCTGTCAGTCAGAAGCCGTTTCTCAATATGCGTTCTTGTGCGGACTTGTGTTCTTGTGGACTTGTGACACGTCATCAGTCACAGCCCAAGTACTGTTCCAATTCAAAGTTCACATCTAGCCAAGTTCAGTCGAAATTCCTGGATGTGTTCTCGCCACACCCATTTCACCGGGGATGCATCGGAGCAGACTTGTGTGGACTTCAGACAGCCAGGTATCCCAGCATGCAATTCGCAACAATCATTGGAAAATGACAAGTGAAGGAAAGGCGCACAGTTGTAAGCCATAATTACCGATATGTTACTGTTGTTTTGTCACAGAACGTAGTGTTTTCATGCGTAGTTTAAATGTCAGACTCGTGGTCGATGTTTTAATATAGAGCCCAGTTGAATGTGAGGTCCGCTAGATGACAGCGCTCATGTGTTTATGAGCGCTGACACTGTAGTGTAAAAGTCTAAACCTTCTACAAAAAAC
>NC_065521.1:7123125-7128663 GCF_006386435.1 Epinephelus moara | reverse complement strand
TATGATCCATTTCAATGATGACATGCTTGCCCAAACTGCCTGTTTAATTCACATCAAGCGCGATACAGTTTTGCAAACAGCCTAAATGATTTAGCTTCTAAAAATAAATAGCACCAAGGCAAAAAAGAGATGTAGGAGCTGTAAGTCAAAAAGTCTGGTAACTACTGAAAGTTTAATCTTTATTTATAAACTCATTATGCTATAAAAGTTTAATCTGAAAAGTAACTACTAAAGCTATAATCTTTTTGTGATCTAAAGGCCTGTGTCCACAGAGCGTTTTTCTCTGGGTGCCAGCATCTTTTTTAAGTTGTTCTCAGAAAGAAGAGAGTGTATGCAGCCACTGGGAGAAAAGGCACTGTGCCCAGGGTCTTTTTTTCAGAGTGCTCCTGCTTTTTTGTGTGGCTGCTCCCTGTGCTTCTAAATGAAAATCTGTGAAATTTCAGAAGGGTGCTGGTGACATTGCTGCCACTTTAACTAGGCTACTGTGTACTGACACAACAAAGATAGAAAAGGCCATTTGTTGGAGCAGATTGGTCAGATACTGAATGCTGCTGCAGAGTTTTGTGCTTTTATCACTGTACACAGTGTGAACTTGTTAACTGCGTATTCAAACCTGTGTTAAGTAGCATTACGTTAGCTAGTAAGCTAATGTCAAGATATTGTTGTCATAGAAACAAAACTCATGCATAGCACATTATTTACAAAAACGCTGGGAGTGCTTTTTTATGAAGCACTAGGATGAAGTGCTCCCCAGCACCCTGGCACTGCTTTTCTGCTGAAGAAAACACGCTATGTGGACACATGCACTAACATCTCACTGTGGCTGTTTCTGCTTTTACTATTCCTCCCTGTGGTATTAGTAGACTTGTTTTTATCAAAGAAAAGCGACTAACAAAGTTCTGCAAATTAATTATCTCTAAATTCTTCACAATAAAAGTCACCATTGTTTTGTTATGTAAAAGCTTATATTGTGAAGCAGCAAAATAAGGAAATACTGAGTTTTCATCAGCAGTAACTGAACACAATTCCTATACAGCTGAGAGCGAACATGAAACAGTAAAATAAAGCAGATATCTTAACGTGCAAACAAGGACGCAGGAGAGAAACTAAACTCCACACCACAGAGATTCCGTTAGAAGCTACTGAGAGCTGAACACACAGATACTTTTAAAAATGTCTTTCTCTGTGGTCTCCTGCACAGACATGCCGCTGCTCAGCAGACGTCTGAGGCGTAGAGAGACCCTGTTCAGGTCACCATGTTTGTGTGGCAAGGTCTATGAGGGTTAGATTTATTTTTGCTAGTTAACAGGTGTCCGACAACGCCACCTAGGGGAATTTCACCCCCAGGAAATCTGGTAGAGGGGACCACCACTCTAACGCTGACAAAAAGGTCACACAGGTACGAATGACACGGGAGACAGAGGTGATTCCAAGAAAATTATAAAAATAAAGTTTATTAATAACAATTTAAAATCTCAAAATTTGAATAAAGTCTCTGGGTGATGAGGTAAGAGATAATATAACAAGTGGCCAGATATGGCACAATCCTTGGGGCCTACTTAATGGGTTGGTTAGGTTTGCTATAAAAGTGCAAACACTAGGCACAGGGCTGAGGGCTTACCAGGCGGAGATGACCAACTGAGGGGAAGGGGAAGGGTCCTGATACTACACACCACACGTGAGAAAAAAAAGAAACCGTTGAATGACACCCAAGTGCACGACTATACAGGGAGTGAAGGGACCACCACCGCAGGGATCAGTCAGCCACTCGCCGCACCGGCCCAACAGCTCCTGTCCAAAGAAAAGAAGCAAACTATTAGTCAGGGCAAAGGGGCAACACATATAAAACAACTGCCCTGACACCACACTATGCTAGGCCCAAAATGTCACCACCAAGGTTGATTGTGCTGTTAATTGCCACTCGCACACACACACACACACACTCCCAGTTAACCCAGTAAAGCAAAAGAAAGAAAGAAAAAGAACAAAATCTACCAACAAAGGTAACTATATAACTAAACAAAATCTACAGAAAATAACAATGAATAACCACAAAATCTGTAAACATTAACAATGAATAACTAATCATAATACAAAAAGAAAACAAAACAATAATTAACCCAAAATGAATAGGTTAGCTGATGAGGAACAGTGTGAGTGCAGCTTTAAAATCCTACACCACATTAATTTCCTCTACAGAGACAGTACCACATGCGGTGCCATCAACACTCGATTCCGTCCAAATGAATTTACTCCAGGCGTGCAAGGCAGCAAGCCCACGCTCACCATAAACCAATAGCAAAAAGAAAAAAACAAAAGCTACTAAGAAAAATAACTCAATAATTAAACACAGAATGTTCAGAAAAATAACAATAAATGATCATAAAATCTGTAAGCAATAACAATGAATAACTGATTACAATACGAAAAGAAAACAAAAAAAACAATAATTAACCAAAGATTGATAGGTTAATTGACGAGGATCAGTGCACCGGGTGCAGCTTCAAATCCTACACTGCATTAATTTCCTCTACAGAGACAGCGCCACATGCAGTGCAACCAACACTCACTTTCATCCAAATAAATTTACTCTAGGCGTGCAAGGCAGCAAGCCCGCGCTCACACCCGGATTAGTAAATAAAGAAAAAAAACAAGACAAAACAATCGAAACGATAGTAATAAAAAAACGGGAGACGAGCAGTGAGCCTGCCACAGCGAACCCACAGACAGAACAGCAGTAGCGCAGCGGCCCGCTTCAGAGGTGGAGCCACCTGCGGTGATATACAATAGGTTAAAATTACTACACCGAATTACATTTAGATAGATTGAACCATGTAAATGCACACATACATACCCGTCAGTAAAGGCGCAGCTTCCCAGGCTACAGGGGAGGTAGCCGCGAAGGGATGCAGCCTAATAACTGCCAACAACAATCAGAGACCAAAGTCACATTTTGTGTGCAGCTCGACAAAAGCGCAAAAACGCCAGGCAGAAATGAGCCAGCCTACCTCAGGGATCCAACGCAGAGCGTGGATTATTACGCACAGCTCCGAGGCCGCACACGCCCAACTCCCAAACCTCCGGCCGGAATACAAGCCAACTCTGCTAGAAAGCAGAGAGCGCATCAGACACACCACTAATATAACCAAGAGATGCAGCGATAGCGGCGGAACATACCTGACAAAAGTGAACGGAGGAAGCTCAGTAACCAGCGTCTCAAGACAGCCACGTGGAGCCGACACAGCCACGCCAAACCACGCTGCCGACGCGCAGCCCAGGCTTCAGGAAGAGGTAGGAGGACGCACATCCGAGACGCGCAGCCCTCCCCCAGATATAACTTGGCACAGCACCGCCCAGTACGCAAGGTGCAATAGGATAATTGCTGCCAACCCATCAGTATTCAATGGGCGGGGCGCAAAGGAGCGAGTTTACACCACCATTCCCACTGATCCAATACGCACACAACAACATGGGTGGAGACGGGCTGTGCCGTCCTACCACATCTACCCCCCTTTTTTTGCGCACGTTGCCCCGACGATCAACCTGAAGAAGGGACCTGGAGGGTTAACACCAAGGCCGGTGGAAAGCAGACTGGACATTAGACACAGCCCTTGAGGGGCCAGCGACTTCACTGTCAGTACAACCAACTGGCCGTGGAAGATGATGCACATTAGAGTGTTGGCCAGCGGTGGATCGGCCTGTCCGACGGACAGCTGGCTGACTAACACAGATTGCACCTACTGGAGGTGGAGACGAAACCAACATGCAAGCACTTCCCTGCGCCGGAGGCGTACCAAGAACAGGGGGCTCTCTCAGTGGAGTCGCCGCAAGGGGCTCCGTAGAGCCAGCGTTGCCGGCTTCAGGCGCGGCCGATGGCAAAGGGGTTTCGGGGACCAACACCCATAGGTCGTCATCACTGGAAGAGGTACCCTCAAGCACTGCTGGTAGCAGCGGAGGAGTGGGAGGAGAGGCCAGAGTAGGGCCAGCCGGATCAGGCCCTGTTTTGGCCTTCAACATGTTGCGATGCACATTGCGCACCTTCTCCAAGTCATCCACGGGAGCAATGGTATAAACTGCACCCTCACCACGTGGGGCTCTCAGCACCTGGTACACCACGGAACTCCAAAGGTCACTGATTTTATGCCCGCCCCTAGCACTATGGTCTCGGAGGTAAACAAGCTGGCCCACGTGCAGAGGCCCATCCTGGATGTGCTGGTCATGCCGCTCCTTACGGCGACTAGCAGCTGCCAACAACCGATCATGAGCCCCCTTGAAGGCTACCCTGAGTCTCGCCTGATGCTCGGCCACCCAATCTTGCACTTTCCCTGGCACAGGGTCCTGGACTCGACCCAGCAGAAAGTCGATGGGGAGCCGAGGTTCGCGACCAAACATCAGAAAAAGAGGAGACTCTCCGGTGACCTGATGAGGTGTGGAGTTGTAACAGAAGAGCGCCTGCGGGAGGCAGGAGGCCCAATCTTGTTTCCGTGAGGTTGGCAGGGTACGCAGGAGATTGTGTAGGGTTCGGTTAAACCGCTCACACTGTCCATTTCCTGCAGGGTGGTATGGGGTAGTGCGGGGCTTCTCTACCCCATACAAGGAACAGAGCTGCTGGATCAAGGCGCTCTCAAAACTGCGGCCCTGGTCAGAGTGGATACGACTGGGTACACCAAACTTAAAGAACCATTCATTCAGCAGGACCTGGGCCACAGTGGAAGCGCGCTGGTCCCCCGTTGGGACAGCCACAGTGTATTTACTGAACACGTCTGTCATTACAAGGACGTTCTCCCACCCATTTCTGGAGGGCTCCAACACGGTGAAATCAATGGCCACGATCTGGTTCGGCCTAGATGCAAGCAAGTGGCCCATAAAGCTGTGTGAAATGGGCCCAGAGTCCTTTGCAACCTGGCAGCGCTCACATTCCCTGATCCACTGCTTTATATCTGAGCACATTCCTGGCCAGTAACAGCGCTCTCGTACCAGCTCCGTAGTTCGGTCAGTGCCTTGGTGGCCGTGTTCATGGTGGAGCTGTTTCAAAGTCTCTGATTTCAAGAGAGTCGGCAAGATCAGCTGCAGATTTTCCTCCCCCCCATCTGAGCGGAACACTCTGCAGTAAAGCACACCATCTCTTTCCACCAGGCGATCCCACTGTCGCAACAGCGCCAAGGCTGGTTTGGACACATGTCGCCTCTCATCGGGAGTCGGCCGAACCTGCCTTCTCCAAAAGACCAAAACCTCTTTCAGGAGGGGATCAGACTCCTGCAACGAACGAATGTCAGAAAGAGAGTGGAACGGAAGGGCGGACACCATGGACTGGGTCACTGGAGCCGCTGAGACTGGGGGAGCAGCTTGCTGAAGAAGAGCCGGAACTGATGTACCAGGTAGGGCCTGCTCAACCAAGCTGGAGCCTGACCCATACTGCTGAGAAAGGGCATCCGCGTTTTTATTGCTGCGGCCAGATCGATACTTGATCTCAAAATCGAAAGCAGCAAGTTGGGCAGCCCACCGGTGCTCTGTGGCTCCCAGTTTGGCAGACTGGAG
>NC_065521.1:7116459-7119727 GCF_006386435.1 Epinephelus moara | reverse complement strand
TTGAATAAAGTCTCTGGGTGATGAGGTAAGAGATAATATAACAAGTGGCCAGATATGGCACAATCCTTGGGGCCTACTTAATGGGTTGGTTAGGTTTGCTATAAAAGTGCAAACACTAGGCACAGGGCTGAGGGCTTACCAGGCGGAGATGACCAACTGAGGGGAAGGGGAAGGGTCCTGATACTACACACCACACGTGAGAAAAAAAAGAAACCGTTGAATGACACCCAAGTGCACGACTATACAGGGAGTGAAGGGACCACCACCACAGGGATCAGTCAGCCACTCGCCACACCGGCCCAACAGCTCCTGTCCAAAGAAAAGAAGCAAACTATTAGTCAGGGCAAAGGGGCAACACATATAAAACAACTGCCCTGACACCACACTATGCTAGGCCCAAAATGTCACCACCAAGGTTGATTGTGCTGTTAATTGCCACTCACACACACACACACCCACTCCCAGTTAACCCAGTAAAGCAAAAGAAAGAAAGAAAAAGAGCAAAATCTACCAACAAAGGTAACTATATAACTAAACAAAATCTACAGAAAATAACAANCACACTATGCTAGGCCCAAAATGTCACCACCAAGGTTGATTGTGCTGTTAATTGCCACTCGCACACACACACACACCCACTCCCAGTTAACCCAGTAAAGCAAAAGAAAGAAAGAAAAAGAACAAAATCTACCAACAAAGGTAACTATATAACTAAACAAAATCTACAGAAAATAACAATGAATAACCACAAAATCTGTAAACATTAACAATGAATAACTAATCATAATACAAAAAGAAAACAAAACAATAATTAACCCAAAATTAATAGGTTAGCTGATGAGGAACAGTGTGAGTGCAGCTTTAAAATCCTACACCACATTAATTTCCTCTACAGAGACAGTACCACATGCGGTGCCACCAACACTCACTTTCATCCAAATGAATTTACTCTAGGCGTGCAAGGCAGCAAGCCCGCGCTCACACCCGGATTAGTAAATANAACAGTGTGAGTGCAGCTTTAAAATCCTACACCACATTAATTTCCTCTACAGAGACAGTACCACATGCGGTGCCATCAACACTCGATTCCGTCCAAATGAATTTACTCCAGGCGTGCAAGGCAGCAAGCCCACGCTCACCATAAACCAATAGCAAAAAGAAAAAAACAAAAGCTACTAAGAAAAATAACTCAATAATTAAACACAGAATGTTCAGAAAAATAACAATAAATGATCATAAAATCTGTAAGCAATAACAATGAATAACTGATTACAATACGAAAAGAAAACAAAAAAAACAATAATTAACCAAAGATTGATAGGTTAATTGACGAGGATCAGTGCACCGGGTGCAGCTTCAAATCCTACACTGCATTAATTTCCTCTACAGAGACAGCGCCACATGCAGTGCAACCAACACTCACTTTCATCCAAATAAATTTACTCTAGGCGTGCAAGGCAGCAAGCCCGCGCTCACACCCGGATTAGTAAATAAAGAAAAAAAACAAGACAAAACAATCGAAACGATAGTAATAAAAAAACGGGAGACGAGCAGTGAGCCTGCCACAGCGAACCCACAGACAGAACAGCAGTAGCGCAGCGGCCCGCTTCAGAGGTGGAGCCACCTGCGGTGATATACAATAGGTTAAAATTACTACACCGAATTACATTTAGATAGATTGAACCATGTAAATGCACACATACATACCCGTCAGTAAAGGCGCAGCTTCCCAGGCTACAGGGGAGGTAGCCGCGAAGGGATGCAGCCTAATAACTGCCAACAACAATCAGAGACCAAAGTCACATTTTGTGTGCAGCTCGACAAAAGCGCAAAAACGCCAGGCAGAAATGAGCCAGCCTACCTCAGGGATCCAACGCAGAGCGTGGATTATTACGCACAGCTCCGAGGCCGCACACGCCCAACTCCCAAACCTCCGGCCGGAATACAAGCCAACTCTGCTAGAAAGCAGAGAGCGCATCAGACACACCACTAATATAACCAAGAGATGCAGCGATAGCGGCGGAACATACCTGACAAAAGTGAACGGAGGAAGCTCAGTAACCAGCGTCTCAAGACAGCCACGTGGAGCCGACACAGCCACGCCAAACCACGCTGCCGACGCGCAGCCCAGGCTTCAGGAAGAGGTAGGAGGACGCACATCCGAGACGCGCAGCCCTCCCCCAGATATAACTTGGCACAGCACCGCCCAGTACGCAAGGTGCAATAGGATAATTGCTGCCAACCCATCAGTATTCAATGGGCGGGGCGCAAAGGAGCGAGTTTACACCACCATTCCCACTGATCCAATACGCACACAACAACATGGATGGAGACGGGCTGTGCCGTCCTACCACACATCGTTAATGTGCCTGATATTCTGGAAACCTGCCTGTGAGGTTTTGGTGACGTGTGCGCACTGTCCGCCGGTCAGCCAAACTTCGGCTTACACCAGCTGTGCTCCCCCTGTGCTGACATTCAATCCACTCATTCTGCAGTCTCAGAGTGTTATGAGTTGTTTCTACGCAACCGCACTACATCCCCAGAAATCACTAAGAAGATGGACGCATGCATTACCTTAACCACCGACGCGCTCGACCTTATTAACAAGCGACTGGAGAGCACAGATACAACATTCAACGATCGACTTGAAAAGGAGAGAGTGAGGATGGTGTTGAATAAGGACGACTATGGTTCCATCTTCGGCAAAACACAAACTGAAACAGTCATTTCAGAGTCACCACAAGAATTGGGTGATGATTTAAGCACCATCTCTAGATCCTTAAGCAAGCGCGCAGAAGCAGACCTCGCTGCCAAACTACAGCAAGCAAAGGCCCTGCAAGCACTACATGCTCAACAAGCCAAACTTGATAAACTGAAAAGTGAATGGAAACAAAGAGAAACACAAATGTTGGCAGAATTGAAGCAGAAGGAGGCCGAAGTGAAATCAAAGTTGGAAGAGGAAGAAACTAAACTACAACAGCTTCAAGTGGATAATGAAGTTAAAATAGCTGAAGCTCGGGTTAAAGTTTATAACAGCTTCGATGTACCTGAGGGTTGTGAAGAAGTGTCTGAACATAAGTGCCAATATTCACTGGCGACCCTTTGAAGTATACAGATTGGAAGATATCTTTTATGGCCCTTATTGGAGAAAAGCCCCTCCCGACCAGCGAGAAGATGTTCTATCTCAAAAGTTACCTCGCTGGGGAGGCACGCAAAGCCGTTGAAGGATTCTTTTATCGCAATTCAGAAGACGCCTATAAGGGAGCCT
>NC_065521.1:7093731-7115486 GCF_006386435.1 Epinephelus moara | reverse complement strand
TAAAAAGGAAAATAAATAAAATACAATAAACAAAAATGCACGTATGTATGTCCCTGCAGCTATAACAGGCAGACAGTCACACACATCACAGCACAGCCTGCAGCTTAACTATAAGGTTTCACTTATGTGACACAACTTGCACACACACTACACTTACATGACATATAAATTATGCACGTCATTATATATCACAGAAAGACGTAGTTGCGACATTATGCTCATATAATTATCACATTTCTTCACCATATGAAAATAAACTTGAACCAAACACACCTCGTAGGCTGCTTACTACTAAGGAGGGGCTAAATCTTGCTTGCTTCTTCCTTATCTTCGTCTTCCTTCTTCTTCTGTACATTTACATCTTTAATATTTACACTTAGGTAGAACGCTCATATAACGTTTTGCATCTTTTCGGCGCTATGCTGGCAGGGTGCGTTGATTAATTATGATGTGCGGAGCGCTAGGTCGGCAGTAATTAGTTCCGACCTGGAAATACTGCATACAGGTAGGAACCAAAAAATGGGAGGATAAACAAATCAAACTTAACTGACAACGTGAGGCAGTTACACTCCCACCAAATCACATGGGATTTCTTAGAATATTTAAAGAGACATACATACTGTGTAATAAACATTAATTCAAATACTAGCTATGAAGTCTGCCTCCAGCAATGTAACCGTTTGGTGAATGGGCCTCTCCAGATGCACAGTTTTGGAGGTGCGCCTTCCCTTCTCATCCAGGTTGAAGTCGCTGATAAGCAACTTGAGTCTCCTCACTCTTCCATCTTTCCCTGGGTAGACTTCAACAACCTTTGCCAACTTCCACTGGTTCCTTGGCATAGCATCATCTTTCAGCATAACGACGTCATTGACCTTTGCGTTTCTACAGGTTTTGATCCACTTCTGTGTGTACTGGAGATTTAAGAGGTACTCCTTCTTCCACCGTGACCAGAAGTTGTTGGCTAGGAATTGGACTCGACGCCATCTCTTGCGGAGGTAAAGATCTTCCTTTACGAACTTCCCAGGGGGAGGGGATATGATCATAGACTTCATGGTCAGGATGTGATTCGGTGTCAAGGGCTCTGGACTGGATGGATCGTTCAGGTGACCAGTGGTCAGGGGTCTGTTGTTTACAATCGCCATGACTTCGTAAAGGAACATTCGTAGGGAGGAGCAGTCAAGTTGCTTGGCCGACTGTTCTAGAATGGATGTCAGGACACTTCTAATGGTGCGAATTTGTCTTTCCCAGACACCGCCCATATGACTTGAGGCGGGGGTGTTCATGATGAACTCACATCCCAGGTTCTTGAGTTCTTCTTGATCCATCTCTCTCACTGCTTCAACAAACTCACGCCTAGCACCAACGAAGTTCGTCCCTTGATCACATCTTATTTGCTGAACCATTCCACGAATGGCGATGAAGGAATGCAGTGCGTTGATGAAACCATCTGTGGTCAAGTCATCGAGCATTTCAATGTGTACTGCCCTGGAACACATGCAGGTAAGTAATAGTCCATAGCGCTTTAGCTCTTTCCTTCCTTCCTTGATGTAAAAAGGTCCAAAGCAGTCCATCCCAGAGTAAGCAAACGGAGGCGTTGTTTCCATACGCTCCTCTGGGAGGTCTGCCATCCTTTGTTGTT
The DNA here is from genome assembly GCF_006386435.1 of Epinephelus moara. Taxonomy (NCBI): domain Eukaryota; kingdom Metazoa; phylum Chordata; class Actinopteri; order Perciformes; family Serranidae; genus Epinephelus; species Epinephelus moara. Next base: position 7,113,847 of record NC_065521.1, on the reverse strand, counting down.
CTGTGCCTCTTCTGAACTTCCTGCACTTAGTGCACTTGTAAATATGGGATGACACCACATTGCTGCATCCAAGGATCCAAATGCCACTGGAGCGGAGCTCATTCATGGTCACTCCCCGACCTTGATGGTGCACCTTCTCATGATAGTGCTTGACCAGTAATGCCGACACATGACTGTCTACATGCGGATGTAGGGCAGCATGAGTCAGGCGACTTCCCACTCTGATTATTCCTTGGTGATCCAGGAATGGATTCAACTTGTGCAACTTGTTGGATCGGAGTCGCGTCTCCTTATGATGTTGGAGGCACTGAATTTCTTGAGAGAGGGTTGCTTCTTGAACCATCTTGATTATGGTCAGCTCTGCTTCTCTCCTTTCCTCTAAACTGGTGGCTTCACAGGACCTTGGCTTAAGGCCTTTGATCTTCCTTGCACAGCACTTCAGTCTAGCGATAGCTTTCACCACTCTTGACCAGTCAGAGAACTTGTGCAGGCGATCTAACAGTGACCTCATCTCCTTTGCCTGGGTATCATGAACCTGGGCCTTCTTGAGTTCTGGGGCACTACTTGAGATCTCTCTCACCTTGATGTCTCCACTTGGTAGCTCTTTCTGCCAAAGAAAGCTTGGGCCTGTGATCCAGTTTGATGCTACAAGTTGCTGTGCTGTGAGACCTCTTGAGGCGTGATCTGCTGGATTTTCTTCAGAAGTCACATACCTCCATTGCGCAGACTCTGTGCTTCGTTTGATGAGTTCAACACGATGTGCTACAAACACATGGAATCTTCTGGCTTCATTATTGATGTATCCAAGTACAACCTTTGAATCAGTCCAGAAGATTTCTTGCAGGCAGTCCACTTCCAGCTCTTTCTTAAGCATGTCACTGGTGCAGACAGCTACCACTGCTGCTGACAGTTCGAGTCTTGGTATGGTTGTGACCTTAGTCGGGGTGACTCTTGGCTTTCCCATGACTAACGAACAGTGGACTTCACCTGATGTACTGACAGCTCTGAGGTAAGAGCACTCTCCATAGCCTGACACACTGGCATCGGAGAAATGGTGAAGCTCATAGTGTTGCACCTGGAAACTTGGTGGAACACAGCACCTCTCTATCTTTACACCAGCCAGGTTTTTCAGGTCTTGGAGCCAAAATTCCCACAAGGGTTGAAGGTCATCAGGTAAGGTGTCATCCCAACTGAGCTTGTCACGACACATCTGCTGCAGGATCTGCTTTCCCACCAGGATGAAGGGTGCCACAAATCCAAGCGGATCGTATACTGAGGCGACAGTGGACAATCTTTGGTGGATTTTCTTTGACGACCACTCTGAACTGGAACTCATCAGAAGCCACGCACCACTGTATGCCGAGTGCTCTCTCCATGTGTAGTTCGCCCAGTGCCATGTCCAGGTCTTTGGCAGCTTCGACACATTCCTCCTTAGGAACTGTGGCCAGAACTTCCTTGCTGTTGGAGATGAACTTGTGTAGCCGGAGTTTGCCTGTGGCACAGAGCTCTCTTGCCTCCATCACTAGCTGGATAGCTTGCCATTCGGATGCTACGCTTGCCAAACCATCATCAACGTAGAAATTTCTTTGGATTAACTGGATGGTGTCCTCACTGAAGCGTCCTCGTCCTCCAGCGGCAAGGTGCTTGAGTCCAAAGTTGGCGCAGCCAGGAGAGGAGGCTGCACCAAACAAATGGACTTTCATCCCATAGATGGAAGGTCGGGCTTCCAGATTTCCTTCCTCCCACCACAGGAAACGTAGGTAATCTTGGTCTTCTGCTTTGACATGGAACTGGTGAAACATGCGTTCTATGTCACACATGATCGCCACGGGACCTCTACGAAAACGACAAAGGACTCCCACCAAGGTGTTTGTCAACTCTGGACCTGTCAGGAGATGGTCGTTCAAGGACGTCTCTTGAATCCTTGAAGAGCAGTCAAAGACGACGCAGATTTTTCCAGGCTTTTGTGGATGATACACCCCATGATGGGGTATGTACCATGCTGGAATTTTACTGACAACTTCTTCTGGAACCTTTTCTGCATCTCCGCGGGTTATGGTCTCCTCCATGAAGGTCTTGTAGTCTTATAGTACCGCTTGTTTCTTTTCTGCTTCCTTTCCAGGTATTTGAGACGGTGGATGGCACATACCTTGTTGTCTGGTAAGTTGGGTCTCTCTTTCTTGAACGGCAGTGGCATCTCATAGTGACCATCATCCTTGAGCCTGATGCCCTTTTCCATCTTTGACAGGAATTTCAGATCCTCTTGAGAAATGTTGCTGTCTTCTGAAACTCTTTCCACAAAATCAGCTTCCAGCACCTTGATGACTTCTTCAGGTGAGACTACTTCCTTTATTTGTGTTCTACAGACATAGTGCACTTCACTTGTGAAGTTTGAAGAGGACTGAAGAACTGGTATCACCTGCTTCACAATGACCTGGTGACTAACTCCAATGGCATCTCCATAATCAAGACATGGGTTGCCATAGCCAACTACACTCCAACCCAAATCCGTCTTCAGTGTGAAAGGCTGATTTTCTTCACCAGGCACCACTTGTCTTGGGACGAGAGCTTAAAGACAGTTGTAGCCGATTAGCAAGCCAACATCACAGCTTTGCCGAGGAGCTATCTCATCTGCAATGTGTTCAAGATGAGGCCATGCCTTCGCTGTCTCTGGTATGGGAATATGATCTCTGTTTGCAGGTATGAATTCTGTTGTGTAGGTCACTGGCAGAGAGATTATCCTGTCTGACTAGAATCCTCTTACTTGTAGACCAGTCAGTTTCCTGCATGACACGACTGTGTTTCTGGATGCCATTGTGGAAAGCTTTAGCTGGACCAGTTCATTCTTGGTGTGTAGAGTCTCTGCTGTTTCTTCAAGGATAAAGGTCGTGTCACTTTGTGTATCAAGGAGAGCATACACAAGAACTTCACGATCAGGCTGGCTTGAGTCTGACACCCATACTGGGAGGATTGTGGACGTATGGGTGTCTTTGACATTCTGAATGACTCTATTTGATGTCGCCTCACTGGATGTTCTTGCCACCTTGTCTTGTAGTTCATACATTTTCCCGTCTCTCGACCTTTCACCGTCCCTTGCTCCATCAGGCCGTGTCGACATCCTTCCTTCCTTAGTGCGATTATCATGGAGGCAAGTTGGATGTTTTTTCTCACATGTATCACAGATCTTTCTGTTCTCAAAGTCCTTTGAGCGATGGCCAGACTTCAGACAGCCAAAGCACAATTTCTTCTCTTGAACAAACTTCACCCGCTCAGAGACTGTTTCATCCATAAATTTATGACACTTGTGTAGACTGTGACCTGCCTTCTCACAGAAGATACAGCTCGTGGTGGCAGCCTTTTCATTTGAGTTTGTTGCCAATACCTTTGCCCCTATACCTCTGTGTTTTGAAACCTTGATTTTCTCATTTTCACTTGGCTTTAGAGCATGGAGTGATGTTATTGGGTTGCAAGCGATTTTGGCCTCACGTGTGAGGAACTCAACAAACTGGCTGAAGCTTGGGAACTTGTGGCTCTGTTCTTCCACTTCTGTGACCTTCCTATTCCATCTTGAGGTCAGCCAATCTGGAAGTTTAGCCAGCATTTTTTGGTTTTCGTTGCAGTCGTTGAGTACCTCAAGACCTTTGATCTGAGACATGGCGACCTCACAGCTGCGAAGGAAATCAGCGAGTTCTTGCAGCTCAACACTTCCCTTAGAGCTTATCTTAGGCCAAGCATCAAGTTTGTCTCTGAAGGCTTTGGCGATGAGGAATGGATTGCCATATCTCTCTTCTAGGATAGTCCATGCTGCAAGATATGCTGACTCTGTGCCTAGCAGGAAGTAGCTCTCTATAGCCTTCTTGGCAGTTCCACCAACGTACTTTCGCAGATAATATATCTTTTCTTCAGCTGGTATGTTTTTCCTGTCAATGAGTGTCTGAAAGGAGACTTTCCAGTCATTGAATCTGAGCGGGTCGCCGTTGAATGTTGTTGGTTCAGGTATAGGAAGACGACTTGCACTGATGGACTCTGCAAACGCTCTAGCAAGAGCTGTAGTGCTATCTTCTTGCTTTGGATGGGTCACAGCTTGTGGTGGGGACTGGTGCTGCATCAGGCTACCTTCATGCTTGATTTCTCTTTTCTCCTTCAAAGGGGCATGTTGATGGAGCAGCTCGTCTATTTCATCATCTGAGCATCCAATCTGTTCATACACTTGCTTTCGTGCCTTGGCAGCCTTTAGCTTATTAATTGTCTCTAGTCGTTCTAATTGTCTGCGCTTGGCTTCAAGCACCCTTTTTCTTTCAACATTTTCAGCCTCCTGTTGGGCTCGTGCATGGGCGGTTTCAGTCTTTCAAGTTCTTCGATATGGTGTTCTTGCTCGAGCAGTACTTGTAAAGTGGCTTCATTAGCGGCAACTTCAGCAGCAGCAGCTTGTCTGTGGACAGAAGACTGACTTGAGTGTCCGGATGAGCTTTTTGAGCTGCTTTGAGAATGAACAGAAGACTTGGTGTGGTGAGACCTTATGCTTATCTTATCTGAGGCTGCAGACGTGAAGACAGACTCTGTCTCTTTCACACCTTGTTCTTCATCCCTTTGACCTTCATCCGTTCCTGTGTTTAGACAGCCTCTTGCAGCCTCAATAACTGTCTTTGTTACTGCTTCACAGGTGTCTACTCTGCGACGCGTGTCATGGTCTGGAATGTCAATGTGTCTTAATTCTTCATAAACAGCATTCAGATTATTTGAAGCCTTGCTTACCCTTGAGATATGTTCATGCAGTAGCTTGTTTGAGCATTGTCCACTCAGCACTTGATTGGCATCCTTAATGATAGCCTTCCACTTCTTGTAGCTCACACTGAAGCGATGTGCAACCTTTCTTACTTGCTCATCGTGCAGTTCTTGGCCCTTTTCCGTTAACTTGCGGACTCTTTGGCCTCTTTGTGGCTCTTGTGGGGAATTGTGGTTATCAGCTCCTGTGCCTTCGGTTGCTTGTGGTTGCATGTCTGTGCAGTGCTGCTGCGTGTCATCACCTTCTCTGTCCTTCTCATGGGAAAACTCACATTCTGACATTTTACTTGGTTTACCTTAGTTTGGGTGATATTAACTTTAGCTGAGTAATTACTTTATCAATACAGGTTAGCCTTAATGCAGTTTTAGCTTAGCTGAGTAGTCTTCTTATTTATGTTCAGGTATTATGAGGCTATAACCTTTAGATGAACAATATTTCGACTTGTTTGTTACAGTCTAATTAACTTAAATCACTATGAGCAATAATTAAACAAACAAAAGTGTTAACTCTGACATGGGTAAGTTACAGATGCATTAAACACTTGTTAAGTAACAATAATCCACCTTTAAATTCACTGTAATACCATTCTGACTTATTGTTAGTACCACTTATCTTAACAGATTTTTTACAGTGTAACCACTGATGAACACAATCTTTAATGTCAACACAGTTTCAGTATCACTGAACTTCAATTCACTTCAATTGGAAAAGGTAAATAAACAACATTAACTTGTTTGAAATGTAAAAGTATCAGTCTCTTGAGAAAATCACTTAAAGTCTCTTAGTTATAGCAAACTTCACACTAGGGGCACCTAAGCCTTCTTATGGGCTCCTTCTCATTGAGTTGCTGTGTGGATGGGGGGTAGAAGACACACACGCAGCGACGTGGAGATGTCCCATCCCTTCTCTGGATCGCTGCTCTCTGGCGACGTCTTCCTCAGCCACTCATATGGAGCAGTCGAGTTCTCACTGTAGCTCCCCCAAGTAGTAGACATGAGGCCCGAGGTCATGGTTAAAAACTGGGTTTATTCCAAGGACAGACCAACCTGTGAGAACTGAGTAAAAAGGAAAATAAATAAAATACAATAAACAAAAATGCACGTATGTATGTCCCTGCAGCTATAACAGGCAGACAGTCACACACATCACAGCACAGCCTGCAGCTTAACTATAAGGTTTCACTTATGTGACACAACTTGCACACACACTACACTTACATGACATATAAATTATGCACGTCATTATATATCACAGAAAGACGTAGTTGTGACATTATGCTCATATAATTATCACATTTCTTCACCATATGAAAATAAACTTGAACCAAACACACCTCGTAGGCTGCTTACTACTAAGGAGGGGCTAAATCTTGCTTGCTTCTTCCTTATCTTCGTCTTCCTTCGTCTTCTGTACATTTACATCTTTAATATTTACACTTAGGTAGGACGCTCATATAATGTTTTGCATCTTTTTGGCGCTATGCTGGCAGGGTGCGTTGATTAATTATGACGTGCGGAGCGCTAGGTCAGCAGTAATTAGTTCCAACCTGGAAATACTGCATACAGGTAGGAACCAAAAAACGGGAGGATAAACAAATCAAACTTAACTGACAACGTGAGGCAGTTACAACCACCAGCTGCTGATGTGTTGAAGGTCCTGGAATCAGACTTCAATGAAAAGAGCCATGGAGACAAGTTGGTGTCCCAAGATGATGTTCATTTAATACACCTGCTGAGCAACAACATCAGGCAGAAGGAAGATGGACATTATGAAATGCCCCTCCCCTTCAAAGGCAGTAAACCACCATTTTTGCCAAATAACAAGAGGTTGGCCACTGTACGCTTGCAACATTTGAAGAGGAAGTTAAAGGCAAATAGACAGTATTACGAACATTACTTGGCCTTCACGGAGGAGATACTTCAGAGAGGTGATGCTGAGCCAGCCCCCCCAGCAGCGGACACAGAGGCTTTGTGGTACATCCTGCATTATGGCGCTTATCATCCCAGGAAGCCGGGCAAACTGCGAGTGGTTTTCGATTGTTCACCAAAGTTTCAGGGAATCTCGTTGAACGACACTCTACTGACAGGCCCAGACCAGATTAATTCATTGGTGGGAGTCCTTTGCCGTTTCAGGAAGGAGTCAGTGGCTGTGGTTTGCGACCTCGAGAAAATGTTCCATCAATTCCATGTCGCACCTGAAGCTCGCAATTACCTGAGGTTCCTCTGGTGGGAGGGTGGACAGCTGGAAACAGAACCAAGGGACTACAGGATGACTGTCCACCTCTTTGGGGCTAGCTCCTCCCCTGGGTGCGCCAACTTTGGTTTGAAGTACCTGGCTCAGCAACAAAAGACTCATTTCCCGTCAGCCGCAGCCTTCATTGAAAGGAACTTCTATATGGACGATGGGCTGACCAGCGTCTCAACAGTCAAAGAGGCAAAGGAACTGATTGTTGAAGCTCAGGAGCTCTGCAAGAGGGCAGGTCTCCGTTTGCATAAAATCAACTCAAACCGGAAGGAAGTCGTCTCCAGCGTAGCCCCCACTGAAAGAGCAGTTACCATCGATGCTCTCGGCTTTGACCCCAATACGACACCAGAGGGGCACATTCTTGGTATCCAGTGGTCAGTGGCGAACGATACCTTTGGCTTCAACATCAGTGCAAAAGAGTACCCTTCAACGCGCCGTGGTCTCCTCTCAGTTGTTGCCTCCCTTTATGACCCTCTTGGCTTCGTGGTTCCGTTCACCTTAAGTGTATGACCCTCTTGGCTTCGTGGTTCCGTTCACCTTAAGTGGAAAGTGTGTCCTGCAGGAGATGTGTTGTAGGGGTACTGGATGGGATGATCCAGTTCCTGAGTCCCTGCATGCACGGTGGGAGGAGTGGAAGGACGGTCTCCAGAGGTTGAAGGAAATTACCATTCCCAGATGTTACCACCCCTGCAATTTTGGCGCCATTGTTAGAGTGGAACTGCACCATTTCTCGGACGCCAGTAACACTGGTTATGGCTCATGTTCCTATATCAGATATGTGAATGATAAGNCCTGCAATTTTGGCGCCATTGTTAGAGTGGAACGGCACCATTTCTCAGACGCCAGTAACACTGGTTATGGCTCATGTTCCTATATCAGATATGTGAATGATAAGGATGAGGTCCATTACAGTTTGATAATGGCTAAGGCAAGGGTGGCACCCACGAAGATTACGAGTATCCCAAGGTTGGAGCTTTCAGCCGCTGTCATCGCTGCCAGGATAAGTGTCATGTTAAGGTCAGAACTGGAGATGAAAATTGATGAGGAATTCTTCTGGACTGACTCGCAGGTGGTGTTGGCCTACATCAACTATGAGGCACGCAGGTTTCACATGTTTGTGGCCAACCGTGTTCAACTGATAAGGGAGAGCACAGACCCAAGTCAGTGGCGCTACGTTGATACAGCACAAAACCCTGCTGACCATGCCTCTAGAGATCTTTCCATCTCAGACATCTCCTCATCCAACTGGCTCTCAGGGCACCAGTTTCTATGGGAGCAAGAGGTCATTCCAGTACCTAGCCCCTCCAGTGAGTTGCTCGTGGGTGATCCTGAGGTAAAGGCTGCTCAATCATTTACAACCCAAATTAATGAGCAGCAGGATGTCTTAAGTCGTCTGAATCGGTTTTCCACCTGGACAAGGCTCGTCAAGACTGTGGCAAGAATCCGGAGGTTAAGGACAAGAGAACAAGGTGACCTGGTGACTGTGGAGGAACGCAGGAGAGCTGCTGAAGCGGTCTTTAAGCTCGTCCAGTAGCAAGCCTTACCCCAAGAGCTTAAGGTACTGCAAAGGAATCCCCAAGGAGGCAGTCTTTCTAGCTCAAGCCCTCTGTATTGCCTCGATGCCACTCTGGTAGAAGGTCTCGTCCGTGTCGGCGGGAGACTGAAGGGGTCGACCCTCAGCCCAGAATTGAAGCACCCTATTATCCTCCCCAAAGATGGCCACATTACCAACCTCATCTTGTCTCACTACCATACCCAGATCTGCCACCAGGGCTGGGGTCAAACCTTAATGGAACTCTGAGCCAATGGGTTTTGGGTTATTGGTGGGAGCAAGGCGGTCGCTAAATTGATACACAAATGTGTGCAGTGCCGAAGACTTAGACGACCAGTTGAGGAGCAAAGAATGTCAGCGCTTCCTCCAGAACGTTGTGACGTTTCAGCCCCGTTCACATTTTGTGGCATGGACTGCTTTGGCCCCTTTGTGGTCAAGCGAGGTCGAAAGGAGTACAAGAGATATGGACTCATTTTCACCTGCCTATCTTCCCGAGCAGTCCATATTGAGATGCTGGAAGATATGACCACAGACGCGTTCATCAATGCGCTCAGGTGCCTGATCAGTCTCAGGGGAGCGGTGTGTCAGCTCTATTGCGACCAGGGGACAAACTTTATGGGGGCAAAAAATGAGCTCAAAGAAGCTCTCAGGCAGTGTGATGTCAAGATGCTGGAAACGTTCCTGGCGGATAAGCAATGTGAATTTGTCTTTAATGCTCCTTCGGCGAGTCATGCAGGTGGCGTCTGGGAGAGACAAATCCAAACTGTTTGCAACATACTGAATGTTACAATCGCTCAGAGCTCAGGTTGGCTGGATGATGCCTCGCTCAGAACACTGTTCTATGAAGCTATGGCGATTGTGAATAGCCGCCCACTGAACGTTGATAGCATCAATGATCCCAATTCACTGGAGCCTTTGACTCCGAATCACCTTATTCTGATGAAGTCTAAGGCTGCCTTACCGCCCCCTGGAAAATTCGTGAAGGAAGATGTGTACTCGGCAAAAAGGTGGCGTCGGGTACAATACCTGGTTGAGCAGTTCTGGAGTCGATGGAAGAGAGAGTACCTCCTGAATGCTTCTTTGAGACAAAAGTGGCATGTATCTCGTCGCAATTTGAAAGTGGATGATGTAGTTATCATCAAGGAGGACACACTTCCAAGGAATGAGTGGCACCTGGGACGGGTGGTTGAAACTATGGAAGGGACCGATGGTCTAGTTCGACGTGTCAAGGTACAAGTGGGCGAGCGGAAATCAAAGGGAAAAGACTGTTCCTCCAAAATCTCAATTATTGAACGGCCAGTCCAAAAACTAGTACTTCTCCTGGCTAAAAATGGCTAATTGTCGCTTTCAGGGGATACGCTTGCATCAGACATACTGATTTCACTGTGGTGGATAATTGGAGAAAATGTGAAATATCAAAGGTCATTGATATGTTGTGTGTGTATTGTATGGTTATTTATAGCTTAGAAACTTTTTGTTTGTTTCCGCCGGAAGCCGTGTTGATTGGGGAATGTTTAAGTGGCGCACCTTTGTGCTGTCAGTCAGAGGCTTCAATTCATGGACCGGCACGCATGCATGCACTCCGATAGAGGGATTTAAACGCCGCCAAGTTTAACTAGCACCCTTGGTTGGCAGAGTGAGGTACGTTTGTGTTTGTTTGTTTTGTCGTTTTGTTGTTTAAACTGTACAAGCACGGGTTAAGCTGTCGCTCATGCATATGTTTGTATTTAAGAAGATTGTATGGAGTGTTTTAATCATGGTTAATGGTCAGTTTCTATAGAAAAATACATTTAAATCGTATGAATTTGTATAGTGGGAAACAGAGTAATATAAACGGAAACAAGTGTTTTTGATGGATTGTAATGGAATGTATTTTTTGCTTGTTTTAGTTTCACGGTGCCGAATAAATAAAAGGACGTTTGCACCCGTCGAGATTCGTCTGCTTGTTCGTTTGGGCCAGGGGCCGCTACACCATAGGTACCACATTCTCTGCATATATCCCCTCTCTCTGGGATTGCTGATGTCGTACCATTCCATCAATTCCGTGTTCTCCGGCCTTGTCCATGTATGTCTTGCTCCAGTAACCCATTTCTCATCAGATTGCCCTGGCTCCCTAGCAACTGACATGGACCTTGTTAACCAGCTGCTATACATATATAAATATATATATAAATATATATACATGTATATATATATATATATATATATATATATATATATATATGTATGTGTATATATATATGATACATTCTGATATATGCCCAGGGAAAACCACTAAAACAGGCAAAAGTCTTTTCAGAGCCAGAGACACTTTTCTTATGGCCTGACAAACTGCTCACTAATGTGTTCAGTGTTACTGATGTTATTAAGAAAACTGCTGCTGCCTATAAGAATCAAAGGGCAATGCAAAGAATTTGCTCTGATGATAATGTAAATCCACGATGTGTAATATTTGATATATGTGGGTGGAACAGATTGTTAAGATAAATGATAGAGGTGAAATTGTATCTTTCATACACACACTCCTCTGGAGAGACGTCCAGATGTGGTCTAAATCACCTTCTCTTTACACAACAGCCTCTGAATAAACTGTGCCTCAACATTCACGACTTCATTCAAAAAAGGACACGCCATGTTTCTCCTTCCTGCTACATGTTGTTTTACTTCACGGAGTATGTTGCCATAGTAACGGACTCAGGGTTTCACTGAACTGGCTTTGTGAGATGGAAGTGTCCCACCTGTCCTCACTTTTTCATTTGTATAAATAAATGTACAATTTAAAAATCACTTTTTTTCTAGATGAATACATACTCTTAAAAAGGATGTAAGTACAGGCTAGACCGAAATTTTCACAAATCTGACAAGCTGAAGCTTTTGAGTTTCAGCTCTAACATGTCAAATGCATCTGGTATGTCCTCAACAACATCCTTTTCAAGAGTGAGGGTAGCACAGTGGCTCAGTGTGGCCTCACAGGAAGAAAGTGGAAGGTTAACTTTCTGTGTGGAGTTTGCTTGTTCTCCCTGTGTTGGTGTTGGTTTTCCCTGGGTACTCCAGTTTCTGGAATGTGGGAGGAATAGATCTTTTTGACAGAAGACATTTTGACCTGTTATCTTTAGATAAGCACAGGTGACAGTGATAAGACTATAAATGACTCAGTTCCATTAAAGCTTCCAGTAAGCCATTCCAGTAAGCCTGCATGCACAATGTCAGCGCCTCCCCTAACTGTAATGCAGCCATCCTTGATGTTATTAAATACACCTGTGCTTTTCCTACTATGACATGTCAAAATGTCTGCCGTGATGAAGGTCTATTGGAAACTCTACAGTTGCTTATCTGCAATTGATTCTTAATTTGAACTTGGGGTGTTTTTTTATTTTATGTCATTTCCCAGATTAATTATGAATTGTCAAATATTAGTAGTTGTTAGTATTTAGTATTGAGTAGAAACAGAATACTTTGCAACTGCTATCATTACAATTTAGATAATTTTGAAGTGCTTGTGCCTGATTTTTTCCATTTTATTCTACTTTATACTTCTACTTCTCTACATCTCAGAGGGAAACTTTGTATTTTTTAGTCCACTACATTTATTTGTCTGCTTTAGTTACTTTGAAGACTCCGAATAAAAATACCAAAGATAATCAATTCATAAATAATGACGTATGATTATAGATTAAACTTCCTAGCAGTATATAATTCATTTAAAATAAGCTCCACCTTTTCCAGCTGCAACATTAAAGTGATTATCAGTGCACTCTCTCTCTGTTTCACGTTATCACACTGAGGACCAAAAACTTGTGTTCTTGATCAACAATATCATATTATTTTTTGAAGCTTTAATGCATGAACAACATGACACATTATTAGATCCTTTACATTTTTTTATTATTCTGCCTATTCTTTTTTTTTTAATATGTTTTTTTTAATATATACAGCCTATTTAGTTGCGGGGCTATTCATAAAACATTTGGGATTGAAGCCTCAGATGTCCAAGCATAACAACGCCACTGCTCAAAACAGATATGTGGGGTATGTTTTTGTATGTGCAGAAAGTTTTAAAAATGAGGAGAAACCTTGCTGAAACATATGAGCTGTTTAAGTCCAGGGTTTTGTAAATGAATTCAAATAAATCTATGTGTTTCGATGTGAACAGGTGCCACATGCACAATGAAAGAGGTTACTTCTCCAAATAAAAGACACAAAAGAGGTCTAAAGAGTAAAATATGCTTCTATGTGTGCTGACTGAGCAGAGATAACATTCAATGAGAAAAGCTGATCTAGGAGAATAAATATTTCAAAGCAATATAATGACTGAGCACCTTACTGCATTATATTCCATTATATTTTTATATTTTGAAATGTCACTTGGTGCCTAAATGTTGTTTACCTTTACATGAATAAAGACATTTCCACCATAAGTTGATGCATAAAATTCACTAGAATATAAGAATTGAAGTGTTTGATGCTTAAAATTTGCTAGGGGAAGGCCTTTAGACCCCCGCATCATATGTGCTCCCACCAATGTTGAAATGAAACCTATGCCCCTGATGAGACGAATGCATTACCGGATATTTTGACAAAGAGCAGGTTTGGGCTCCCAAATGATGAAGATGTGTATAAACTGGAAGCAAAAATGCCAGATGAGGCAGTTAATCTTGAAAATGTGTCTCCAAGCATTACTTTTTTGTGTACGTTTTATTTTACTCCCCAGCTTGACAAGGACTCCCTGGCAGAAAAGATGCTATATCTTCATGGGACCTTTCAGGTTAAATAAAGGATTTTTAAAAATGTCTCAGGCTCAAAATCCAGACAAATATTCCTGCTGAATCCAACAGTCAAATCAAATCAAAGCAGTCAACCAAAGTATCATTCCCCCGTGAAAAGAACATCAAGTGGTCATTTTGTTGACATTTCTATAAATAGATGGGTGAGAGTAAAATTATAAAGTCTCTTTGCACAGCATACAATGAGACAGCACTTTGATATTTTGAATTAGATTTTTTTTTAGTGCAGTGATACCCATCACAATGTCAGAGAGACAAGAAGTCAAGTCAATTTCATTTATATAGCCCAATACCAAAAAAAATGCCTTATTGGCTTTGAAAAGGGGTGACAAGATGTGTTAGGCACAAAAGTTACAGTTTAGATCAGACATTTGGTAAATTCAAAATCAGCCCTGTCCATACAGTATGTGTCTGTGAGGGAAATTATTAACATGATGGGTGTGGTTGAACTAATATTGTGAATATCTTGGGCATCCAGACTGACATATTTGATAACTTTTAGTATGTATGACAATCATTTGCAACAACAAATGGTCTAAAAATGTCAAATGAACTCTGTTTTTTTCCCCTTGCATCCAGGGGCTTCATAGTAGGGGGAAAAGTGAGTGTGATTACCCAGGGCCCTGATGGGAGGGGGCCCCTTAAAAAGCCTGGAATGAAAAGTTTAGTTTAGTTTGCAGTTTTGTTTTTTTTATTTCTAGGTCAGTGCCATAATTAAACTAAAATTTGTGGAATAATCAGTTGACAGACTGAAATTTGTATAAAATAAAATTGTTGAAGCTCTCTGAAGCCCCCATTACCCCTTTAAGGTATAAAAGTATTAGAGCCGAGAGACTGACTGCTTAGCTGCTGCACCACCAACGCACTCTTTCATGTCTTTCCCCAAGAAAGAAAGGAAAGAGAAAGAAAGGAAACTGACAGGGCGCTGAGTAGTTCACCTTGTAGAGCAGGTGCCCCATGTACAAAGGCCATGTCCTTGCTGCAGCAGCCGCAGGTTCATTTGGTGCATGTCATCCCATCTCTCTCCCTCTTTCACGCTACTATTGTACTATCAAATAAAGGTCATAAGGCCCAAAAAATTATCTTAAAAAAAAAAAAAGACAGAAGGGCCCAGAATTTGGTGGCACACCCCTGCTTGCATCCACTGCTTGACTGGATTGGATCTTGCTGTGAAATAAGGCAGGTGACCATGTTCTCATAAAAATTGCACAAAGGTAATGCAGTAGTTGTTTGTGTGAAATGCCTGGCTCCAATGTCAGAATATTTTTGAATTTGTCTTTGCCTTGTCTTGATTGGAAAGTAGCTGTTGAGATCAAAGACATCACCAGTTTAGTGTCAGAGCACTTTTCCACAAAGCTGGAATAATGCCTGTTAAAAATGTTTGATTAAAATATGGACTAAAAGTGGACAGATGACGAGGGCACTTAGATGGACAAGATATGAGTCAGGATTATCTGCACTAGTGTTTTTAAGCTTTTAACCTGAGCAGAACTTTGGAAATGTCTTCACTACCTACCAAACTAAAAGAAAACCTGCAGTCAGAGGATGCTATCACATTGGGTCTCCCTCTGCTGGACAGATAGGAGAATTATCTTCAGTCCAACTTGCAGAAGGGGGTCTTATCCATTAAACAATGCATAGGATCCATACTAAAAATTTATTTACGGACAATAGCCAAAAATGACGTGTCCCAAATTTTTTTCTACAACATCGGGCTTCCACCTAACCATCTCTATTGCCAATTTCCCATCTCCAAAGTGTTTGTGAGCATGGGGCAAAGTTTCTCCCATCAAGTCTGTTTTTATAGATCACAACTTTTGCGTGGAAGTGGGGTACACCTCTTTCAGGCCTTGTTTTGTGCATATGCAGTGTTTATTAATGAGACCCCAGAGGTGAGAAAATGGTGATTAAAAGCTTCAACCATGGATAATCTATCTGCAATATGAAGATATACTGGTTAGATCTGAGGTGGGAAGTGTGGCAGTGATGAGTTCTTTAGAGATGCTATAGTGTTCCAACATTTAGTGGAACTACAAGCAGAGAGAGCTGACTCAGAATTATTTCATTTAGCCTTCCTGATCATGCCGGTGCAGATATTTCTTTGTTTCCTGGACCAGTCTTCAGGGACCACTGGGTCTAGTCTTGGACCAGGCTTTGTCTGTGCTGTGAGCCAAGAACTATCTGTTTTTATTATTTTAATTTGGTGTATTTTTTAAGGGGCAAGTCTGTCAGCTATAACATTAAAAGACTCTGAAAGGTTTTCCAGGGCCGTGGCAGGATCAGTAATAGAAAAAAATATTATCAATGTCAGAGACTAAAAACACAGAAAATTAAAGTGTTTATAATTTCTTGTGGTGATAAATTGACATTAAGATTGAGGGATTTTAGTGTCCCTGACAGGCGACAGCACAGTGATCACTAATATCAAGGGATAAAATTCCAGAGGCAGGGTATTTGTATGGTCTGTTACTAAGTATGATATCAATTAACGTGGAATTAAAAGAATGTTTGACATTTGGGTCTGGGTTTATCTGTCAGTTGTAAAAGATGAAGCTCTAGGCTCTGTTCTTTTAATTTGTTAGATTGCGAGAGAGTCAGTCCAGGTTATAGGTTTGTCACAGGGGACTTAACTAGCTTTGCCCTGGGGCCACTTTTGCAAAATGACAGGAGGTAAAGGGCAAGTTAATAAAAGAAACATTGATAATATTTAAAAGTATGCACAATAAATTAATTGCCTGTTTGAACCTTTCGACACTTGCTGTCGGCAGGGGTGTTACTACGGTCTGAGGACATCTGGGGCTGAGCCCAGACCTCTGCAAGATCCTTTTTGAACAGGCTCTATTTTGATGCTTTATATGCACTCCAGCACCTTACATTCTTAGTACAAAAAGAAATTCCCAGTCTGAATCAATTTATTTTCATTATAAATAGGAAACTGGTGGGTGGGCCAGATTTGGCTTACGGACCATACAGTAAATTGAGAATCACTGCTTTATCAGAACTGAAAAGTTTCCAGTAACTACAGCTGTCAGATAAATGTAGTGTCATAAAAAGTTAGGCTGCAATATTTACAATATATTTCTGAAAAACAATGCAAATGTGATAAATAGAATTAAAAGGCATTCCTCAGCATATTTCAAGTTTTGATAGACTTTAAGTGCATGGTCAAAAACTGACCAAGAGTCAAGTCAGCACCTTCGTTGTTTGTTCCAGGTTTTGGTCATTTTTATGCCAATGTTTTATTTCTCAGAAGAACTTTTCTTCAGTGCCTATACAACTTTTTGTAACCCACATTTGCCAGTGCCAGTTGGTTTCAGTGGCAGCTGTTTACTGAACTGCCTGTGTTTGCGTCACAGCCCTGAGGCTTTCTACGTCAACTTGTATGAATTGGTGAGTGCTTGGTTTCCTGTATGAATACTTAATGCAAACCACGTGGTGTGAAAGCAGACTGCAGCTTCTTTTGTTCAAATCAATCAAACCGGAGACGGCTAGAGAGCTGCTGAATCAGGAAATCACCGGTACGTTTATTTATTCTTAGCTTTATGAAATTACCAATAACATTTTTTTCGAAACCACGCAAATTGCACGGACGCTAAACGTATAATGTTTCTCGTTAAGAAAATGTGGAAAAAGTTTTAGTTATCGCATCGTTTCATGTAACGTTAGTTTTCATGTCTTTATTTAGAGTGCATGTTAGCTTACAGTAACGTTAGCGAGGTAACGTTAGCTTAATAAACCCTAACAGTCAGCTTGTTTGCAAATCTTATACAAGTTTAGTTCACTCTGTGCCTCTGAGAATTCGCTATTTTTGTATAACATGCAAACTTTGCCGAGCTCGTTTGTGTAGCGGCTAACTATAAAACTTCACATGTTCTGCGTTAGCACGTCAGCTAGCTTGCTTCCCAACCATTATGTGAACAAAGAACGGCAGTGGTTAGCTGCTTAGCCTAATGAAGCTAGCAGCTAACGCTAGCTAGCAGGCAGACACCGGTACATGAATTAGTTCGCTGTTGGTTTTCGTTTGGTGGCGATAGTTTTCGCTTGCTATTGATGAGACAGCTCTTGAAGAAGACAATTTAAGAAAAAAGGCCAACATTTTAATTTTAGTGATTGGCACTAACGTTAGACAGTAGAGGCGACCGGGGCTACTCGAATTATTAATTGTATTATAACGTTAGTCACACAGCGTTCTATTGTCGTTAACGTTAGCGGTTGAAATGTGTTTAGCAGTTGAAATGTGTGTGTGAGTGTGTGTGGGTTTACAGGGAGTAAAGTCTGAAATGTTTTCTCGATTAAGTTTTCAGAGTTAATTTAACAAAAAGCACAAGTGTGAAAATTATACCTTCAGTAATGGCCATCTTTTCACAACTTGCACATGAGTTTTAATAGTTGGTGACTGAATTATTTGACATGTTTCATGTGTAAAATAAACAGCATGTTGGCTAATGAGACAGTGCTGTGGTTTATTTCTTCACTGTATCACTGTGTTCTAGTCTTCGAATGGGACGATTATGTAGTTACTTTAAATACTTTGCAAACATGCTGTCCTACTTCAAAGATTCTCAAATTATGTTTGTGTTACATTATATATATATATATATATATATATATATATATATATATATATATAATTTATCTTTCATTTGCCTTGTTCTGAAAGGGATAGTTCAGATTTTTTTGAGGTGGGGTTGTAGGGGATACTTATCCGTAGTTTATTACATACAGTAATTTTTTTTGTCGGCTCGCCACCAGTTTTGAGAAGCAGGCTGGAGTCTGACACAGAAGCTAAGCAATGTCCTAAACCAAACCTATTTTAAGCTACGTAAAAAAGGCTAGCCTAAAAAAATCAATGTTTTAACTGTATGCTGTATTAAGAGTTTTGTAACTGTATTACTTTTTGGTCACACAACCAGTTCCAAAAGGAAAGCTGTTGACGGCTTCAGTTTCCATCTCTGCTCTCATCAAAGCCACCAGCTCCATTGACAAAAACAATAATTTTAGCTTGCTGAAGACGGGAAGTACTGGTCTACCTCTGCTTTGACCAGTGAGTTAGTTTGTGTTATTGTGTGACTTTGGTGTATTTGAACTAACCCCTTTAAATGGCAAAGTCATGCAATAACACAAACAAAACAACTGTGTTAGGCAGATGTAGACCAGCAGTTGACCAGCAATGTTAAATCACTGTTTTTCTCAAAGTCTGGCTTTGATAAGGGTGGTACAACGGTATCATTTTTCCACTGGAAATCACTGTTTGACAATAAGGTAAGACAGTGAAAATACTGTAAATATAGTGTATGTTAAAATATTTAGTTGGAACTTTTTAAGTGGCTAAAATTCGTTTTGTTGCTGACCCCTCCACAGCAGTAGCTTTCATGTCAAACTCCAGCCTGCTGCTCCAAACTGGGGGCGTGCTGACTGACATCCACTGTATGTAATATACTGACTATGGACAAGTACACCACACAACACCACTGTGTTGAACTATCCTTTAATATTTTTCTTTGCTGTGATCCTGTATTTCCCAGGTAGATTTGAGTTAAAGTACAGTTACAGTCTGAATAACACACCATTGTTACTCTCTGTATAAACTGACCACTGCCTCTTTCCCACAAACAGCTCTGATTGAAAAATGCCACGCAAGAAGGTGACAGATGTCTCAGGGAATGGTGGGATGAAAAAAAAGAGGACCAGTGGCAAAAGGAAAGAGAGGGACTTCAGCAGTGACGATGAGTTTGACTACGAACAGGAGAACAACAAGAAACCTGGCAAGCCTGCTGCCAAGTCTGGTCTCCAGCCTGTCACTGTGGCAGATGACGTCAAAGAGAAAATAGTGGGTTTGATGCACTGTCTGAAAACTAACCAATTGGTTATTTTAAGAAAATTGCCAGAATTATATTTGTAATTTAAAATGCTTCTTTGTTTCAATGGGGAATTAAAAGAACTGACAAACATTAAATTCTCACAAGTAGTTCATGATTTTTTTTTGAAAGAATAAGAAGTCAGACTATTGAAAAAGTAACTCCTAAAAATGACTTTCAGCCAGCAACTCAGTCATTTACTCTTTTT
Source organism: Epinephelus moara (assembly GCF_006386435.1). Taxonomy (NCBI): domain Eukaryota; kingdom Metazoa; phylum Chordata; class Actinopteri; order Perciformes; family Serranidae; genus Epinephelus; species Epinephelus moara. The sequence continues at coordinate 7,094,415 of NC_065521.1, read as the reverse complement.
TCAACATTATCTGCACATGTATTACTTACTTACTTTTGTTTTCCCCATCATGTAGGACAGTATGAACTTGACATGGAATTTAGTTTTCTTCAACATCTTCTTTCTGCTTTCTGATTAGTGAGAATATTCTCTGCAGGAAGAGTTTTCATTTACACTTAGTGTCTTCCAAAAGCCTTCTTATGTCTACAGTGTCTGCAATGATGGATTCTTTATATGATTGCAGAAGGATTGTTACCTTATGTATATTGACAATTTAAAAAAAAAAAATCGATATAGTTCATCAGTAACTGGTTTAACGTTCAGAAAAATGTCTTCAAACCTTGTAATCAAGATGACAAAAAATGTTATTTCCCAAATGCCAGGAAGTTCCTTCAAATCACAGGTGCTGTGATCCAGCTACAGTTAGGGCGATGTTGCCCTAAAATTGTATCATGATATTTTAGGGTATTATGACAAATATGAGAAATTAGAGTGTGTATATATATATATATATATGTATATACACACACACACACACACACACACACACACACACACACACACACACACACACACACACACACACACACGTGTGGAAAAGTGTTTGCCCCCTTCCTGATTTATTACTTTTTTGCATGTTTTCCGCACTTAAATGTTTCAGATCATCAAACAAATTTAAACATTAGTCAAAGATAACACAAGTAA
>NC_065521.1:7089908-7093154 GCF_006386435.1 Epinephelus moara | reverse complement strand
TATATATATATATATATATATATATATATATATATATATATATATATATATATATATATATATATATATATATATATATAAAGAACATAGAATTGCAACAAAATAAGTGATATACTTTAACATGTTAACATAACAGTTTGCCTTCAAATATTCAGTAAAAACCAAACAAATCTCTTATTTCTTTAGTCTGTAAATAACAGTGACTCAGAGTGAGATTAAGATTCTGTATACAATATGAATAGTACAACAAAATAAAGTCTACCACAAATTACATATTTAAACAGTTCCCAAATACAAAAAATGTACACTGGGATCTATCTATATCTATCTATGTCCAAATGTGATTTCCTTCTCTTTTAGCAAAATCCTAAATGACTGAGTTGTTTTGTTTCCACCTGGACCTTTATGCTCTGCCATTTCTCCTCTAATCATCACACTGTAAACCTGTGACAGGCTGTTATGCCACCATAATCATTGCACATTCACATATATGTAGTTTTCTGTCGAGTCGTGAGCGTCACATAGGTTTATGATAAAAATCACTTGATGGCACCGACTCCCGTGTGTGCACGAGGAGAGGGAGAGATGCTGTGCTGCTGCCGGCGGAGTTGCAGAATGAGTTCCCCTATGCAGGGCGGTAAGTCGCTAAAAGGGTCTGAGAAGTCCGGGGCTGTTCATAAAACATGCAGGACGCCCAGGCCTAGTGACGCCACGGTTTACTCCACACTACTGAAGCGGTTTCTCTTTTTGAAATCACCATGGAGTTTGTAATAATTTTGCTTTCAGCCATGCTTTTTGTTGCTGTGGGTAACAGTATGACATCAATATGTCAATAAAACGAAATATCTTGAATATCACAATGTGAACTTTTCATATGTTAAAATTATACCAGTATTACTGTGAACGAGATGATATGGCCCATCCCTAGTTGAAGTGATTTATTTTCTGAGTTTAGGCAACAACATATGTTTTTTTTCTATGTTACTGACCTCATTGTGTCCTTCCTACAGAAACTTGAGGGCTCAAAGGTAAAAGGTCAACTGCTCATCTTTGGAGCAACCAACTGGGATTTGATTGGAAGAAAGGAGGTGCCCAAACAACAAGGTAGAATATTTTTATAGCTTCATTGGGTCTACTGTTGGATGGATACCTGTGGCTGATAACTTAAGCATCTCTTATTTGATTACCATACTGTATTACTGCATGGACTTTAACAATAACTGATCAGTGTCTATCATAAGTGTAATTTGAACTTGCTGCTATTATTTCTAAATGCAAGGGAAGAAAGGTGTTGGCAGTATAGAGATGTATAACCTATAAAGTGAGAGAAATACCTTTACTAAAGCAAGTGAAGCCGTCACCTTTTAAACAGATCAACTTGTTGACAAGTTTTGCAGGGCCTTACACACAGTTACAATTTCTTGGCAAATAACATTCGGTGCTGTTATTGTGTGCAGCTTCCCGGAATTTTGCTGTCACCGTGAGGTTGTCACATTTGGTACCATTGTCCCCACGCAGAAACCAAAACCCAAACCTGTGCTCACTGACCCTATCTGGCAACCCACGCTGTAGCCTTGGATGCTGTACAGAGGCAAAGGGAGGATGGCTCCTAATTTTTACATTTCCATTGGTGTGCAGAAACAAGATATGTGTTACAAGGAGCTTCGGAGGTGTTGGTGGTGTATTTTTGAATTTAAGACAGAGACAGGCTAACTGTTTCCCCGCTGCTTCCAGCCTGAATGCTAAGCTCAGCTAACCACATCCTGACTCCCGCTCTGTATTGACCACAGACATGACGTTAATATCTCACTATCAGAAAGAAAGAGTGTATTTCCCTAAATATGAAAGGGTTGCTTTAATGAAACTTGTAGCAGGACAACTTGCACTGAACATCTTGTTAATCACAACCAGTCACTGACTATGTAGTGTTGTTACATTCCCCACGCGTTCCTGTAAATGAGTCTTCATAGGTGTATATCAAAGAAGCCACCAGACAGTGAATCGTTTGCTCAATAGTTGTAGACAGATTTGTCTAACAGACTAATACATTGTGACACAGTGTATAGTTAATATAAGACACCATGTGAGGGTTCTGATTTGACATGTGGACTCTACTCTCTACCTGACCCCTCACTGTGGTGTGCAGCTGAGATATAGGAGGTTGTACAGCCAGACAGAATCAATAAAGGGTTTCCAGTGTGTCTGCAGTAGAGAATGAAATGACTAAGGATGACCACATGTTAGGTGTACATGTGTCTCTTTGTTTGGGGCTCTGCCACATATGGGTTAAAGCCAGTGAGAACCCATTAATTGATTGTGACAGTAATGTCTATTCATATGTATGCATGTTCTGTGCTGCCTCCCTGCAGCAGGCGCTCTGATGCCTGGGGCGAGCTGTGCACTGCCTTGTTCCATCCTTGCCTCTCCACTCTGGTACACGCTGATAAATTTGCTTTGTTGAGACTGAAGGGGGGTAGGGGTGTCAGCAGGAGCAGCTGCAGAGACAAAGACCATCTCTACATGGTCTTTGTGGGCAAGATGCGCCCACCAGAGCACCAATAACACATTCAAAATTCTTTTGTAGTGCACTTACATATAGAAAGGTTTAGTTGGGTATTTTTAGCAGTTTTGTGGAAGTTTAGCAGTAGTAAATCTTAAATTGAACCACCTTCACCGAAAGTGAATGGAGACTGTATCTTTGTTGTGATTTTTTTTTTTTTTTTTCATTTTTATCTGTGAGTGATCTAGCTTGGTTCAAGTAATCAACAGATTTGACAATGACACTCAGATAAAGAGTTCAGATAAAGTTTTTATGATACCCTTTAGAAAGTGAAACACATTTTATATTTTAAAAAATATATTTAAAGGGTACCTTTGGTATTTTTCATTTTCATGTTGCAGTGTCAGTGTTCATTTCATTTTACATAAAAGTTTTGAAATAAGTTAATAATAAGGAAAACATAGAACTTGGGTTGGGAACCAGAGGGTCGCCTGTTCAAGTCCCGTCCGGACCAAATATGGGGCGTGGACTGGTAGCTGGAGAGGTGCCAGTTCACCTCCTGGGCTCTGCCGAGGCAAAGAGCATGGATACCAAGAGGCGAAGCTCAATAGAACGCCCCATAGCAACAGACTCGCCCATGGTTTCGTCCTACCGCCGCCATTTTGGACTGTCAGCAGACCGCAGCAGACCCGCTTGCATACAAAAACACACAGACAAACTGAAGTATATCACTATAAATTATGCTT
>NC_065521.1:7078946-7089182 GCF_006386435.1 Epinephelus moara | reverse complement strand
TATATGTATATATATAATGTATATATAGATATGTATATGTATATATATAATGTATATATAGATATGTATATGTATATATATAATGTATATATAGATATGTATATGTATATATATAATGTATATATAGATATGTATATGTATATATATAATGTATATATAGATATGTATATGTATATATATAATGTATATATAGATATGTATATGTATATATATAATGTATATATAGATATGTATATGTATATATATAATGTATATATAGATATGTATATGTATATATATAATGTATATATAGATATGTATATGTATATATATAATGTATATATAGATATGTATATGTATATATATAATGTATATATAGATATGTATATGTATATATAGATATGTATATGTATATATATAATGTATATATAGATATGTATATATATATATGTATATGTATAGATAGCGGATTAGGAAAAACTCCCCCCAAAAAACGGTAGAAACCTCAGGAAGAGCAACTGAGGAGGGATCCCTCTTCCAGGATGGACAGATGTGCAATAGATGTCGTACAGAACAGGTCAACATGATAAATTAACAATAATCCGTATGACACAATGAGACAGAAAGGGAGACAGAGGCAGAGACAGAGAGAGATGCAGGACAGATGGTAATGGTAATAACTAACAACAACATTAATGAAAGTAATAATATCACATATAATAATAATTTAGCATCTAACTGGGGTAATGAAGGGTTTATTTTAACCAAACCAGTGTTGGTGATTGTGGAATCAGAGGAAAGATGAACTAAGACAGCTTTTGTTATTTTGTTTGTCGACTTTGCATAAAGTGAAATGTTTATTTAAATGGGGTCTGGTGGCTTTGACTAAAGCAATTTGGGGCTGTTTCTGGTTGAACAAAAAGGAAGGAACAAAAAGGTCAACCTCTGTAGGGATCCTTTCCTTGCATCCTTTAGTGCAGCACTTTATTGGACGCAAATTGGTGGTACTCATTTTCCCGAGTGACTACATTGCAGCCCGTGACACTGCTGCTGGCTGCAGCGGTCTCTCAATATAGGACCAATTTCAAAAATTGTTGTTCCCATTAGTCATTTAGATGCAAATACATGGGGAAATAGGGTCAAGGTTGGAAAATGCCGAAATTACTTTTAAAAGGACAAGTCAGATGAGTGGTTTTTATGAGGCTGAGGTTATTTTTGCAGATGCATTTATTATAAGGTATTCATGTTGTACTCTTCCTTCTTATACAGTAGTGAAGGAACAAAAGAGGGGGGAAACAATAACATGGGACAGGTGTTGACAGATGGTGTATAAATAAAATGATACCATTGGGTTTTGATGTGTGGTCTTTGTGTGTTTTCAGCTGCTTTCCGCAACCTGGGCCAAAATCTATGGGGTCCTCACCGCTATGGCTGCCTGAATGATATTCAGGTTAGCTGTGTGGTGTCAGGTCCCTGTGCTGCACACAGTCTTCTCGTGACCACTGAGGGCAAGCTGTGGAGCTGGGGTAAGTAACATGCTTTCCTCGGGTGCAAATGTTTTCCAGCTAAAAACATTGTATAAGCCACACCCCCAACAGTTATGAGTTTATACCCAGCAAATACTGCTCGGATCATTGACTGTAAGTACAGTTGCCTGCAAAAGTTTGGGCACCTCTGGTCAAAATGTCTTGGATTGTGAATAAGTTGAAGATGAACTGATCTCCAAAAGGCACAAAGGTGAAGATGGAACATGCTTTTCAGCATTTCAGTCAGGATTACTGTATTATTTTTGTTTTGTACAATTTTAGATTGGAAATAAGGAAAGGAGCACCATGCAAAAGTTTTGGCACCCCAATACATTTGAGTTCTCAGACAACTTTTACCAGGGTCTCAGACCTTAATTAGCTTGTTAGGGCTCTGGCTTGTTCACAATCATCATTAGGAAAGGTAGAAAGATTCTGCAGACTCTGGAGTGGTGATGCACTTTTCTACTGTGCAGCAACACCTGTACAAATATGACCTTCATGGAAGAGTCATCAGAAGAAAATCTTTCCTGTGTCCACACCACATAATTCAGCATCAGACGTTTGCAAAGGAACATCTAAACAAGCCTGATGCTTTTTGGAAACAAATCTTGTGGACTAGTGAAGTTAAAATGGAACTCTTTGGACCAAATGAGCAAAGGTATGTTTGGAGAGAAAAAGGGTGCAGAATTTCAACTGTTAAACACCAGGGTGGATCGACCATGCTTTGGGCTTGTGTTGCAGCCAGTGGCACAGGGAACATTTCACAGGTAGAGGGAACAAGGGATTCAGTTAAATTCCAGCAAATTCTGGAAGCAAACATCACACCATCGGTAAAAAAGCTGACAAAGAGAGGATGGCTTCTTGAACAGGACAGTGATCCTAAACACACCTCAAAAGCCACAATGGACTACCTCAAGAGGCGCACGCTGAAGGTTTTGCCATGACCCTCACAGCCTCCCGACCTAAACACCATTAAACATCATGTGGATAGACCTCAAAAGAGCAGTGCATGTAAGATGGCCCAAGAATCTCACAGAGCTAGAAGCCTTCTGCAGGAAGAATGGGGGGAAAAAGCCCTAAAACAAGAACTGAAAGACTGTTAGCTGGTTTCAGAAAGCATTTAGAAGCTTTGATACTTGCCAAGGGGTGCGCTACTAAGTACTGACCATGCAGGGTGACCAAATATTTGCTTCAGGCCCTTCTCCTTTTTGTTATTTTGAAACAGGAAAAGATTGGAATTAAAAAGTAATCTTGCCTAAAATATTAAAGAAATGTGTCATCTTTAATGACATGCCTTTTGGAAATCAGGTCATCTTTTACTTGCTTAACTATTAATCGCAAAATTTTGACCAGGGTTGCCCCAAACTTATGCATGCGACTGTAAATAGAAATCTGTTGAGGTTTGTGTCCCAGTGTTTGAGTCTGGAGTGGAAGGGGTTATCTGTCCATCACTGAGTTCTTGGTTTTCTGGCCTCTGTAGGTCGTAATGACAAAGGTCAGCTGGGACACGGGGACACCAAGCGTCTGGAGGCTCCCAAGTTAATTGAGGCGCTGGCGGATCATGTGATTGTTGCTGCGGCCTGTGGACGCAATCACACCCTGGCACTCACAGGTAGGCTGAGCCATGATGTGCATTATCATCCGGGGTTTCTTTGTTTTCATTCCAGCCAAACACTACAGCAGCCGTTTTCAGTGATTTAATTTCTTTTGATTGGTCATGTGTTGTTGTCATTGATTGAAATGAGAACCAGCATACCCTGGTGTTAATAATAATTAATTAAACACAAAATTTGTTTGATTTATTTATCCAGTTTTCATTTCTCTGCATATTTTAAGTGTGCTGTAGACAACAGTAGATAGAATGTGAGGGTTGGTATATGCTGCTCTGTTTGCTGATGTCATTCTTTGTCCACAGAGGATGGCACTGCATACTCTTTTGGTGAGAACAAGCTAGGCCAGCTTGGCCAAGGCAACCAGACTGATGCAGTCCTCAGCCCAGCACCAGTAAGACATTAGCGTCACACTCAACACACACTGTAGAGCCAGGGAACAGATGGGCTCATACAGGCACATTCTGTAATATGTGATCCATATTTCAGCTGACTGTGTGGTGATGTAAAGGTCAAAGATCTGTCCAAATAATATGACAGTTAAGATATAAATATGCCAAGGGCTACAATATTCAGATGAATACAGAATGTATTAGTGGACGAACTGCTGAGTATGAGAAGTAACTGTCAGTCTGAGTTGTAGTATAATATGCGGTCATCTGCTGTGTAAGAACTCCACTGGAGGCATTATCAAGTTAATGTTAAGCCCAGTTCAGACCAAAGATTAGCAAAGAGATGAGTTGAAAAAAATCAACTACTTGCAGTGCACTGATCTAAAAACTTGCCAGTTCACACCCATGCAATTAAACTAAGCACTAAAAGTAAGGAAATTTGTGTTTGGTAGATTATTTCTATGTTGTAACAATGCTTCTTGGCAATAAATCTTATACTGTTGGAAAGCCTGTTTATTTCCCTTTTAAATGGTGCCACATTTGTAAGGAAGATGCATTTGTGGGATGAGCAGCAGAGCTGAGTATGTGGGTTGTACCCATGAAAAATTTGCCAAATCTTCTCTGCCAATGCCAAACAGCTTTTTTTTTTTGCTGTTGACTCTTGTTTGGTTGATTGGATGATTGAAGTCTGAAGAAACAAGACATATTGTCAATTTAACAATTTAATCATTTAACAAACAGGAGCCTCAGTAGCGTGTGGAAGAACCATTCACAGCCACAACAGCCTGGCACCTCCTCCTCATGCTGGTCACCAGCCTGGTCACACACTGCTGTGGGATGGCATCCCATTCTTCAACCAGCATTTGTCACAAGTCAGCCAACGTGGTTGTGTTGGTCACTCTGGCACGAACAGCACGCCCAAGCTGATCCCACAAGTGTTCAATGGGGTTGAGGTCAGGACTGCTGGCAGGCCATTCCATCCTCTCCACTCCCAAATTCTGGAGGTAGTCTCTGATAAACCCCGCTCTGTGGGGGCGAGCGTTGTCATCTTGGAGGATAGAGGTTGGTCCCAGACAGTGGAGATATGGGATTGCCAGTGGTTGCAGAATTTCATCTCAATATCTCTCTGCATTGAGATTGCCTCCAATGATGACAAGCCTCGTTTTTCCAGTATTTCTCACACTGTCAAAAATAATCATTGTTAGGAAATAGCTCACTACAAGGTGTGACCTTACGAATTTAACAGCATTCTCACTAGTGTCGTGGTGACGTCACTTCTTTCTGAGTCAAATAGCTTTTCAGTAGTGAAGTTAATTATTGACCGAGTAGCGCGGTAGCATTCATAACACTTACAAACTTGTTTTCCCCAGGAAAAACTCTGAAATGCAGCAAGTCTTTTCTTGTGGAAGTCTGGATAAAAGTAAGGATAGTAAAACTGAGGACAAGTGATGTGACTGCCGCCAGCGCCACACCGAGGCATGAGACGACAGAGTTGCCCCTTGTCCCATATTGAAAAATAAAATGTACTGTCCCTTACTGATTCAGTACAGGATGCAGTTTGTCCTGTATTTCTGTGGAAAGAGTTTAACGAGACATATTGGAGAAATATTAAATCAAGAGAATGTCACATAATGGCAGGTCTGTCACTCAGTGTCATCGTTGCCATAATTACAGAGACTCCGCTCAGGACCACTGTTAGCCCGCTCACTGACCCACTGGCTGCTTGATAAAGTTATCTGAGGGTCCCTTTACGCCCGGATATTAAACTTATGGAGCTTATGGATTCATAAAGCCTCACATGCACTTACATCTCAGTCATTGTGGAGCTGGGCGCACATACATGAGATTTGTTTACTCTCACACAGTGAGACACAAATTGATGCAGAAACACCCTTCAATCAGTTTGCATATCGATATCTGTGCCCAGTCCACCACTCGTTAGATCTGTCAGTTAAAAATACGACTAGAGAAGAAGTGCAGTTTTACAGACTGTCTCGCACCAATGTGGTTCTCCAACAGAACAGCTGTCATTAAGCGCGACCATTACACACGGCTGTGGCTATTGATAGCGCCCATGCCACTAATTCATCACATGTAGCCCTACCTGCAAACCATCATGGCAGTGATATTTCAAACTTCATTATAACACATCAGACAGATTATTGATGATTAATTTATAGCTCTACAGCAGAAGTAACATAAGCGGGTTGTCTAACAGAAATAAACATTTACGAGAAACTCAGTGCGCTGTATAGTTGTACTATAAAAGCAAATAATTTGCCTCGAGGCTCGACAAGAGTCAATAGCAACAGCACAAAAAAAAAGCTGTTTGGCATTGGCAGAGAAGATTTGGCAAATTTTTCATGGGCGCAACCCACATACTCAGCTCTGCTGCTCATCCCACAAATGCATCTTCCTTACAAATGTGGCACCATTTAAAAGGTAAATAAACAGGCTTTCCAACAGTATAAGATTTATTGCGAAGAAGCATTGTTACAACAAAGATATAATCTAACAAATACAAATTTCCTTACTTTTATCCATGAAAAATTTGCCAAATCTTCTCTGCCAATACTTTTTTGTCTTCTATTGGGTTGATATTTTATGAGAGCCCAACTGTGGCAATAGTTGTAACAACAGGAGCAACAGCCATTGCCTTAGTGTTAGTGGGCGCTCACTATGTGTGGCTTTGTCTAGATGTGTGTTGCGCACTAATTTGCGTTTTGTAGGATAGTGAGGGCATGAACTGCCCTACTCTGCCTCACTCTGCCTCCGATTGGCTTACCCTGACACTCTTACCTTAACACTAACCATTCTCACTCCTTTTGCATAAACCTAACTAACCTGAACCAACAAAGTCAACAAGTACTAATCGATAAGAGGGAGAGTAGGGTGGGTCATGCCTTTGCTATCTCAGGAAACGCCGATTTGTGTGTTGGGCACTGAAACAGTTAGGGTTTTGATACAGCAGTGGTGGTTACTGTTGGCTACAGCTGTGGTTTTTGCTAGGCCTACAACTGTGGCTGTAGCTAAAGCCATTGCAATGCCTGTAGTTCGTCTTTTCTTTACAGAGTCTGAGGTAGTGCCACTGACATAAATAGCATTGTAAATTCTGAAACTTTTTGATCCTGCTGAACCTGTATCAGATATGACAGAAGTGTTATTATACTTCTCAGGAGTGTGGGAATAGCTTTACAGCAACTTTTAGGACAACATAGCCATGCCAGTTCAATAACCCTGCATGTAGTTACATGCCATGATACACCCATGATTAACTAATGCGTAACACCTCTGTAATAAGAGCCACAGCCATAACCAGAGCTACAATCACAGTCGTACTCACAGCAATAGCAATTCCAAAGCTACACCCATACCAGCCTGTAACAATCACAACCATGCCAGAATCCAGCATAGAGAACTGTATGGATCAGAGAGAATGCATAAAGTTATCTTGAGGTAACTCAAAAGTAGACTAGATGTTCATGTGCCTTCTTAATAATCTTCCTTCTCTCTCGCTCCCTCTAGATTTCCTACAATGGCCAGCCCCTGGTGAAGGTGGCTTGTGGTGCTGAATTCAGCATGGTGGTCGACTGCAAAGGAAACCTATACTCCTTCGGCTGCCCAGAGTACGGACAGCTTGGTACGCTCAAAACACACCTGCTATTAAGTGGGGTTGTATGAAGTACTTATCCATAGTCACTGTTTAACCTACAGTAGATGTCAGTCAGCACACCTCCAGTTTGGACAAGCAGGCTGGAGTCTGACATGGAAGCTAAGCAATGTACTGCTGTGGACGGGGGGCAGCAGCAAAACATATTATAACCACCTTTAAAAAAAATCAATATCAGTTTAAGTGTGCACTATATTTGGGTTATTTTTACCGCTTCACCTTAGCATTAGACAGCCTGTCCTGATGGGAAAGCCGCTAATGGCTTCCGTTCCCCATCTATGAACATATTCTCTATTCACTCAGGTCCACTTAAACTGATAATGATTTTATTAGATAGTGAAGATACGTTTTTGCTGCTGCCCCTGTCCACAGCAGTTCATTGCTTAGCTTTCGTGACAGTTTCCTGCCTGCTTCTCTAAACTGGGGGTGTGCTGACGGTTATCTACTATAGGTAATACGGACTATGGATAAGTACCTCATACAATCCCACTTCAAAAGATCCAAACAATCCCTTTCACGTGACAGCTTTGTTTAAAGTGTGTTTAAATAAGTCTGTTGTAAAACAGTGGGAGAATGTTGGTACTGCTGTGTCATCAGTATTGCTTATAGCTGATGGAGGCAAATGTGGGAAGTTGACAGCAGTTTTACAAAGAGTGTATCACAGATATATAGGTATCATCACCTCCTTATTGAAGCCATTGGCAGAAGAGAAATGTCAAAGATATGTGTGAGGTAATTTAGAAAGTGTCTCCATTTCATAGTAGTATTTTCACACCATTTTTTTATGTGAAGTATTTCATGGAAATAACTGTATAATAATGACTTTGTCATCTCTTTGATTGCAGGTCACAACAGTGATGGGAAGTTCATAGCTCGTGCCCAGCGCATTGAGTTTGATTGTGAACTCATTCCTCGCCGTGTCGCCATTTTCATTGAGAAGTCCAAGGATGGCCAAATCATGCCTGTGCCCAATGTGGTGGTGCGAGATGTGGCCTGTGGGGCTAACCACACGGTGAGGAAGTAAACTTATAAATAAATAAATAGTTTGATTAGAAGCAGATCACATTATACGGTAGTCATTCCATAGATGGCCAGTGATGGGTCGAACAGAGTTTACAAACTAATACCATTCTCCTCTACACTGAGCATTAAAACTAGTGTGTGGGCTTGCAGCTGGTGCTGGACTCTCAGAAGCGAGTGTTCAGTTGGGGTTTTGGTGGTTACGGGCGTCTGGGTCACACGGAGCAGAAGGACGAGATGGTTCCCCGACTGGTCAAACTGTTTGACTTTCCTGGACGCGGTGCCAGTCAGATCTATACAGGCTACCAGTGCTCCTTTGCTGTCAGTGAGATGGGTAAGAAGAGAGCACATCACAGTGCAAGAAGATTTCTGGACACAGGCTAACTCACATAGGCCCAGTGATATTGTTTAACTTTATAATAATCAGATTTACAGAAGATTTAAGTGACTGCTGATTTTCAGCCAAAGGCTTCAAATACTGTTTACTAAATGTGAAGTCAGGTCAAAGTAAGTCTATGATAAATGATGCTGTTTGCGTGCTGCAGTGCTTGTAGATGTCTGATAAGTGTTGTATTTGCAGGTGTGCTGTTTTTCTGGGGCGTGACAAATACCTCCAGAGACTCAACCATGTACCCCAAAGCTGTGCAGGATCTGTGTGGCTGGAAGATCCGCAGTTTGGCATGCGGGTGAGTGCCGACATTACTTGTTTGTTCCTCTCTCTGTGACATGGTGAGTGTTTCTCCTTCTGTGCAGAGGACATTTTATTGTCTTTCCTTTAAGATCCCTGAAATACAAGGTCAAATGTCTGACCCTCAGAGTTTCTGAAGCTTTAAACAAAGTACATCATTCATGGGTGGTTCAGACACTGTTAGACAATCTGGAAAGCTGTTTGTTTAAAACATACTGACATGGTTCACACACATAGTCTTCTCTCTAGGTACTGGCAGACATTGTAATATGTATACAAGCTGATTGTGCCCTCATCAGTACAAAGTGTGTAATGGGCAAAGAGAATTGTTTTTAAAGGTATAATATGTAACTTTTCTGCATTAAAATGTCAAAAAACAACTAAACCAGTGTTATACAGTATTTTGTTGAGTTTTGTACTTAAGTATCCCAAACTTTTCCAATAATGTTTAAACTCAAGTATACGGTCCGTGTCATTTGGTCGCTGTTGCCTTGTCAGTGGCATCATATCCTCTTTGCGCATGTGTCTGGGTTGTGGCTGTCTACCAGAGGCTGTCATAAATTGACTTTTACCTAGTTTTAAGCCACATTTTTACAATACACCTTTTAGATCTTGGTCATTTTTTATGGCTTTTTTTTTTTGCCTTTATTAGATAGGACAAGTTGAATGTTAAAAGCGGAGAGAGGGGACAGCATGCAGCAAAGGGCTTCAGGTCAGAATCAAACCCAAAGCTGTTACGGCAAGGACATAGCCTTTGCACATGGCGCCCGCTCTACCAGGTGAGCTACTGGGCGCCCCAGATATTGGCCATTTTTAACTATATATTTTAACTGGGTGAAGGATTTTAGTCATCAGTTGTCTGGATCTGAAAGGGGGACTAATGTTTTTTTCAACCTGGGCCCTATTTTCTGATCTACTTTTGTCTAAATGAATAATAGGATGTTCAATATTTGACATTTCTCCAGTACGAAGCTAGGGCTGACCTGTCTGCAGCCCGGGAGCGTGCGCTATATTAAATAATAGGGCACTCAGACAACATCAAACAACGTCAAAATACGTCCACTAAAAGTGCATTTTTTTCACACAGGTAGGCTCGGATTGTTAGTATAATTATCCAACAACATAACGGAAAGGAGAAATGAACGTCTGTGTTTACCTTNCCACTAAAAGTGCATTTTTTTCACACAGGTAGGCTCGGATTGTTAGTATAATTATCCAACAACATAACGGAAAGGAGAAATGAACGTCTGTGTTTACCTTTAGCTGGATTCGGACATGTTCCTCTGCCTGTTGCTGCTCCCTCTCTCTCCTCGTCCGCTCTTCAGTTTCAATGAGCTCCGCATCCGTGTAC
>NC_065521.1:7068750-7073446 GCF_006386435.1 Epinephelus moara | reverse complement strand
CGAATCCAGCTAAAGGTAAACACAGACGTTCATTTCTCCTTTCCGTTATGTTGTTGGATAATTATACTAACAATCCGAGCCTATCTGTGTGAAAAAAATGCACTTTTAGTGGGCGTATTTTGACGTTGTTTGACGTTGTCTGAGTGCCCTATTATTTAATATAGCACGCGATGTAGACACAGACGAACAGCATCATTTTTAACCTGAGACTTCTGTGTTTTTACCAGTTTTTAATCACTGGGTCTGTTTGTTTTGGCGAGGCAGAGATCTCTGTGGATAAAACCTCTTGAACACTGAAGTAATTTTAACCAGAAGAAACTAAACGCAATGGCATTGCGCCTTCTTTTGTTATTGTTTTGATGTCTCTTTGATTTGAGACTCACAGCTTCAGAAAATTACATACTAGTACTTTAAGTGCTTATGGGGCTGGCTAGTGATTACTAATTTTCCCATCCCCATTTGTAATTCTACATTGATGTGCAGTAGTGTTTTTTCTCTATGCAGAGTTTGACTGAGTGTGTTTGAATTTAACAGGAAGAGCAGCACCATTATTGCTGCAGATGAGAGTACGATCGGCTGGGGCCCCTCGCCCACATTTGGAGAGCTGGTGAGACCTGAGGCCTCAGCCATGGCTGCCTCATACAGGACACACTGTTGTTCATACAACAACAATAGAATGCTGTCAACGGATATTGAATAGTGGCTGTGGTGATGACGTTTTTGTCATTTGTCCTTCAGGGATATGGAGACAACAAACCCAAATCCTCCACCACTGCTCAGGAGGTCAAAACCCTGGATGGTGTCTATGTTGAGCAGGTAAATGGACATATCTATCAAAGGGTCTGATCAGCCACTAATGAGTGAAACCATTACATCATACATTAGGGGTGTAACAGTACATGTATTCGTATCAAACTGTTTGATACAAGTCATTCGGTTGGGTGCGCATTACAGTAAGTTTGGGTAACCTATCCTATTACACTTGGAATATCACATGTACAGCCTAACCTGTGTTTAATATAATGTTCTCAGTGCCACTGTGCTCAACAAGGCAGCCCACAGGACGGAACAGGCAACATGCTGTCGCCCCTCCCACCCCGAGACCATAACATCCTCGTCCAGTGAGACACACTGGGAGGCAGCTACGCTTAGCTAGCTTATTGCACAATGGTTCATCACAGGTCTGGTGTTTGGAGCCATTTTGGTTTCACTGTGAATTATAAGGGTGTTAAGTGTGAGAGAGTGGTGGATAAATGGACCTGCATTTGTATAGCGCCTTCCTAGTTATCTGACCACTCAGAGCGCGTTTCACGCTACGAGGCACATTCACCCATTCACACACATTCATACACTGGTGGCTGAGGCTACCATATGAGGCTACTCAGTTTTTAAACACACTCACACAACGATGGAACAGCCACAAGTTGGGGTTCAGTATCTAGCTCAAGATTACTTCGACATCGAGGCTGGAAGAGGATCAAACCGCTGCTCTTCTGATTGGTGGACGACCCACTCCACCTCTGAGCCGCAGCCGCCCTACACACACACTGAGCCAAAGAATGAGCAGCCGCACAGCTACAGACTTCCCTTAGCAGCTAACCCAGTAGCAAAGTAACATGCACAACCCTCAAGTCGAAACACCAGCCGCTGCACAGGGACAGTCTTTTTAGCAGCCAAGTCAGCCGCACAAACCTCGCCTAAACCAGGGAAAGAGCAGCTGTGTGACCAGACTTCTCGCTAACAGTCGCTAATGTTGGCACGAAGCACACACCCACAGCGGTGAGCACTAACTGCTGGCAGGCTGGGTAGCTGATTTGGCCAGAAAGACTAAAAGGTTTGTTAGTAACTGCTGTTTAGCTTGTGTTTATAAGACTGTGGCATTTAACAGAGATGTCTATTCATGTATTTATTAGACTGAAAGAGGTCAGAGCTCTTACCCAGACTTTAATGAGCCTATTTCAGCCAGACAGTAATTCCTGCTTTGTACCAAAAAACAAAAGCTCAAATTATTTTTGTTTTCATACATTTAAAATTTGACACAGAACAACCATTGCTCCATCCAGCTTAGTTTTGGCAAGGTGCTGGACACATCAATGTGTCCAAACTGGTAGAAAAGATTTCTGCACACTTACATCCATGCAGTGTTTGACTTCATTGTTGAGCTTTCGATCTATTAGACCTTCATCAGAGTGCACATGAGGCAACAATGGACAGGCAGGTAAAAGTAACCAGTCTCAGTGTAATCATTGGCAGTATGCAACACAACCCTGGTGGTAGAAGCTCCACCTCCTGGGTGTTTTTTTTTTAAGTACTGAATGGCAAACTGTAGGCATACAAATGGAAGCCATTCTTGTCTTGTCATACAATACTAGAATATAAATAACACATTACCTGGAACATAGTGAACACAGGAAAACCTATACAATCATAAAGCGCCTTACAACAGTATCAGAATACTTTCATCGCATATAACATCACATCACATTTAAAATGGTAAAAATCAAGGAAATAGCTGGTATTTCTGCTGTCTCAAAAAGGTACCGGACTGTGACAACACTGTATCGGATCAAACCAAACTGTGAATTTTGTCCATACTCCTCATTTTAAAATGCTTTTTGCCTTTCAGCCACAGTATGGGTTGGAAATGAGGGAAAGAATAATGAGGAAAAGTCAGGGTGTTGCTTTCAGCATCATAAATGTCAGTACAAACTCTGCCAAATGGTATTGAGATATTTCACTGTGATCACACAAGTATTGCTGCATGAATGATCCCTACTTTCATCCAGCTACTCCAATGTCATTTTCCTGTGTGCAGTCTTGATCCTGCACATGCTTATGTGTAAAAATCTGACCGCTGAATTGGCGTCTGTATAAACTGACACTAGATGCTGACACTGTCGTGTTTCACCTGTTTGTTGTGTTTTTTGCTTCTGGAATGTTAAGTTCAGTGTAACAAAGCAAAGACAGCATAATGGCAGATCATCTTAATGGTAGTATTGCGAAATCTCTTAACAGTGGTTATTGATTTCACTCAGAAAGGTCTGTGTGTATGTCATTTGTCGTGGTGTTTCAGATGCTTTGTCAGAGGTGAACGTTGAACAGTATAATGTGCTGGTCCTGTGGAAAGCTTACCCAGCAATGTGTTGTTTTTGCAGGTGGTGATGGGCTACTCTCACTCTCTGGTTATTGCCAGACAGGACACTGAGCAGGAACAAGAGAGACTGAAAAAGCTGCCTGAGTACAACCCCCGAACAATCTGATTTGGCCTCCAACATCAACACCTCAACCTTTTTCACCGGAGCAGAGACCAGCAATGCTCAGCAGGAACACCTGGCCTGTTTAGTCACTGCTGGTGTATTAGCGGGATGGTTGAGTTCAGGAGGGAGGCGCTCACATGTCCGAAGGATATCCAACATCTCAACTACCAGCACACTGGCTCTACACCAATTTGGACACTGAAATCAGAGACTGGAGACGGACAGATTCTCTGGATGGTCCAGGTCTCCCAATGAATGGTCAAGATATCACTTCCCACCTTGAGTGAACCTGCAACAGTTTGCTCCATGCACTTCACACCTAGTAGAGTCGTGCCTCCCAAAACCCCTTTTCCAATTTGTACTACAGCCAAACATTCATGTCTTGTTCTGTTGTTGTTTTCTTTGTTGCAGTATATGAAATGTTTGTCACATTTACGGGTGCTACAACAGGACCCTCAGTCTTTTCCTACTGAGGGCTTTTCAAAGACCAATACTCCATTCCTGTGCCTTTTTCTACGTGTATGTTCAGGATATGGAAGTGTTCAGAGGATCAGTCGATCCCTCTGATTTAGTGTATATGGCAGCATGAGCAGTTGAGTGTGCAGCTGCCAGAGATTACAATCAGGATTTGGTATGTGATATTCTGAGTTAGTGCACTCCACTCAATGGTTACATTCCTTTTGTTATCTTGTTCAGTGTTTGCATCAAGGATGCACACCTCAGTCCTTTTTAGACCACAGTGTCTGCTAGATCTTGTCTTTGCTAATTTGAGTAATATTAGCTATTCTAACGCTTAAAGCGGTTTCACAAGCAGGTCAGAACTTTTAGAACCGATAATGCACTGTTTTGAAATACACCAAGGTCTGCTGGAAATGAAGGCATGTCCTTGATTTAAAACAGCAGAGGTATTTTCCTCCTACCTGTACTGCATTCTTTTTTATGGTGAAATTTCTCTGGGTTACTTTGGGTTTTTTTTCATTGAAATGGTTAAATAAAGATCCATGTGAACTGATATGTTCTCTTTATTTCTGTACCATTTCCCTTAGTCCTGTAGCCTGGTTAAACCATCCTAATCTCGCGAGCTCATTTTTTATTTTGCTCCCCAGATCAGTCTGACCATGGTAGACTGAGGCCATTTAGTGACCGTTAATAGACATATATACATAGACGCCGCATTGACTGCCGCTGCCTATCAGAGCCGACGTCCTCGCCGGCCGCCATCTTGGATGGGTCTCGCTTCGCCTCCACAGTACATTCACTTCTATTGAGGAAGGAGCTGTATGCACAAGTAAAATAGAATAACTCACTGAATTTTCAACTGATTTTCACGCGGTTTGGTTTGTTACAAACGGCACACATGTAGTTATGATACAGGATGCTTTCGTACATTAAAAATGCGGGATTTCATGCTTTAATACTTTCTGCAGATAGCAACAGCA
>NC_065521.1:7053822-7061772 GCF_006386435.1 Epinephelus moara | reverse complement strand
ATTATTGTGTCTAAGACCTCTTTAATTCTTTTGGCAAGAATAAGGGCAATAATTTTGTAGTCATTGTTGAGTAAACAAATGGGTCTCCAATTATCGAGAAACAGCACATCTTTTTTAGATTTTGGAATTAAAGTTATAAGACCTTGTGTGAGACTAGGAGGAAGGGCATTTTTTCCTATACTTTCTAAAAAAAACCTGTAGAAGAAAGGGGGCTAAATGTGTTGAAAAGGATTTATAAAATTCTGTGGTTAATCCATCAGTGCCTGGCGATTTATTATTCTTAAGAGCAGCAATGGCATCAGAGACTTCTTTTACAGTAAAAGGGGTGTCACAAAAGTCCTTATCCACAGTATCAAGCGTTCGTAAGTCTTTAATTGAGTCTAAAAATAAAGAGGCATGCTCTTGGTTGTACTTAGAGCTGTATAAGTTGCTATAAAAATTACAGCAATAGTTTGAAATTAGTTTAGCATTATCAGTTATGGTGCCATTTATATTCAGTTGATGGATGGAGTTGGTTTTAGCGCGCAGTTTTTCAAGCCTAAAAAAATACGCTGAATTTTGTTCCCCTTCTTCTAACCACCTCTTTCTGGATCTAACAAATGCACCTTCCGCCTTGCGACGATAAATGTCATCTAATTTCTTTTGAAGGTCTAAAAAATTTAGTCTATCCTCTTCAGAGATTTCATCAGGGGGTCTTTGAAAGAATAAAGTGATTTTTGTTATAACTTCTTCTTCCTCTGCTCTTTTAGATTTAGAAATTGACGAACCATATCGTCTTAAAAATTTACCCGATTCAAATTTGAACAATTCCCAATTGGTGCTGTACAAGTTTTCTCTTTCAGCCTTGTTCCAAAAATGTGAAATCAATTTACGGATTTCAGTTTTAACTGTATCATGCTCTAACAAAGAGTTGTTTAATTTCCAGTAGGAAGATCTGTGTGGCGCATCGTCTATAGTAGAAAATTGGATATTAATATGAATTGCTCTATGATCAGTTAAGGGTGTAGCAAGGAAATTAACTGTGATTTAATCTTTCTCAACAAAGTTGGATAATAACCAGAAATCAATACGAGATTGTCTTGAGCCTGACCTGTTGCTCCATGAAAAGGTTCTTTCATCTGGAAATTTCTCTCTCCATACATCTATAACATAAAATTTCTGCATGAATGCTTTAAGATTTGAATTAAGGGAGGAGGGCTGTCCTGGGGGCCATCTATCAGCAGCATTATCTAAGGCAATATTGAAATCGCCGCCAATTAAGAGGATAGAATTTGGGAATCTCGATAACCAAAAATCAAGTCGCCTCTCTATGGAATTAAGAAGTTTATCATTCTCAGGTTTGGTGTTATATCCATATATGTTAACAGTAATTAAGGTAGCATCAAGGTACTTAAGCACAAGGCAAATATAGTGACCTAAAGAATCACTATCTGAATGTAGAACAGATCCACTGAAAGAGTTTTTAAGAGTGCTGACTCCAGCGGAGTGCTCTGTGCCGTGAGAAAACCAGATATCATTACCCCATTGTGATTTCCAGAAATTGTGCTCTGCAGTTGTTGAATGGCTCTCTTGAAAGTAACAAAAGTCAGTATTAAGATGTTTGGCAAATAGAAAAAGTGCTTTGCGTTTACAATTCTGTCTTAGACCCCTGGCATTAAGAGAAACAAAAGAAAGCGACAAAGTTAAGTATTAAATAAGAACAAATAAAGAAATAATAAAGTCTCTGATCACTTAGAGTATATCAAAAGGTGACCGAAATCTGCATTATTAACATGAATTATAACGGTAAACGAAGACTTGGAAGGGAAGCAGCCGACCTAAATTATAACATTCTTCAGTAGCTGCCTGAACCAGGAATAAGTCTATTAAAGCATCAGAAAGGCAGAAGAACTGTTCTTTAAGTAGGGAGAGAAAGTTCTGATCCATTAACGAAGCCACGACCTCCGATGAAGTAGGCCGTCTTGCCATCCTCACGGGCTTTCTTTATGTCGGGCCACAGCTTACTCCTGCGCTCTCTGTCCTCTTTGGAAAGATCCTCCGCGAACTTCAGGCTGTTGTTCATCAAGTAGGGAGATGATTTTGCAGCTCTCCATATGGCGTCTCTGCTGACTCGCGAGGTAAACTGAATGATGATGCCTCTGGGTCTGTTTACATTTTGACGTTTGGGGCCGAGGCGGTGCACGGTGTCAATGGTGTCAGACATCCTGTTCTTTTGCTCTGGAAGGATAGCTTGACATATTTCAATGATTTTCTTGCGTGGATCCTCTTTCTCACCTTCTGCAACCCCATAGAGTCTGAGGTTCCATCTCCGGGTGTAGCTTTCCAGCTCCGAGATTCGTTGCTGGCATGTGTCCACTCTTTTCTCCTCGTTTACTGCTTTTTTCTCGAGTGCTCTCACTTTCCCTTTAATATCCTTTACTTCCTCGCAGACGAAATCAATAGTCTTTTTGAGACCCTCAATTTTAAGTGCGTTAGCACTTACCATGCTCTCAATGTTGTCGGATCTGGTATTTATCAGCGCAGAAAGGGTGGCAATTACGTCGTTTTGGCTAGCTAGCCTCTGAATGTTGGGAGATAGCATCGCCTTTTTCGGAGCTGGAGACTTGCTGGGGGTAATGGGAAGAGGTGGAAACTCGTCCATACCGTCGTCTAAGACTGGGAGAGCGACGGTGGGATTGATGTAGTCGTGGCAGTTGTCAATTAACACGTTGTCAGCCTTGGCAGCAGTGGGATATGCTAACGTTAGCCTTTGCTTGACGTTATCCGGAGGTCTTTTCCTTTCACTCTGGGTCGACATTAAATCACCTCTGTCTTAAAAGTGGCTGAGTAATGTTGAAAATCTGAGTAGGTGATTGGCGTCGAGAAAGTTTCGTTTTTAACCGTTTACTTAACTTGTTTTGCAGAGCTCGGCAGAAAGCATCCACTCACTCAGCCATCTTGGCACGCCCCCTCGGCGCTAAAACTCGGCATCTATGTGTATATATCTATGCGGCCTTACTCTGAAGCGTCACGTAAAGCGACGTCCTTTTCTGATGATGGCGGCACAGCTGGATCTGCTGCAGAAAGGAGCCAGCGTTTGGCGTAGACTACATCCCAAGTCACATTATATTCGCTGATCAAAGCCGTGCCGTACCCCCCCCAAAACAAAACTGGCATATTAAATTGATATTAAAACCTAAAACACTTTAATACTTACACCTCAGGAGTTCTTACCTGTCGGGATCCTTCGGGAAACGGTGGAAGGCCAGGTGCGGGGTGTTCCACTGATAGTTATTGCAGTTAATTGCACTACACTGTTTTCTTTTACTTTTTTTCTCCTCTCTCCTTGACATCTTGCATGTTGTCTGGGCGCAACAGTCCAAGCTCAACAGTCCAAAATGGCGGCAGCGCCCCTAGTGGCTGTTGGCAAAAATTCAACAGAGCTTCGCCTCTTGGTATCCATGCTCTTTGTTAGCTGTATAAAATAAGAGACTTGGGACGTACCCATATACGCGAATTCTGGCATCGGTTTTGGCTTACCGGGCCAATCACAACCGCTTATTACTTTGGGGCGGGTTATTTGAAATCACGTCATCAGAATAGGAGGGTGGACAAGGAGAGAGTGAATGCATTTCGTAAACAACCAACATGGCTACCGATTTTGAAACTGCGATGGTAAATGTGTTGAACGAACGGGAATGTATATTTTCTTTAAAAGCAGAGCAAACGGCTGCACTGAAAGCTTTTATTGAAAAAAAGGATGTGTTTGCCGTCCTTCCTACGGGGTTTGGTAAAAGTTTAATTTACCAACTGCCTCCGTTGATGGGGAAAAAGATGGGACTCAGTGAAAACCCAGTGGCTACTGTTGTTTCTCCGCTAACTTAGTTGCTCTCATGGAGGAGCAGGTCAGGGAAGCGACCAAGCTGGGAATCACAGCCATGCAACTGGGAGTCCACAGTGAGGAGGAAATCCGCAAAGAGGGCAGCACTCTTTCCCAGGCAGCTCATCTCTGCTGCACGTTGCACTTGTTTGCTGTTCTGTTTACAGTGGCGTTGTGCTAGTTACATCACACGTACGAGGCTGAAGTTGGCACCTTATTCACAGCCTCTTATTGGAATTTTCTGGTCCACCTTAAATTCGCCTGTAGATGGCGGTATTCAGTCATTTTCCAACTAATTCATGAACTGACGACGCTGAAGTTAGCTTCCGATTCGCCAGCTTCCGATTCGGCACTTAAGGGGAAAGTTAAGGGGAAATTAACTTAATGTGCAGTGCGACTGTTTGTCCACTGATTGTCTGTTTTTTTGTGACACTTCTTGATATGAAAACATTTTAGACATTTTAGGTAAGACATTAACTTTGCCTGACACCCACTATTGTATTTCTGAAACATTTATTTTATTTGTGAAAATGCTAAAGGGGAGATTTCACCGTTTTTGTTTTATACCTAGACCTCATTAGACCAGGTCCAGATAAAAAAACCCACTGTACCTAGACTTCTCAAATCTGGCCTAGATTATCCTACAGAGGCTAAACATTCATTCAGACACAGTTTCTGATTTGTGAAACCTTTATTCTATTTGTGAAAATGCAATAAAGACACATTTCGCCGTTTTTTCAGCATACAGGCCACTTTGGACCAGGTCCAGATCAAAAACCACTGTACCTAGACTTCTCAAACCTGGCCTAGATTATCCTACAGAGGCTAAACATTCATTATGACACAGTTTCTGATTTGTGAAACCTTTATTCTATTTGTGAAAATGCAATAAAGACACATTTCGCCATTTTTTTAGCATACAGACCACTTTGGACCAGGTCCAGATCAAAAACCACTGTACCTAGACTTCTCAAATCTGGACTAGATTATCCTACAGAGGCTAAACATTCATTATAACACAGTTTCTGATTTGTGAAACCTTTATTCTATTTGTGAAAATGCAATAAAGACACATTTCACCGTTTTTTCAGCAAATAGACCACTTTGGACCAGGTCCAGATCAAAAACCACTGTACCTAGACTTCTCAAATCTAGACAAATAATAGCACTAATAGCTAAAGTGGTTCTAACCAACACAGGCAACAATAAAGGCTTTGGAAGAGGTTTGCAAACTGATGGTGACGGAAGCTGTGGTAAAAGTGGACCATGGTCAGATGGAGGAAAGGTAAGTGCAAATCATGACTTTTATAGGATATTTCCCAATTGACCAGTCCATGAAAATGTGCTTAATGTTTCTCAAGAGATAAACATAACTTTTTTACTTTTTTACTGTTTTGTAGTGAGAAAGAAGAGATCTTCATCTATTAGATGAATATGAAAAATCAAAATCTGAAAAAAAAAAGATGTTTAAAAAATGGAAATGTCCCATTTTTGTCATTTTCACAAATAGAATAAAGGTTTCACAAATTAGAAACTGTGTCATAATGAATGTTTAGCCTCTGTAGGATAATCTAGGCCAGATTTGAGAAGTCTAGGTACAGTGGTTTTTGATCTGGACCTGGTCTAATGTGGTCTGTATGCTGAAAAACGGTGAAATGTGTCTTTATTGCATTTTCACAAATAGAATAAAGGTTTCACAAATCAAACTGTGTTATAATGAATGTTTAGCCTCTGTAGGATAATCTAGGCCAGATTTGAGAAGTCTAGGTACAGTGGGTTTTTTTTTTATCTGGACCTGGTCTAATGAGGTCTAGGTATAAAACAAAAACGGTGAAATCTCCCCTTTAGCATTTTCACAAATAAAATAAATGTTTCACAAATACAATAGTAGGTGTCAGGCAAAGTTAATGTCTTACCTAAAATGTCTAAAATGTTTTCACATCAAGAAGTGTCACAAAAAACAGACAATCAGTGGACAAACAGTCGCACTGCACATTAAGTTAATTTCCCCTTAACTTTCCCCTTAAGTGCCGAATCGGAAGCTGGCGAATCGGAAGCTAACTTCAGCGTCGTCAGTTCATGAATTAGTTGGAAAACGACTGAATACCGCCATCTACAGGCGTAATGACACTTTTAAGGTGGACCAGAAAATTCCAATAAGAGGCTGTGAATAAGGTGCCAACTTCAGCCTCGTCCAAACACAAGGGCCATTCAATAAGCTCTAATGCTAAAGCTGCAGCAGAGGCGAGCGAAAGCAATTTTTTTAAAAAGCCAGTGCAAAACAGTTAAGTTTCACTTTCACAGTATTAACTTATGTGGAATTACCTGGTGTAGCACACAGGGCAGCTATGTTCTGCAAAATCTTCAGTGGGTTACGAAAAGATATTTGTAAAAATCTGAGAATCATTTGGCAGAAGGTCCTTGGGTGTGAATTAAGCAGTGAGGAATGGTTGAAAATAGTGTCAAATACTGGGAACTAGGCAAGAAAGGAGGCAATAGGTTTTACTTTATTCCTTCTAAGCTCCACAGGGTGTGTGTACTGGATAATAACTGATGTTGGAAATGTCAGACAGAAACAGAAACATTGCTACATGCAATCTGGTCATGTAAACTGGTTAATCCATTTTGGGAAAAAGTTGTGGATCACATAGGGAAGTGTTTGGATATGACGGTACCTAAGTCACCAAAGCTATGCCTTATGGGGGACCGAACAGTATTGCCAAATGTATATTAAACATGACCTTGTTGAGATAAATGTAGGTGTCATCACAGCTGCTCAAGTGATCCTAAGATTCTGGAAAAAGACATCCCCTCCAGAATCTATGTTAGAAATTGTGTCATATGAACACGTTAGCAAGGGTCAACGATGAAGTCAACGATGATGGTTGCTACATTACTATTTTGGGTCTAAGAATGAGTAGCTAGCCTACCAGGTGCCAGTGGATATTTTGAGTTCCAATAACAACACTGATGGTTTGTTCAGATTTCACTGAATAGATAGATAAAAATTTTAATTATAAAAAAAAAAAAAATCACTTTCACTGCGCCTGGCGTTCTGCTGCTCCGTCTGCGCCCAAAGTATGCTCTGCACCTCAAGAGTGTGGAGCAACGAATAACCAAACGATATATATATATATATTCCAACAGCACACCTAATGAATGTTCCAGCTCCAAAAAATAGAAAATCAGTATATGGTGCCAGATTTTTATAATGAAATGAAAATAATTGAATGTGTGGGAAGTCATTAGTTCCATTAATCAACTAGTTCTTTCAGCTCTAAATGCAATCCTAGCTGGCAATGAACGTCATATGACATCAGAAAGACATTGGACTCTTGCGTCAGACAGACCTTAAATTTTGTCTGAAATGAAAACTAGGTTGATGATGTTCTCACTGTCTAACAACATTAGAATTACGCGTTGTGCAGACGTTAACATTGTGACATTTTGTAGACGTCAGGTTTTGTTTTTCATACCTTATGACGGAGCGTATTTATTCTATGTCAAAATGACGTTGGCATGAGATGTTTGAACGGTGCTGGATTTTGGTCATTTAACAACACAACGTAAAACAAACAAAATATTCTACATCAAATTGATGTTGGCATTAGACGTTGTCCTGACATTGAATTTTGGTCACCTGATGTCACGACCTAAATTCAACCAAATATCAACATCTATTGACATTGCTGGGCAGCTGGGCTGAGAATAAACAATAAATGTTAACAGAATTTTTTTTTGTTTCGAGGAACACTCCACAGGGTTCTTCAAATTGCGCTGAAAAACAAAAAAGAAGTCACTTTTAACATTTTCAGTTCCATTGCAACTCCAAACTCCATCTGACGTGCTGACGTACTGCGGTAAGCGAGTTGTGTCATTTCCGGTGTTTCTGTGACAGCGTCTCTGTACTGCTCTGGTGAATTCTGCTAGCCTGCTTTCTCACTTCAGTTGCTTTAACGTCTACTTCAAGTCTTAACCCACAGTGGTTCTGTTTAAGCACTTATAGCTCTCCTCCTTTCTACGACTTTCTCGCTAATCTCTTAGCTGTTGTTTGCACGTTACTAGCCTTGGTAGCTACATTAGCTTTACAG
>NC_065521.1:7045237-7048246 GCF_006386435.1 Epinephelus moara | reverse complement strand
TTTTTTTCCCCGTTAAAGGGGTTTTTTTGGGGAGTTTTTCCTTATCCGCTGCGAGGGTCATGAGGACAGAGGGATGTCGTATGCTGTAAAGCCCTGTGAGGCAAATTGTGATTTGTGATATTGGGCTTTATAAATAAAATTGATTGATTGAAATTGATCCCGTATCTCACCTGTTTCCTGTCATTGGATACGATGAGCTGACGGTGAGCTGTATCAGGGTCGAGCTCAATGTTTTCCTCATACTGCTGCACGTAGCTCAGCGTAGCATCGTTTGACACGTCTGTGCCGTCAGAGAGTTTATGTATTTCTGTATTCATTTTGTTCAGCAACATTTGCAGTTGAGACACTGATTTGTTCAAAGATTTACGTACATGATGTATCTCTGCTTGTCTGTTAAAACTGATTGTGGGCAAAGCCACTGTGTACGGTATAGTGGGTGGGTTTGGGATACTCTGGAGGAAACAAAGCTGGTCCTCAGTCTGTTTCAGCTCCCTCAGCTTCATTGCTGTCTTCTGCAGCTCAGTGATCTCTCCCTCCATACTGCTGATAAACCCATCTGCCGGTTTTTCTGCTACTTTCTGTTTCTCCTCAATCACCTCTACAAGCTCTATCTGGCTCTTCTGGATCTCACAGACCAGCGCTGTCAAGTCCTGCATGCAGTTTGCTATCACATCTTTGGTTTCTGTCTTGCTTTGTCCTACTGACTCCTTTAGGGGAGACCGGGGTAAGATGAGCCACTTTTCATATTCAGGATCACTACATCAAGAATATTATAGTTTTGTTGCTAACTAATATATGTGCATATATTTCAGGATGTTGTGCATCCCTACAAACAAACAGAATGAGTGTAAACATAACTGTTTTGATAATATAGCATGTCCAAAAAAAGGCCTCGTGGCACAACTTACCCCGTGTCTGGGGTAAGTTGAGCATAGGAGTGGGGTAAGTTGAGCCATCTCCCTCCTGCCCTACCCCCGCCCTCCCTCCTACCCCCCCTTCCCCCCACCTCACCTTCTCTCCTCCCCTCCCTCCCTCCCTCCCTGGGTTAAGATATTCCACAGTTATACATGTCTGTACTGAATTAAATAAGATACTTCTTCAAATCCATGTGTATTTTTATTTATAATACACAATTCAACAGGTACCAATCTTTTTTAAAATTATCATTGCATATAACAACTTTAAAACATTTTAACATAGGCCTGAGAATGCCTTAAAGTGCGCTTAGGAAGAGAACCTTACCAGCTGTGTTTTTGGAAAGAAAACACTGAACTAAATCCATAGACGTGAATCCTAGTTTGGTGTCCTTGCTAACAGGAGGGCCAATTGTGGAAATTAAGGTATTATAATAATTTGAACTTGTTTTTTAACACATTTGAGCATACTGAACCGAAACTCTCATTCTCTCATCATCCTTCCTCTATATGTCCTCCTTCATCCTCTCTAAACTCCTCCCTCCATCTTACTCTCGTTCCATCCACCCCCCTCCCTCCTTCCATCCATATCCCACCTGCCCCTTTACTCAATATTCCACCTGTCCAGGTTGCAGGGGAATACAAACTGCCGGGACTTCCTTGCTGTGCCATCAACTCTGTGAACCGGTGGCTCAACTTACCCCATAGCTACCATATTGACTTTATTAGCCCCCACAGCTAAAATGGTGCACTTTCATGCTAGCTGTACTACCTCATTTTGTAGCTAATAGATACCACAATTGATGTATAAAACAAATTAAAAAATTATCTATTTTGGTCTAAACACAATCCCCATGAAACTTATGATAGACTAAATTCACTTTCATGAGTGAAAAATGCTTTTTTGGACATAAATCTCTAATCACTTAACCCATGTGGTTCTTACCTTCACAGACTCTATGAAATGATGCCTTCCTCCTAAATATTTGGTCACATGCTCAATTTTATTTACAGTTTCCTAGCAACAAGGGGTGGCTCAACTTGCCCCTATGCTCAACTTACCCCAGTCTCCTACGGCTTGCACCTTCTGCATTCTTTCCTGGATCATCTGCTGCACTTTGGCTTCAGCGTCTCCCAGCAGAGCCTTCATTTCTTCATAGGCTTGCTGCACAGGAGCCACGACATGATTCACGTGGTGCAAACCGGCGCAGATGTCACACAGTAAAACCTGGTCATTATTACAGAATAAAGTCAAGAGTCTGGTGTGCTCCTTGCAGATCCTGTCCTCCAGATTCACCAAGGGGTCAATCAGTGTGTGTCTCTTCAGGCTGGCAGCTCTGTGATGAGACTCTAGATGGATGTCGCAGTAAGAAGTCAAACACTCCAGACAGGATTTGACAGCCTCTAGCTGGTTGTCAGTGCAGATATCACACAGCACCGCTCCACTGCAGCCGGCCTGCTGTTGGTCCTGGCTCCTGATGTGAGCGTCTGTCACTTTAAGCGACTTGAACTGTGATGCAAGCTCTGAGATGAAAGTGTTGACCTTGAGGTCTGGTCTCCTTTCAAATGCTTCCTTACAGATCGGACACTGGCTGACTGGTGTGTTGTCCCAGTAAGATGTGATACAGGACATGCAAAAGTTGTGTCCACATGGAGTGGAAACTGGCCGAGTGAACACATCCAGGCAGATGTGACAAAGAAACTGCTCCTCAGATAAAAGACTGTTGCTGGAGGCCATTTCTGAAAAGAAACAAGAACGGTTAAATTACGGCAGAAACTTCACAGAAACACAACACAAAGCTGAGATTCAAAATGCATTCTTGACCTTGGAAACAGCAAAAAAGAATATCTTATTCAGTGGCTGCTGTGGAGCTGTCCATCGAATCACATGATCTAAATCAGCAGATTTCAATTTCAATTTCAATTTTATTTATAAAGCCCAATATCACAAATCACAATTTGCCTCACAGGGCTTTACAGCATACGACATCCCTCTGTCCTTATGACCCTCGCAGCGGATAAGGAAAACCTCCCCAAAAAAAACCCTTTAACGGGGAAAAAAAATGGTAGAAACCTCAGGAAGAGCAACTGAGGA
>NC_065521.1:7041891-7044121 GCF_006386435.1 Epinephelus moara | reverse complement strand
AGGAAGCATATATAGAGTAAATAGGATTGGTCCGAGCACAGAACCTTGCGGAACTCCATAACAAACTTTGGTACGTAAGGATGGGCTCAAAGAGAGACCGAAATCTGAGCCCAAACATGTTTACCAAACATCTTGGAGTTCTGGGACAGAGAGGCTTCTCTTCACGCAAGTTTTACTTCGAAGTGTTTGTGGGTGAGAAGACGGAGTGGTGTCTGGGCATGGCCACAGCATCGATCCAGAGGAAGGTGAAGATTGATTGGAGTCCTGGCTGTGGACTCTGGTTCATCTGGTTCCAAGAGGATAAGTTTGAAGCCTACGGTTCTCCAAATGTTCCGGTACACTTTGAGAAAGTGGAGCGGGTCGCCGTGTTTGTGGATTATGATTGAGGGAAAATTTCTTTCTATGATGTACAGACCGCAACACTCATTCACTCGTTTACTGAGTGTGTGTTTACTGAAAAACTGCACCCATACTTTAATCCTTGTAACAATGAATATGGTTCAAACCTGGGGCCGATGATAGTTGTTCCTGTCAATCGTACAGAGTGAATGGAAGCTTCAGACACTCTGATTTGTGATATGCAGTGATATTTACTAAAATGCAACTGATGTGTTTGATTGCAATGAAGAGTTTTGTCAAAAAACAGAAGAGTTGATTATTCTAAAAAGGAAAAAATATGATTTTTCTATGAATAAGATGTTTTATAACAAATCTATTTCTTTTGAATTGATTTTGATGAGGGGAATTTACCCACAATGCAAAGGTTAAAATGGCAATGATGTAATTCCCTGTTGTAAACTAGAATTATTGCCTTGCGGCTGTATGCCGTCGAGAACCAGTCAAGTTTCAGTTACAGTTTATATCCATGTTAATTCAGACTTACATGTAACAATGACAGCAAACAATAATTTAAATAAAGATGATGAAAGCCATGTATTCTAAAATATGGATGCTTCACACACATCTTCTTCCAGCAGCAAAGAAGATCTATACAATGAGCACAGTTTCAAGTTTGGCACTCAAGATTAGTGTCACCAATTCAGTACCCGACCAAATGTCTCCCCTTCTGTTGCTGGGATATGACGTTGAATAATGGCCAGAAAAATGTTTTTGCAAAGATTATGATGTCACACTAAAGTTTGACCTTTGACCTTTTGGACATAAAATGGCATCACTGCATCATTTTATTCTATGAGGTGTTTGTGTGAAATTTGTCATAATTAGCATATGAATTCCTGAGTTATGGCCAAAATCTCTTGTGACGTTTTGGACGTTTGTGCAAAATTGGAGTATATTTCCTCATGGCGTTGTTGAGATATCATGTTCACGAGACTGAGATGGATGCAAGGTCACAGTCCCCTTGACTTTTGACCCTTGACTACCAAAATCTAAACAGGTCATCATTGAGTCCAAGGGGACGTTTTTGCCAAATTTGAAGAGATTCCCTCGAGGTATTCTTGAGCTACTGGGTTCATAAGAATGGAATGTACATAATGCCTCCACAGCTATCACTGGCACGACGGCATAAAAAATACTTTCTTGCCTTTTTCAGTATAAAGACTATGGGTGGGGGGAAAAAATCAATACTTGCAACGCAGTTCTTGAAAGTTTGTATCATGATGCAGAAAAGTCAATAATGAGAAATGTAAAACCCAATTCTTAACATTATGATTGCCTGTAACAAGACTGGGCTTTATGTTCCCTTTGGCTTTTATTTGACCACGAGGCGATCTGAGGAGAGATAAGAAGTGGACGCTCCTTTGTTAGCAAACTGACCTAACTGCATCCCCCTTGTTAACCTTCCATCCCTCTCCATCTCTCAGTTCCAGACCCAGACGCTGTCCTATCCAGACCCAGACCTATCATCAATAAACCAATGAGAATTATTTAATATTAACAGAGATTTTTTTTTTGAATCGGCGCAGCTTTGGAACACTGTTTAAGCAACCACGAAACTCACAGACCAATTGCAGGTGTTAAATCATCTTTCGTGATTCTTCTTAGCCAGTCAAATCTGTGCATTCTGATAAGCGTTTTGTCTCAAGTGAGTGAGATACACACACACACACGCGCACACACACACACACACACACACACACACACACACACACACAGTAAAGATGAGACGAGAGACAACAGTCAAAGAAGAGTCGAAGAGTCAGAAAAGTAATTTTACATGGCATGTTCTACAAATCCCATGGGCAGTTCAAATCCAGTTGAGCAAACATAC
>NC_065521.1:7040401-7041825 GCF_006386435.1 Epinephelus moara | reverse complement strand
TGTGTTGGGGGAGAGAGTTCCAGAGGGAGGGGGCAGCAGTGGAGAAGGCTTTGTCCCCTCAGGTTTTGTGCTTGGTCCTGTGTGGTAGAGAGAGGAGATTTGCATCAGAGGAGCGGAGACTGCGGAGGGGGTGTGATGGTGCAACAGGTCAGTGAGGTAAGATGGGGACTGGTTATGGAGGGCTTTGAAGGTAAGGAAAGGACTTTGAACTGAATGTGTTGAGGTACTGGGAGCCAGTGGAGGTTCTGGAGGGCGGGCCTGATATGGTCACAGGAGTGGGACTGGGTGAGGAGACGGGCAGCAGAGTTCTGGATGAACTGTAGTTTATTGAGGACTTTAGAAGATGAACCAGAATGCTATTGCAGTAGTCGAGTCTGGATGTGATGAATGCGTGAATTAGAGTTTCTGCAGTGGAGAAGGTGAGTGAGGGGCGGAGCCGAGTTACGTTTTTTTAGATGAAAGACAGCGATTTTGGTGATATGATTAATGTGCGGTTCAAATGAGAGGTTGCTGTCGAAAGTGACTCAGAGGTTGCGTAGATGTGGAGATGGAGAAAGTGTAGAATTTGCAACATCCATCCATTTTCTAAATGCTTATCCTCTTGAGGGTTAGCTGACATTGGGCAGAGGCGGGGGTACACCCTGGCAGGGCTGACACACAGAGACAGACAACCATTCACACCTATGGACAATTTAGAGTCACCAATTAACCTGTCCCCAAATCTGCATGTTTTTGGACTGTAGGGGGAAGCCGGAGTGCCCGGAGAGAACCCACAGGGAGAACATGCAAACTCCACACAGAAGGGCTCCCACACCCGGGATCGAACCAGGAACCCTCTTGCTGTGAGGCGACAGTGTTAACCACCACACCACTGTGCCGCCCTTTGCAACATTAAGGCTGAAATTATGGATGGTTTTAGTCAGGGAACTGGGGCCAATTATGATCATGTCTTATTTGTCACAGTTGAGTTGAAGAAAGTTAGTCTGCACCCAGGATTTCATTTCAGTGAGGCAATTTTCAAGTGTGGAGCAGATTGCTGTAGGATTTGGTGGATTTGGACGTCGTCGGCATAGCAATGGAAATGGAGGCCATATCGGCGGATGATATTACTAAGCGGATGTAAAGGATGAAAAGCAGAGGACCAAGCATGCTCATAACATATCCATATGCAAAAGGACAAAGGAACAACAGTTCATGCTGCTGCATTGCCTCCACATATCTCTTCAACTGAGACACAAGATGGACCCCAAGAAGTCAGCTCTGTGTATGAAGTGTAGCAAGGAGGTTGGTTTTATACACACTATATGGACATGTGTACATATTCAGAGGTTTTGGTTGAAAGCTGTTTCAAAGTTAAATTTGGTTTTCAATAAAGAATTAGATTTGGATCCAGTTTGCCTTCTGCTATGAATGCCACACCTACA
>NC_065521.1:7031626-7039830 GCF_006386435.1 Epinephelus moara | reverse complement strand
AGTCAATAAAAAGAGTAATAGCAAATTAAAAGACATCAATTTATGTGGGATCAAAGGCCATGGAGAACAGGTGGGTTTTAAGGCGCTTTTTAAAAACATGCAGTGATGGAACTTGTCTGATGTCGAGAGGCAGGTCATTCCATAGTTTTGGTGCTACAACTGAGAAAGTATACTATGGGTGTTACAGTGTCAGTCATTAATGTGCTTTGCTCTGATAAATGATATAAAATATAAACTAATAGAAAATGAGCTTGAGTTTATTTATGTATTTATGTATTTATTTCAGTTTAGTGTCAACACTGGGGGCACCTGGTAGATTTGTTCTCCCACAATTAACTCTATGGCTACAGCCCTGCTGCATTATAAAGCTAAGGGTGGCTATGGTTTGATTTATAATGTTTTTAGTTAATAATGGGTTAATAATGACAGTAATTACACAGAAGCAGCAGCTACACTGTCATAAAAGAGAGAGAAATGCTAATGAAAATCAGTGAAACATAAAAGAGACAAGTAGCCTGAAACTAAAATTGAGATATGAACAAATGTGAAAATATAGGCCTAATTGAATGGTGTCAGTCTTTCTGTCTCAGTCACTGGCACGCGCGTTGTTTCTATGACATCAAATGTCATAGAAACACAACGGTGACCCGGCCGAGGTCACGTTTATAAGGCCTTCAGAGCATTGTGATCTCTCACTTTGCACTTGGATTTGGACCAGAACCAACCTGTGGAAAGATTACTCTCTGTGATTTGAGCAGAAAGCAGAAGTTTTTGGAAAACACTTTTCAACCTTTCGGACCACTCAACTTTGTGGAAAACCCGAAGATGGCCCCCAGGGACTTACACCTACCAGGTAAGACAACTTCTAGATTTATTTTAGCATTTTACTGGTTGACACGACCTCTGAAATTGTTAAAAGGTTTATCAGTGAAGAAATGAGTGTAAATGTTTGGGTTTAAAAGTTGAACAGTTCACAGCATGTTACTAGGTCTGCCAAAAACTCCAGATGTGGTGAAAACAGACACTAATTTCTAATGATCACATTCTAGTAATCACACTAATGCACGGTTTGTCGAGTAAGTTGATGTTTTTGATGGACAGGATGTGTTAAATCTACCGGGACAGGTGCGGAATGTGTTAATAATTAATGTAGTGATTTGAAAACACTGCTTATTAGAGGGTATCAAATTATCGACATTTGACAATCTGTGATCAGTTCTACTACTAAAAAGATGGCGACCGGGCCGAATTTTAAACAATATAAAAAATGTTATCATGTTGTGCGCCATGGCAACGATGGCACTATTAGGAGCGAACGTCAGGACGTGAGGACGCACAGGTGTAATCAGACCAGGGCACGGTGTCCTGAGTTCGTTTGTTTTGATTGTTGAAGCCTGTTGTATCTGGTTCTCTTAGTGTCAAAGTAGGCTATATCATATTAAATAAACATATTTTCAATATTTAATATTGAAATGCGCTTCGCTCGTTAATATGGTATTGTGTTTGAAACTTGTAGTTGGGTCTGCACAGAGCTCACTGAGGTATTTTTTGGATTTATGTAGCCATGGTGCACTGTACGTAATGACGCATGTAGTGTGACGCATGTGAAATACATTTACGCTGTTTATTGCAAACCATGGGGCGTTTTGTCATCACTGAAGTGATTTGGATTGATCACATTGTTGCTGCAGCTTTATTTGATGCTATATAATTAATTGATTGTCATGCTGTCATCTGTTCAAACTGGAGGCTGAGCTGCACAGTATTTGATATTACTGTTAGAAGGTGTAGCCCCTTGTGTATTGGTGAACTTTGATACTGATGTAGTGCAGCTGTATTTACCTAGTATATGTGTATGTTGTAGTGTTTTCCAATTTAAATTTTGATTGCTGCTTATTTAATCCAAAATATTTAAAGAGAGAGACTTAATCAGAAATCCTTATAATATATGGCTAATATATTATAAGATAAGGGCTATTTTCACCCTGGTGCAAATATCAACATATTGCTATTTGTACCAGGTACAATTAGAAGTGGATGCTATTCGTACACTGGATTATAGTGATGTGTGCTGCTTATACCCACCTTGGTGCAAATATTTGTAGCCTACTCTCATTTTGTACAACTAAACTATTATCTTCTCAACCTCAACCCTCAGGACCTAGGTTAGCTACATAGCTAACTATCCTATCATTACAATGCAGCTGTGCCAAGTGTCTTTTCTTTAAGCAGATTTATGGTTGTGCATAGACCATACGCATGTCGCCCACGCCGTTGTGAGCATTTTTACTTCTGGGGTGGTGTGTCTGTGTCACTCTGCAGTTACACCTCCAAAACACTAGTCAGCGGCAGAGGTTTCTGTGAGGTGCTGTAAAGTTTAGATGATTTAAAACACATTAAATATGGCTTAATAGAGATGATTTGAAAAACAAGTACACAAATCAGCTTCACTATAACTTGAAGCATTCACAGACAAACACTTGTCTTTATCTGGACACATTAGAGAGAGGATTTGTTATGTAGCCTAACTGTACGTGACTGACTGTGTGTGTGCGTCCTGCGTCCAGGATGAGATCACCTGCTACACGCACTGTGATTTGCAGCTCATATACTTTGAGAACAATGTGTTATAAACTTGTAGTTGGGTCTGCCTCTGCCTGATTTATGGTTGTGCGTAGACCATACGCACGTCGCCCACGCCGTTGTGAGCATTTTTACTTCTGAAGTGGTGTGTCTGTGTCACTCTGCAGTTACACCTCCAAAACACTAGTCAGCGGTGGAGGTTTCTGTGAGGTGCTGTAAAGTTTAGATGATTTAAAACACATTAAATATGGCTTAATAGAGATGATTTGAAAAACAAGCACACAAATCAGCTTCACTATAACTTGAAGCATTCACAGACAAACACTTGTCTTTATCTGGACACATTTTCCCCACAAATAGGCTACAACATGTGTAGTGTAATGTTTACTGAAGTGTTTATACTGTACCTTTAAGATGACCTTTAAAGATACGTGTTGAAGCAATGTACTCTGTGCACTGAGAAGTCACACACTGGTTTATTATTTTATGTATTCTTATGACACACACACTCACTGAGCATTTAAGTATTATGGTGGAGAAGTACCTAGGTATCATTTCTAAAAATAGCATGAGGATGGGCTCAGAAACACTGGTGGAAAGTTAGGGGAATTACAGCTTGTCCTGATATGACCCTGGTAAGAGGAGGCGGTCTTAGATTGTCCAGGAAAACATTACGAGTACAAGTAAAGAGGTGGGGTTTAGGATGAAAGGAGAAAAAGTGAAGGCTCAGCAGAAAATATGACACCGTTATGGTGGTAGGATGAAAGGAAAAAAGTGGAAACTCAGCAGAAATGTGACATCGTTACGATCAGAGCCAAGTGGGAAGGATTAAGAAAGAGACGACTCAGCAGAAAATCTTCACAATAAAAACGAGTGCGCAAACAAAGAAATTTCAGTCTTGCTCCGGAGCTTGACTCATTGAGTTGTGATGTGTTTGTTGCCTGCGAGCACATTAAACTCAATGAGTTTAATGTGCTCGCATCTGATTCTACGTGTCTCCAGTGATTTTTTTTTACCTCTGAGTATTTGAGTTTTTGATATCTAATGGAAAACAAAGAAAGTCCGTTTGAGAAGATGGGAACGAGGTCGCGAGCTTTCTGGCCCAGCTCCAGACCTTTGAATTTATGCTTCCACACATGCTAACGTACTAGCACAAGACTATGGCATTTTACATTGTATAGATTAGCCTAGTGGCCGGCGATCTTTTTCTCTTTCATATAATGCCAGGGACGACAGCAACATTTAACAAAGGTAACGGCACACAACTTGGCTCCATTACAACTCAAAAGATCCACCGACAAAACAACTGTCATACTAAACAGGTTTTCCAAACAAATACAAAATGCTAACGTTATTAGCACAAGCCTTTGCCATTTTACATTGTATAAATTAGCCTAGTGACAAGTGGAGATTTCCTCTGTTCATATGAAACCTATAAATCCCTAAGTATAAATCCCTGAAGGATAAATCACACACAAGACTTAAAATGCTATTTTAGTGGAGGCTTTACTGTCTTCACAATTTATAGTTTCTTATCTGTGAAATAAGAGTAAAAACAAGCTTTGTTTCCACTGAGGGAAATGGTTTCAGTATACAGAAACAGACAGGAGGTCTGCGTCAGTTAGGTTTGTTGTACGCGCAAAGTTTGTTGTCACACGTCATACAGGGGTGAAAATAGCCCAGCTAAGAGGCCAAGGCTAAGAATAAGAATAAGAATAATCTTTATTGTCATTGCACAAAACAATGAAATTCTGTTGGAGCAGTCGTCCAGCTGCCCAGGCTTATAAATATAAAGATAAAAATAAGTAAAAACAAAGAGACATATATACCGTAGGGCACAATATCAAGAATATAAAATATAAAACTTGTGCAAGAAAAGTCCAAGTCCTTAAAGTGCCATTAGTACTGTGTGTATGTCTGTGTGTGTGATTGTATTGATGTGAAGAGAGGGAAGAGGGCGATGGGGGCTCCTGAGGAGTAGGGTGGGTGTGTGAGAGAGGGGGGAGAGGGGTAGAGTTCAGGATTTATTTATACTGGGGTGCAAATAGTCACACGATATTATAATTTGAGTATTTGATTTTTTCCCCCGCCTCAGATGGTGTGTCCTTCGTCATCGAGTACCCGGCAGATGGCTCCCCTGAAGTCATCTGGATCCTCGACGATGATGAAGGTGAGTTTCAGGTAGGTGATGTACAGGTAGGTAACCTCATTCCCCAAGTTTACTCTGATGAAGAGGATGAGGCTGAGGCTGAGGAGGACTACCATGAAGACATTGACATGGAAGACTTTGACGATGAAGACACCGAGGATGAAGACAATGACATGTTAGACTTTGACGATGAGGACTGGAGAGCCCTGGAGAGTGAAGAAGATTCCGGGTACGGGTCCATGAGCGAGGAGGAAGAGGAGGATGTCGAGGATGAAGAGGAGCCTCCTGCACAGCCAGTGGAGCGTCCTGAAGATCTGCCCCCAGCCTCTCCTCGGTCTGAAGACTCTGCTCCCCCAGCCTCCGGCCTCAGCTCATCCACCAAGAGAAGCAGGGAGGACAGCGACACACTTCAGGTAAGTGTGAAGAGGCAGAGGTGGATCTGTGAGGACTGCGACTGTGAGCCAAGACCCTCCACTTCAGGCCTCAGCTCCGCCACAAAGAGAAGCAGGGAGGACAGCGATACACCTCAGGTAAGTGGGAAGAGGCAGAGGAAGACCTGTGAGGACTGCGATGAAGAGCCAAGACCCTCCACTTCAGGCCACAGCTCCTCCACACACAGAAGCGGAGAAGAGGACTACAGGAACTCTGCACCCTCCACTTCCGGCTCCAGCTCCTCCATGCCCAGAAGATATTGGCCGAGTTCTTTCCAGTACCCGAGGAGGCCCGATGACAGCGACTCCGATGAAGACTGACGGCCCTGATTGGGAAACCTTTGTGTCTGGAAGGACTGATAAAGGCCCATGCAGCCTTTGCGTCTGGCGAGGCTAGCACAGCCCTCGGTAGCGTCTTGCACCAGCGCTTTTTATTTACATTTAACTCTTATTATAGTTGATATTGCTGGATGCATTTACCAGTGATTGGGTAAAGCCCCATGCGGCCCCATGCGTCTGGCAAGGCTAGCACCGCCCTCGGTAGCGTCTTGCACCAGAGCTTTTTATTTACATTTTACTCTTTTATTATCGTTGATATTGCTGGATGCATTTACCAGTGATTGGGAAACCTTTGTGCCTGGAAGGACTGATAAAGTCCCGGGCAGCCTTTGCATCTGGCGAGGCTAACACAGCCCTTGGTAGCGCCTTGCACCAGAGCTGGTTAATTACATTTTACTTATAAGTAATAGTTGGTGGTGGTGGATGCGTTTACCAGTGATTGGGTAAAGCCCCATGCAGCCTTTCCGTCTGGCGAGGCTAACACAGCCCTCGGTAGCGTCTTGCACCAGGGCTTTTTATTTACATTTTACTTTTTCCATTATAGTTGATGACACTGGATGGATGTTCCAGTGCTGAGTTAATAATAATAATACATTGTACTTATATAGCACTTTCCAATGCACTCAGAGACGATTTACAAATTCAGGGACAAAACAACAACAAACAAAGGCAAGGAACAAACAAGAGAACAAATAAGGGATGAGGAGAAGAAACTGTCAGCGATTTAATAAAAGCAGCGTTAAAGAGGTGAGGCTTGAGTGATTTTTTTGAATATGGAGAGAGAGGGGGAGTCTTGGATGGATTTGGGGAGTGAGTTCCAGAAGATGGGACCAGTGATGGAGAAGGCCCTGTCCCCCCAGGATTTGTGTTTTGTTCCTGATGGAAGAGGAACAGGAGGTTGGCATCAGCAGAGCAGAGTGTGCCATTGGAATGTGATAGTGGAGGAGCTCAGACAGGTATTTGTATGTAATAAGGAGAGTTTTGAAGTCCTGCAGCTGAGGAGGAGAGGGATGGACGGAGGTGGGCGATGTTCCTGAGGTGAAAGAAGGCTGTTTTGGTAATGTGTTTGATGTGCCAGTCGAAGGACAGGAATTAATCGAAAATGATGCTAAGATTTCGGATGTGAGTGAGGTGGATACTGTGGAGCCGTCGATGTTGAGGGTGAAGTTATGGGTGGATTTGGTGACTGCTTTTGGTTCAGTGATGATAATTTCAGATGGGTTGCAGTTTAATTGAAGGAAATTGGTTTGAAGCCAGGATTTTATTTCAGTGATGCAGTTTGTCAGGGTTGAGTGGGTGGCAGTGGTGATTGTCTTGGTGGAGATTAGGAGCTGGATATCATCACGACATCACGATGCAATGGAACTGGACACCATGATGGCGTTTTATGTGACCAAGGGGGAAAAGGTACAGAATGAGGAGGAGGGGACCAAACTGAACCTTGGGGGACACCTTGGAGGAGGGGAGTAGTGGGGGATTTGCAGTTACTGATGGAGATGAACTGTCTGAAGTCTGAAGGATGGAGGGATTGATGGTGTCAAAGGCGGGACTGAGGTTGAGGAGGATGAGGATGTTGAGGTTTCTGACATCAGAGGAGAGAAAGAGGTCGTTAGTGATTTTAAGCAGGGCAGTTTCAGTACTATGGTTTATCAAAATCAGGATTGGAATGTTTCATACATGTCACTGACAGAGAGGTGGTGTTTCAGTTGGGAGGTTACAGCACGTTTCAGTATTTTGGACAGAAAGGGTAGGTTGGAGATTGGCCTGAAGTTACTTGGGATGTCAGGGTTGAGTCCAGTTAACAAGTGAAGCATGCTATTGTTATCTATTTTCCTTTATAAAGTATAGGTGGTATAGACCAGAGAAAGGTGAGTCTATACTTCATGACAACATCGACACAAGTATTTCTGTCACTGACCAGTATAATAATATCACATTGTCTTTTTTGCTCACTCTGCTGCATTGTCCTGTGTATTCAGGTGGAGGTGGATACAATAAACAGAGGGAAAGTAATTATTACTAACAGAAAGAAAAGTCTCCAAGTTTCTTTTACTTAGGCATTTATAGGTGTACCAGATCCCCCCCACACAAGATGCGACAGCGCGAAAGACCAAGACAGGACCAGATGAGAAGGATGGACAACTCCAGGACCAGATGAGAAAGATGGACGACTCCAGGACCAGATGGAGAATGATGGGCATCTTTCATTCAGTGGGCTCAGTAAGTAATCCCCTCACTAAGACTACAAAAGTACCAGTGACATAAAGCGGTGCTGAGATAACATTAACTATACATATGTGAATTATTTTTATTACAGGAGCCTTGTTGAATATTATTCATTGATTATAATATCATTCCATGTATAGTTGAGTTCAAAAGTCTTCATTACTTGTGTTTCTGTTTTATAGGACAGGAGGACTCCTCTGAGTTGGTGCNGTTCAAAAGTCTTCATTACTTGTGTTTCTGTTTTATAGGACA
This sequence comes from Epinephelus moara, assembly GCF_006386435.1. Taxonomy (NCBI): domain Eukaryota; kingdom Metazoa; phylum Chordata; class Actinopteri; order Perciformes; family Serranidae; genus Epinephelus; species Epinephelus moara. The sequence goes on along the minus strand of NC_065521.1, from coordinate 7,031,850 downwards.
GGAGGACTCCTCTGAGGTTTTGGTGCTCCTGGGGCAGCTGAGAGTGGACGTCAATCATCTCAGGTAGACCCCACGCCACAACAGACCGCTGACCCACTCTCAGCACTCGAGTGAGTCCAGAATGTCCCTGCACCTCCACCTCAACCCAGGAGACCACCCTCTTCACCCACCAGACTCAACAAGTGTCCTGTCCCCACCAGCTCAGAGGACGCTGTCAGTGACTG
>NC_065521.1:6981647-7023915 GCF_006386435.1 Epinephelus moara | reverse complement strand
TAGGCCAGATTTGAGAAGTCTAGGTACAGTGGGTTTTTTTTTATCTGGACCTGGTCTAATGAGGTCTAGGTATAAAACAAAAACGGTGAAATTTCCCCTTTAGCATTTTCACAAATAAAATAAATGTTTCACAAATACAATAGTGGGTGTCAGGCAAAGTTAATGTCTTACCTAAAATGTCTAAAATGTTTTCACATCAAGAAGTGTCACAAAAAACAGTGGACAAACAGTCGCACTGTACATTAAGTTAATTTCCCCTTAACTTTCCCCTTAAGTGCAGAATTGGAAGCTGGCAAATTGGAAGCTAACTTCAGCGTCATCAGTTCATGAATTAGTTGGAAAACGACTGAATACCGCCATCTACAGGCATAATGACACTTTTAAGGTGGACCGGAAAATTCCAATAAGAGGCTGTGAATAAGGTGCCAACTTCAGCCTCATATCACACGTTTCCTTTACTCTGATTGGTTTTTCCGTCTTTCCAATTGTGTGAAGGGGCACTTTGAGTGACAGCCGTTGATACCGCCCCTCGGGAATAGAGGAAACGTACATTCCATGTCCAGACCCATTCGCGTTTGCGAATTGGGTCTGGACATGCCAGGCTATTAGTCCTGAGCCACAAGCAGTCATTTTTGGCCATATACGTTCCTTTTAATATTTGTTTTAAGGACTGAGTGAATACCCATTATGCTGTACCATGTGATGTCTGATATGTTGCTGTGTGAAGGAGTCCTGAGTCCAGCTGTGACACTCACATCCCCTCACTGATCAGTGCATCATACAATTTATTATACATTTTATTATTCAGTTTCTAACAGAGTGAAAGTTCATGTTTGACCATAGGAGTAAGTTTGTGCAACAAAGGAGCGTTAACCCACTCACTGGCTCTTTCAGAGTTTTCAACCACATCTCATGGTCTTAATCGGCAAGTGGATAATACTATGACAATCCGTGTACCCTTCGTTCTTTCGTTTTTCTGTTTGAAAACCAGAACAGAAAAAACGGGAAAACAGAATAAAGAATTTTACTCTGTCCCTTTAACCATTCATTAAAAAATATATAAACTCATGTTTTTTGGTTTTTTTTTAAGAGTCTATTAATACTGTTTGTCATTTTTACTAGCCTATTAGGTGATTTCTGTGTTTTCTCTGTCTGTTGGAATGAACAGGGAAAAAACAAAGGTATCCTGATCACTTTTTTTGTTGCTAATCATTGAGTGCACTTAAGAGTAGAAATCCACCATTACAATATATATTTTTTGTGTTTGGAGCATAATTGGGTTTTCAACAGGTATCTGCAGCGTTCCAGGCAATCATCTCCATTGTTGTTAAATTTATTGTGACATCAACTAAAGCAAACAGCCGGGAGTCTTAAAATACAAACTGAAGTTATTGATACCTCTATTTTCTCCTTTTGGGTCCCTGACACTTAGACAAGTCAAGTAACAAAATATAAGGAGCTGTAGTTTCTACAAAAAGCTATAACCATGGTTCAAACACATTTTCATGGACATTTAAAAACTTTTAATGACTTTTCAAGGACCAATATTTTTGTTTCTTCGTGCCCCACTTGCCCACCTTTTTTTAACCATACCAGCTTCAAACTCTATTCAAACATAATTTCAGCTCGCTGACATAGGTGAAGGGAGAGATTACTAGTCGATGCTATTAGAGCTACATTTCATCAACAGTTCGAGAATTTATTTGCCATAACAGTAAATGTTCCATGTAATGTGACTAGTTCATTAAACACAACAAAATTCCAGGACTGGAGAAGGTGATTGTTAAATTGCGTGACTCATACTGTTGCAAACCTAGAAAATGTGGAAGAGTCATGCAATTTAACAATCACCTTCTCCCACGTTTTCTAGGTTTGCAACAGTATGAGATTTTCACAGTGTGATAACCGTCTCAGAAAATATTGTGGTTTTACAGTATCAGTTTAAAAAAAATAGTCTGAATGACCCTTAAAGGAATAAAAACAGAGGGTTTATTTTTGGTTGAACAAACATTTTATCAGTATAATTGAAACTTGAAACCATCTTTGAATTAAAGTTTGTGTAAAAAGTAAAATAAAGATTTACTGCTGCAACCCCTCTTGAAACCATTTCTAAAAATGGAATTGTGTGTAAAAAGACTTCCCTTTGAAAAGAACTAAATGAAGTTGAGATTCTCCGTCTGATTGCATTATTTCCCACCCAAAAGTGCAGATAAGCAATTGTACATGGTATGATGAATTGTACATGTACTTGAAAAGGAGGTTGCGGAACAGTTGAAGCTTCACATTGACAATGAAAAATTATTACACCCAATGCAATTCGGTTTCTGTACAAACCATTCCACCGAAACAGCCTGTTGTTATTTTCTTGAGGTAATCAGAGAGAAGCTTGACAAAGGGGGTGTAGTAGGAGCCATCTTCCTGGATCTACGTAAGGCATTCAACACGGTGAGTCACTCAGTCCTCCTATCTAAACAAACTAAATTTAAACTTTCAGCTAACATACTTAAATGGCTGAAGTCCTACTTGGATGATCGCACTCAATGTGTCAAGATCAAAAATGAAATATCATATTTTCAAAATTGTAGTATGGGTGTCCCCCAAGGATCGATTCTCGGTCCCCTTTTGTTCTGTATATACATCAATGACCTTCCGAAGATTTGTGACAAAGTTGAAACAGTAATGTATGCCGACGACACAGTTATATTTGCCCATGGGAAAAACCATGATGAAGTCGCTGCTACATTATCAAACGCTATGGAGAGAATATCAGAGTGGCTCAACCACTCATGCCTTACACTGAACACAGACAAAACAGTGACTATATATTTTCAGAAACAGAATAAGAAATGTAGATATCCTGAAATACTTGTAAAAGGACAAATGATAAAAAAAAATGTTGAGGAATTTAAATACCTGGGGGTTACTCTTGACTCAAATCTGAGCTTTAAAAAACACATCAAAAAAATGGCTCATGTTTTGAAATTCAACATCATGAACTTTCGTCATATCAGGAACTCTTTAACTGATGCTGCAAAAATGTACTTCAATGCTATGATACTCCCCTACATGAGATACTGCATGCCATGTTGGACACAAGCTAACCAGACCACTCTAAATCCAATCAGATCTCTCTTTGGGCAAGCATTGAAGGTTCTGGACAGAAAACCAAGACAGCACCACCACTGCAACATTCTCTCCAAATACAATTTACTAAGCTTCAACAATGTAAGTACATTATCAAACATTTGCTTAGTACATAAAATAATCAATAATGCGGCCCCCCCACCATTAAAAAAATTCATAGTCCCCTGCTCTGAACAGAGAACAAGAGCTTTAAGATCTGCGACAAGAGGAGACTGTAAAATCCCACAAAGAAAGTCATCCTTTGGTCAATCTGCTTTCTCCATCAAAGCCATTGGAGAATGGAATAGACTCCCTAGTGATTTGAAAATCAACAGGAATTATCGCAGTTTCTGCCTTGCCACAAAGAAATGGCTCCTGAGTAAACAATGTTGCCAACATTAGGTGTTGCTGTCAGACTTCCTGTCTGATTCTCTGTCATTATGTCTCGTTTTGCGTTTCTCTCTTCTGCTGTTTATCTCAGCTCTGTTAGAGCTAGATATTCCTGTCATATTACCATTGCTGGTATTTAATCATCCCTGTAATCCTGAATTACCATCGTTGGTATCTAGGTTTCTTATCGCTGTACTCTAAACTATAATCAACTCTGTAACTTTTTTTGCTGCTACGAGCACTTTGTTGACTACCAACAACAACACCAGCACTTTATCTATGCACACTCCTGCCTTGCACTTTATATCAGGAGCTGCTACTTGGACTGCCTTTTAGTGTTTTGTAAGTTGTTCCTCCCTGCACTGTAACAACTTGGTTATTTTAAATGTGGAAATTGTATGTCTGTACTGTCTCTGTGCTGTCCTCTGTTCATCTGTATTTTAGGTTTCTTTGTTTTTTAGATTGTGGTCTGTGTATATTGTAAATTATATGTTGGGACTACAGATGGAAATTAGCAGTTATTGCTAAATCTGGTGCAACCATCTCCTCATCTCTTGTAAATGATTAATGCTATTGCACACTGTCCCTTGATAAACTAAACTAATCGTCAACTTTAGTTTCACGGTATACCCTGAAAAGGTATACCACTGCAACCCTAGTGGGAACCCTGTATGAGATACAAAGCTCACATTTCTCCTACTGCACTTGAACTGTTGACATGATGACAGCAGAGCTCCACACAAACTAACAGATCAGCAGGACAGTTCATCTGTGAATGGATGTCATCTGTGCTTTGTGTCTCAACTCTGAGCAGCTTGTAAAATCTCAGTAAACCACACTGCAGCAGAGTTTAAATCTCTGCGGAGTTTTCTGTAAGGCTAACAAAGATGTATGCTATGGCCATCTTAAGCATTAAACCTTGACAACATCACAATACTGAACTCACTGTGAAGTCTAGGTTCTCCAGCTGTCATCAGAGCAGACTGCTAACCTGTAAGCCATGCTGGTTTTTGACAGCTGACTTCCGCAGCTGCATCTGTGACACACTGACAGAAAATCTCAAAGAAAACACCCGGCACACCCGTCTGTACTGTAAACAACATTTATTTAAATGTACAAAATCTGATGAATTGTCAATTAATCTTCATCTTCCTCCTCCTCTTCATCCTGGTTGATCTGGAAGTAGCGGAGCTCATAGCTCTCCTTGGTGTTGGCCACGACGCGCAGCCAATCACGCAGGTTGTTCTTCTTCAGGTACTTCTTGGTCAGATACTTCAGGTATCTGCACAACAGAAGACAAAAACAGTGTGCCACATTCACTTTCAGATTAAACACACTTTCACAGCAGATAGAATGAGTGGACAGTGGGATAAGGATATCCAAAATTACTCTTTGACACAGACTGCTCTGCTGCTGTAGCACCATTTCACCTCCCATGTCAGCTGCTCTAATATTCACTTGTCAACAGCACAATGTACACCAAAACATTAAAGAGCTGTATGCCAAATTCAGAGCATTAATATACATAGCAGAAAACAACTATTTGCTTATGTAGTGTACCGAGTTATCAATACATCCATTCTGAATATTTGAAATGGTTTCAATCCTCATTTTCCACAGTATCAACACTACTTTCTTGCCCTCTTCTCTTCGACAGCGAGTTGGCACACAATACTGCAGTGCCCCAATAGCTCCGTCTCCTCTCACTCGCAGCGCTGTCTTTTGTGTATTCACTCTAGGTCCAACATGCTTGCGCCATGGTTTTGCTATGTGTCCCGGCTGCCATCTCCAAAACAGACGAGCCAAAATGAAGCACAGCAGCAAACAATCAATTTACAACTCAACAGTAAACTAGAGTATGTTCCTAGACATCTGATTGGTTGTTTTCCATGCATCACAGTAGATTCTCAGAAAAGAAATTAGAAGCACAAGGAGAGAAGAACATGATTCCCCCACACAGTTTTCTGTGTTGTGTACTTTTGTGTGGATGTAGTGACACTTTTAGCAGATGTGAGAAAGTTTTTTTTTTAGTTTTTTTTTTTTAAAGTTACTGTCTTTAACAATGTGTCCAAACTTTATACATGTCATTTACCCTTGGCCGAAATGTAATCACAATGCTGTATTAACGTGTTTTTTCCCCCATCCAGATACAAACCCAGAGATGTTGCTAAGCACGTGCCCTGCATCCCTGACGCGTTCAAATCTGAGAGGATGTGGTGAACTCACCATTGATGCGTCAGGGGATTGCACCAAATTATTTTCACCAATAATGCTACATTGTCAACAAAGAATCAGTGTTAAAATCATGGAAACAGTGGCATCAAGTGACTTATTTTTAAAGTATTTCTCATGTCACAAAAACTGCTAAGAGTGAAACTTGTGTTTTGGATGTTATTATCATAATGTCGATAATGTGTCTGTGTTTTTGTCCTGGTGCTCTGCACAGATCTGACATCTGCCCACTCGCCTGCGAATCTTGCGGGAGCGGGCGGTTTGAACTTTGCTGCGGGCAGGAACGGGCGGCTAAAAAAAACACTGCGGGATCGGGATATAGCCTATAGTGACAGGATGGAGTTAACAAATGTTGTGGGAAAAGAAGCTCAAACAAGGTCTGAAGGCACACTGAGCCCTCTACTGTACTTTCCAGCGCTCTCAAAGCTGGCGCGTTTCATCTTCAGTATCCCCGCATCCAGTGCGCCTTCAGAGCGGGCCTTTAGTGTCTGTGGGCGCATCTTGGAAGAGAGACGCACGGGATTGGGACCAGTCGGTCAGCAACATTCTCTTCCTATACAGCAATATTATGGCCAAGTGATTCATTTGTTAAATTCATTCTTTTCATTCGTTAACTTTGTTTATTTTATGTTATTTATTAGTGTTATTTGAGCCACTCACAGCCTACTCTCGTTGCTGTTTGTTAATTACATAAAGAGGCGTGATGATGCCGGTGTTATTGAGCATAGGCTTTATCTTTATCTCATTAATGTTTCTTATTCAGGTCTCTCTTAGAAAAGAGACCTTAACCTCAATCACTGCGTGGCTATATAAAGGTAGAAAAATAAATAAAATACAGAAGAGGAGAGTAGAATATGAAACAGCCTTTATTTCATTAAAAACTAAATGAAAACAACGAAATAGGAGCGCTATTCCTGACCAATGCGTCAAAAGACATGCAGGCCAGGGAAACGAAACAAACAACCCCATGAATCTCTGACGTGTTTTCTCCTGCGGGACGAGAGAAGACACAAAATCAATGCATCAATGAAATTCAGCGGGAACAGGCAGGAGTGGGATAAAGAAAACAGTCCCGCGCAGGGCTCTACTCTGAAGCTCTGTATGAAGCTGTTGCCTGGCAAAAAGGCGGCAGTGTCAGCAGGGTGGCACAGAGGTCCTCAAGGAACACTGACAGACAATAACCTTATAGTCTTAGGTTCATAAATTGTACCTGAATTTATAAATATGTAGGACAATACTCCAGACACCCCTGTAGTCTTACATTGCAATGTCTGCTGTGACAGCAGATGCTGTATTCACTCATGTTGATAACGATAGCGCTAACACTATCATTTGTCAAAAAGCACATTTTACTGGGGACTCACTCAAATGACCATTCGGATCTCAGGGACTCACTACATCAGAAATCTGTCAACATCACTGCAAACTGCATGTTACTACCACGTGGGAATGGGTTCTATATGATCATCAACACAAGCCTATTGTGGGTGCACTGGTGTCCTGCAAAAACTTCAGGGGCAGCGTCAGCAGTAGCGCAGTCTGTAGAGTCTTGGCTTACAAACTGAAGGGTTGCTATAGCCCCGTTTCCACCGAGCAGTGCGGTTGGGGGGGGGGGGGGGTTGAAAAGTGGCACAAATGGGCCACCTTTCAGAATAGGCCGTAAGGTGAACACAGTTATCGTTTCATCTCGTTCCGACATCTGGGGACTACACGATCTTTACTTCATAAAAAAGATCGATACATGTTCAGCTAATCAGCGGGAGTTCGTAGCTCATAACCCCGCAAGAGTCCTGTGATCGGGGTCGTAATTCGGCACTTGTTCCGTCTGAGCGTAATGATCAGTTCCGCCTGAGCGTAATGAGATTTGGTACGCGAGTGGTGGCACGGCCGTCACGTGATCGCGCTACACCAATAAGGTACCCGCATTTCGTGTCGCCATGGTTTCATTCAGCAGAGGAAAACAGACCCGGAAGTCCTCAAAAGTGAGCAGAAATGAGCTGAAACAGCGCTATTCACATCGCCGTGTCCATGAAACACGATGAGACAAATAGACAATAAGGTGAACTAAGCAAAAATGTCTTAAAACACATTTGATTCAATACCTGGGCATAACCGACGTATTATTACATTGACAACATAGCTACGGAAGACGAGAACGGCCATGTATTTTTTTTTTTTTTTTTGTGCACTGTTATCTCGTGATAACGACTTATTATTTCGTTATCTCGATATAACAAAGATTGTTTTCTCGTGATAACGAATTAATTATCTCGTTATCTCGATATAACAAAGATTGTTTTCCCGTGATAATTGTCAAGTCTGATGATTGCGCACTGGTTAATGTGATCGTCTTGATTTCAGCCTACAAGAGCTGCCGTGGTCCTGCTAGATGCCTCCTGCTGCTGCTGTTATCATTAGTCACACTTCTACTGTTATTATACACATATGATTATTGTCACATACCGTATATTTCCAAATAGTCGCCCGGTGGCATACAGCCGCTGAGCACCTAATAGCTGCCGGGGGTTTGACCCCATTTTGCGTATTAAACGCCGGGGCGATTATTTCCTCATTCATTGCCTCAAGGAGGGACAGCCCTGCAGGCAGGGAGAGAGCAGCTCGCGAGGGCTGCTCTGTCCCTGCTGGCTGAGGGACTGTTTGCGCTTTTACGCACGGGTCGGTGGAGAAGTGGCGCACATGACTCGTGCTACGGACGGACGGGCAGACAGCCACGTATCTAAAACAGGTAATACATCTGGCTACATCTTTCCCACATCAAATATCCGTGATCACCTACGTCCGCGTGCGTAAAAGCGCACACAATTCCGTGTCCTCTCACCGCGGATGCTGTGATTTGATGGCCCAGTACTCATTGTAGCCCACTCTTAAGTGCAACACACACCGCCGCCATACGCCGCGCGTCAAAACGCCCGCCTCCATTATATTCTATGAACCAACCCACACTGGCGCCGGCTGCCGCGCCGCGCCGCGCCGCTCTGCTTCAGCCCACTGCTCTATTTCCAGCGCGGCCGGCGCTCATGGCGGCGCTGCGAGAAAAGCCTTTTATGTACGTCTCGTCTCGTAGGATCAACTCCGGTTGTTTCAAATTTTTAATAAGACGACTTTGATAAGAAACTCACCCGTGAAATTCAAGTTGTTGTTGCCTCAAAGTTTTTCCTCTTCTTCTTCTGTAACTAGCAGTTGGCAACCGTTGGCAACTAGTGTAAGTACAGCCACCTAGCTGGCTGGGGTGGGAAACACATGTTGACGGTGCCGCTGTGCGCCGCTGCCAGTGTGTGCTGGGGGGCGGCACTTGACGGCCACAGCGCCGCGCCGGCAGCGGTGTGTGTTGCACTTTATAAGACCCAATAATAATAATAATAATAATAAGCTACAGTGGACCTATATGCCATGCCTTTTAATGAAATTACCAGAGGAGTTCGCTGAAAAGCAGGTAAAGTCAGCCTGAATTACTCACGTGCGTCCCCGGTGATCGTGTAGTCCCCAGATGTTGGAGCGGAAATCAGTTTCTGTGAGACTTTTTCTGATTCACCTTACGGCCTAGAAGTGTGTGAGTATTTTGTATAACAGTTTTAAATTATAATAAAAACAATGTTTTTATTTATTTATTGCTGAGGGAAATTAGAAATGCCTAGAAATAAATAGGTATATCAACTATTTACAGTTTTAAAATAAAATAAAAATCATTTAACAAACAAAATAACAAACAAAGATTACAATAATATTAACTCTATTAGGGGTGTCGGTGGCTTAGTGGTAGAGCAGGCGCCCCATGTACAAGGCTGTTGCTGCAGCGGCCCAGGTTTGACTCCAGCCTGTGGCCCTTTGCTGCATGTCACTCCCTCTCTCTCTCCCCCTTTCACGCTGGTCTGTCCTATTAAATAAAGGCTAAAAATGCCCCAAAAAATATCAAAAAATTTTTTTTTAACTCTATTAAAGTAAGGTCTCTGAAGGCAACCCAGGTAGGGATGGGTCGATCCGATCCAGTATCGGCATCGGGTTCCGATACCAACATAATTCACGGATCGGAAATTTCCGATCCACCAGCCCTGTCTGTGCTTTCACATTATCTGCTGGAATGATATGATGATTGCTACATAGTAGTGTTGCACGGTATACTGGTACCAACGGTAGACTGCGGTACTAAAACATGACGGTATGATACCATAATGTTGGAGTACTGTAGTACCACGGTACCTCATGGTACCACTACTGTGGGATAAGTTCAAAGTCCAATCGCAAGAGGGTGAGTGTCCATGCGCCGTCCAATAATGGAGCACGCTGGCCACCTGGCACTCGATATGCGGCTGCAGTGGTTTGTTTTCCACTGACATTTCTGAGCTATTGAGTATCTTCAAGCAGTGAAAGTTATTATTTATTTTTACTTGTAGGCAAAGATTTGTTTATATATGTTACAGTGATTTGTTTTCCACAGAGCTCTACGGTGTGAGCATTTTACTCACATTTGAGACTAAAAACAGTTTTGTGCGAGCAAAAGAAATCATTCAGGAGCACGCTGTGTGAGTACAGATTTCAACCAGCAGCAGAAACAAAAGGCGAATCCTGCCGGTTGTGGGTTGTGATTTATCTTTTTATAAATGACAAAAGGCACATCTGCCTCATTTTCGCTGTGGTATCGTGATACTACTCAGAACGTGATACTTTCACTGGTATCGTACCGTGGGTCCCAATTTTGGTACCGTGACAACACTACTACATAGTAGTGTCTACTTGATTTGTATCTGTGCTGTTCAGATTAATATGACAGATATTTTTTGTTTTTTGATAGTGTATATTGCACTAGTAGTTTAACACTGTCTTGGAATTTAATAAATATTGACAATCAATTTGAAACTGCTTTTCTGACCTTATACTTACCTCAAGTTGCCTTTTGGGACATACATGCATACATACGTACATATCATACTTGCCTGTAGAGAGGAGTTTATTATAGCCTCATATAAAATCAACAATAATGATAATAATATTAAAGCAAACAGAGCACTAGTATCGGAATAGTATCGGTATCGGCAGATATCCAAATTCAGGTATCGGGATTGGATCGGAAGTGAAAAAATGTGGATCGGTGCATCCCTAAGCCCAGGCTCCGCAAATGGCAACAAAAACATTTGGGTCCAGGCTGTACCAACCAGCCAGCGCGAGACCAGCGAAAGCAAGCACACACACATGAACGCAGAGCCCATGTCTCACGGTCTCGCGCAAACGTGAACGCAGTGCCCAGAGAGGTAGTTAGAGCTACAGGCTACAATGAGGCTAAAAACAGAGTTCAAATGACGTTTTTCCAAACAGCTTTTTATGTCGGGGCTTCAGGACACTTGGATCACTACGGACGAGCAGTATGGAGATATTTTGTAGTTTCAATTATGTGTTTTTGGACGTTTGAATCTGGGGCACTGTAAGCCTCCATGAGGTGGAGTTTTGTTGCTAAGTTACCTCCTCTCCCCTTGGATCTCCACAAGTGTTGTGAGGACTCTGAAACTTCACCTGATCCTCCATCGGCATGAGGGTGAGTAGATAATGGGTGAATTTTCATGTTGGGTGCACTATCCTGTGAACAGGTGTGTAAATCCATTGTAACTAGCAGCTATCGCTTGTTCATGACAGAGTCACGGAGGATGAGGGGGGCGAGCTAGCTCCGTTGTGTTTTTAAGTTAAGTTTAAGTTTAAGTTTATTTACTTTATTAATCCCCCCGAGGGGAAATTCAATGTTTTCACTCTTGCTTGTCAATTACACACAGGTCCGAAAGACACACACATGCACAAACAGGACCTATACATGCACAAAGTGGAGAGATGTCAGAGTGAGGGGGCTGCCTTTGGCGAGGCACCCCGAGCGGTTGGGGGGTTCGGTGCCTTGCTCAAGGGCACCTCGGCAGTGCCCAGGAGGTGAACTGGCACCTCTCCAGCCACCAGTCCACGCTCCATATTTGGTCCGGACAGGGACTCGAACAGGCGACCCTCCAGTTCCCAACCCAAGTTCCTATGGACTGAGCTACTGCACAGCACAGTGCCTGTTTGAGAGCAGGTCTTAAAAATCAGTCCTGTGCAGGTTTCTGCAGCAGATTTAGCATCACCAGCAACATCCACTGAAAACATATCTGTGTATTGACCAGGACTAACAAGACTAACAAGACTCTATAGCTTGGCTCCTGGTCAGAGAACTTAAAGGACAACTTCTGTATTTTCAACCTGGCAGTGCCCAGTTCACCTCCTGGGCACTGCCGGACGGGGACTCGAACAGGCGACCCTCCGGTTCCCAACCCAAGTCCCTATGGACTGAGCTACTGCCGCTAACATTGTTAACGTTGTTGAACGTAAACACAAGTGACACCAACGGTGCTTAGCGTGCCTTTAAATAATAATATACACTCAACAAATGAAGGAATGAATGATTCCTTTACGTGTAACGTCCAATATTTTTAAAAAAAAAGCACAGACAGGAGGCACCGTAATGTGTGTTTTGTTTTGGTCCAGTAGGTATCGGTTGTATATGGACCGGTTCCATATAAGCACTGGCTTTCAGTACCCAACCCTATTCAGCACAAGGGAATGAAACGGGAAAACAACTTAAAAGCTACTGCTGTGAGAAGAGGAGATGATGGTTATGCTCTTAAAAGAGTGACAGAGAGAGGACAGTAAACACACCAAATAATAACCACTCTGACTAAACACTCAAAGAGTGAGTCAGAAAACAAGATATGCTGTAGAAAGAAACAAATGGAAGAGCATGGGAGTTACTATATAACTAGAATAAGCTGTTTTTCAAATCAAACAGAGACAGTGTGCTGCATCAGGTCCAGTACCTACAGGTACCCAGCAGAAAATCGGTCAGTCGTGGGTGGTATTTTGTTCTGTGTCGAAAAAACATTCCAGTTGGAACGCCAGTGCTGGATCATAAATATATAACAATAAAATGAATATAATAATAATTGCGAGTATCAAGTGACAAGATTGAACTGTTTCTATGATTTTAATTTGTTGTTCACAATGTAGCATTATCAGGGAAAATAATTAGGTGTGACCCCCTGACACATCAATGCTGTGAAACATTGACAGAGTGTGACTTGGTTCTTGTTTCTCAGCAGAAAAGCGGTGGCAGGGTGCTGGGGAGCGCTTCATCTCAGCACTTCATAAAAAAGGGCTAATGATATGCTGTGCATAGGTTTTGTTGCTAAGACAGCAATATCTTGACACTAACATAACACTATAGCGGGTTGACATGGTTAACTTCAAGCTCACAAACTGAACGGGGATAAAATTACAATACTCAGCAACATCCACTGTGTGCTGGCTGATCTGTTCCCAAAACATGGGCTTTTCTCTCTCTGTTGTGAAAGTAAACAGTAGCCGAGCTAAAGAAATGGCAGTGACGTCATCTGCGCCTTTCTGAAAAGTTCAGAGATCTTCAGCTGCAGTACAAAAAAGGTGAAGCGCTCTGGAAAAAAAAAAGACGCTGGGCGCAGCACCTTTTCTACAGGTGGCCTCATGCACTTGCTGCTCGTTGAGAACATTTGAAAATGTGGACACATGCCCTATAGTGACAGTTTGACCAAATATGAAAAAGTTAATTTTGATAAAAGTGATCAACTACAGCTTTAAGCCCTATCATGTGAATATAGCCATATAGCCATAACACTGTCCATGTGTGATCACGGAACACAGACATGCTGTAACCATGATAACAATAACTATGTCAGGTAACAAACTGTCTCGGACTCAGGCTGGGTTCAGTCAGAAAAATGCGGCCCGAGCCGTGTTCTATTTTGCAGGTTACAAAATGAGAGGTGCACCACACTGCTTTTCTTAAAATTGAATGCCACAAGTACAAAAAAGGCTAACTGTGCCTTTTTATTGTTGCCAGGCAATCACCCTTTACCCTAACCTTCCTGTGTAATCAATCTACTGTTTATTTATTTATTAAATTATTTTATTTCACAGTAATTAGTATCTAGTTCCTAAAATGGACAGGCAGAGCTCTGGTTGAGGGTGAGAAGCTGTCAGTAAATAATTTGTTGGGCACAGGGAAATGGAGATCTGTGTGGGAGTACCACCAGTTGGTCCAGGAGCTTCTCCTTCTTGATGGCTGTTTCCAGGCATATTTAAGGATGACATGGGGGCAGTTTGTAACTCAAGTCATATAGCTCTGGGTATCCAGCAACCACTACCACCAGTTTCCCCCCTCCTATTTACCAACTGTAAACTTGTTGTCGTAACTACCACAGAAGACCCGCCTCTCAAATCATCAGATTGGGCAATGGTAAAAAAGTGAAGATGACATAAGGCGTTTTTTCCGCTCTGAGCTGAAGTTTTTTCAACTCGAGGAGTTCAGAGCGCTCTGGCAAAAATGCCAGGTGCCTAGAGCGCAGAAACACGAGGAGCATAGCAGCGCCAAAACAGCTTCATTCTCATTAAAAACAATTACAAAAAGCCGCTTCCAGCTGCTAAAATGTGTGTGTGACTGATTCTTACCTTTTGGAGAAGGGCACCTCAGAGGACACTGTGATCTTGCTCTTGCTCCTTTCGATGGAGACCACACCATTACCCAGGTTGCCGGCCTTCCCGTTCACCTTGATGCGCTCCTGAAGAAACTGCTCCTGAAAACATGTTTGTAGAAACTTCACACACAGCCACCATACTGAGATCTGCAGTGTGTGGCAAATACCACATTACTGTTCACTGTGATGGATTATTTAGTTCAAGCAAATGTTAAGTCTCAGTTAGTTTTCATTTAACAGTATCATTTCTGCCTATGGATGGTCAGTAGTAATGTTGCTTGCATCTGATTTGAGATGAACAGACTAAAACACATCTACAGCTACACTGACAATATCTAATGAAAGATAACTTACAAAGTTGGCAGCATCCATGATGCCATCTTCCACAGGATGGGTGCAGTCCAGTGTGAATTTCAGGACCTGCTTCTTCTTCTTACCACCTTTGCCGGTGTTCTGCTTCTTCTGCTGAGAAGACACTACACATTTACCTGACTGTACAGAAGTGTTGGCTAAACAACAGAACTCAACTTTCACAGTGCTAATCCATACATTTCACCCCACTTGACACCATTTAAACAACATTGCTTCTTGACAGACGCAGCGGTCTGACAGAACACCACAGCTGATGAGCCAAAACCACAATCTATCTTTTACTTTAACAACATGTTTTCTAGGAAGTCAATAATAAACCAATATACTGGTTTGAAGTTTCGAGCTATGAAGCCCCCCCCCCCCCCAAAAAAAACCCAAAAAAAAAACAGGCAAACACAAAAGCTCGATTTTATCCAGCTGGGTTGTAGTCCAGCTACAAAATAACCAGTGGGGCAAGCTAACTGTATCATTCGCGTCATATATCAACCGCTACGACAGCGAGCCGACAACATTTGTTAAACTTGTACAAATAATCTGCTGTCATACAGGCACCCGGACAAGCTAACTGAGTGAACAACGTGGTGAGCTACAGTCCCTGCCGATGCTGTGTGGCTAACGTTAGCTAAAAGGCAGCTGCTATAGGCCACTGAGAAAATCTGCTACCTTCGTGCTCAAATTACCACTTCAAAACTCAACCAATCCTCTGTTCTGAGACTACGATTGCAATAACAACACTGTAAACTCATCTCGCTCGTTTTCTTTGGCTTTCACAGCGTAAAATCTACAATCCTAATGGAATTATTAACACGCGACTTTACTTACAACAGGCGCCATGGCGGAGAGGCTAGCAGAAAGGAAGAATAGGCTGTGCGCATGCGCTACATTTACCAATCAAACGCAGAACTATTGATTGAATCCGTGAATCTAAGATTGATTAACATTCTGGGATTCTTCCCTACTTTGACAATGCCAGTAAAGAAAAAAAAACAGTAATATGACAACACATGTAAAAGAAACAAAATAGTATCTTAAAACAGAGTGAGGTCGTCACAAAATCGTATGTCACTACATACTGGCATATCTTTGCTGAGAATATTCCTTGGACAAAAGTTTAGTATTGTCCCATAAATACTTTATTACTTTTATTACTTTATTAGAGAGATTCACTTTGGAATTATACACACGTTTTACCCTGCAAAGTATTTTTTGAAGAAATTACAGAATATTGATATAAACTGTTCTTTTTGCACAACTCATCCAGAAATTGTGCCTCATCTTTTCTGGCATTGTCATTACTCTGGAAAATTATGGAAAGATGTTTCCAAATGTATTATTGACATTGTATATAGAGATTTTGCATTATTTTATATGTGTAGTATGTTATATTCTGATTCTTTGACTATGACAGGAAATCGGAGGAACAGACATCATAAATCTCCTTATTATTCTTGCCAAATTTTATATAGGGGCGATTTATAAAGATTTTAAAAAATACACAAATACTAGTAAATCGTGTACCAATAAAAGGGCATAAAAACTGTACTGGCATGTATTAACTGTAATGTATGTAACTGAAACGTGATCTGATGATGTCTGGTTCACACTATACGATATCAGCCCGATTCTAGCCTGACGCCGCGACATACGGTGTGGGACACCTCCCGACATTCCAACAGAAAGTCTAGCATGTTTGATTTTCTTTTTGTTGTTCACGACTGCTCCCATCACAGCCATCACTTTGGCCAATACAAACACAGAATGATCTGCTGCCGTGGATAACTGTATGACAACAACACCCCAGCCTTTTAGATATTTCCTGTAGGGACGTTACCACAACAGAGCGAAAAGGGAAAAATGCTGGTGTGAAACAGCAGAGGCCCTTTAGCAACCTGCTGAGTACTGCCATTAGCATCAAGCTAGCAAACAATGTTACTTCTTCATAATGGAGATGGACATAGAGTAAGAAAATTTATAAATAGTAGCGGGGCTATGCCTGGTTCACACTACACGATATCAGCCCAATATCAGCCCGATTATAGCCCGACGCAGTGACATACGGTGTCGGCATGGATCGTGAATGACGAGTGTCATAAGCGATAATCCATCATTTCATCTTGTGTAATGTGTCATAGTTAACGACAACCGACGTCACATCTGGGACACCTCACAATGTTCTGACAGAAAGTCTAGTGCCTGGTTCACACTACAAAACATTTCTGTCCATTCTGACAGTCACTATGTCACATTACGCGATTATGGAGTCATAAAATTGTACCGTGACTTGGCCGACAGACATGACACACTACACGATGGTCCACACAAATTATCCCCAGTCATCTCTCAAGATGTGTATGATGTCATTGGGTAATTCTTGTCCTATTTTTATTACTTTTACTATTATTTCAGTCACTGTGGCTGTTCATGTGCCAGCTGAACTGTTACTGTAGTAATATAAAACAGCACCAGCAGATGGCAGGAGCTACATTTGAAGTACCGTACGCAAACATGCAAGTCACTGAATCCTCCACAACAAGTTCCTGCAAATGTTTCACAATAAAAGCCTATTTACAAAATGAAGGGATTCTCTCAACCATAGTAATAAAGGGCTTTTAATTTGAAAGAGATACAGAAAGTGTTGAGTTTGAAATGACGGCGGGAAAAAAGTAAAAGTATAAAAATACAGAGGGAATAATAGATAACTGCCCATTTATAATGTAGTGTGTTTCAAATGAAGCCGGTTGAAGAGACTTGACTTGAAAAGACTTTGATTTATATGTGTTTTCACCTATTCCTGATTCACCAGCCCACAAAGGGTGAAAGTGCCAGAGTGAAACTGCAGGCTACCTTTCTAAACCATGTCCACTTTACCTGCCCAGTAAACCCTGTAGCAGGGCCGGAGACCATGAATTGTTTGTTCACTCATCTCTCACTCTTTGCTCGCCTTCACTCTGCAGCCTTGTGTGTCCACCGGTGTTTGATGTGTGCGTCTTCACCTTAACGTGAGTCTCAATTTATCACATTTGGTTACTTTGGTTACTCTTGATACTATTGCATATAGTTTGCTTCTTGTGCACTTCTGCCTGATATTCTTTGTTTCCAGACATGTGCCATGGGCCATGTGATTTGTTTGATCCTGACCACTGATTTACCTCTGATTGACTTTGGCTATTATGGCCTCTTTAGTTGTTTGTATATGGTGTACATTTGCATTGTGGCAACTTTCAAGTTGAAATGACTGAATAGTGAATATGGAATATCAGCTTTAATAGGATTTGTTTCATTTGTTTGTTTGATTGTTAGAGATGGATCGTTAATGAATTGATCACTTGTATCTCTCTATTGTATGTTTATTTCTCTTTTTGATGCAGCATACAGATACCCAGACACAAGATATAAAGAACAAGGAGAAGAAACATTCAATTTAAGTAAAATAAAAGCTGTGTTGCATCATAACCTGCCTCCTCGACCTCACTCCATACTATATTGACGTCTTCTGACAGAAACTCTGCCGGTTCACCACACACTCACTCTACCCCCAACCACATTGCCCCCTACAGATCCTATACTGGTGGCCTCTGCAGTTGTGGTAAGTAAAAGCCCTACCACTATTTTTGAATTTCTTACTTCATGTCCATCTCCGTTATGAAGAAGTAACATTGTTTGCTAGCTTATAAAATATTTTTTTAATGATAATAATACATTTTATTTGTAACGTACTTTACATAAAAACAAATCTCAAAGTGCTACAGAAGGCAGTGTAGATATGCTATGCTAAGAGTTAAAAACAGACACCAAGATAAAATACATTAAAAGGCTTTAGTAAAAAGGTAAGTCTTTAAGTTGCGTTTAAAAGCGTCCATAGTCTGCTGTGCTCTCAGGTGGTCAGGGAGAGCATTCCACAGTCTGGGAGCAGCCGAGCAGAAGGCCCGATCTCCCATGGTACGGAGTCTGCTCCTGGGGGAGTTGAGGAGGCTGGCAGTGCGGCGGGTGCGTGAGGATGATGTGTGAGGAGGGAGACCTTGTATTGAATTCTGAGTTCAACAGGCAGCCAGTGGAGTGATTTGAGGATGGGTGTGATATGGTCATGTTTGTGCGCCCTCATCAGGATCCTAGCAGCGCTGTTCTGGATGTAGTGAAGCCTCTGGATGCTTTTACTAGGGATCCCGATAAGGAGTGCATTACAGTAGTAGACGAGCTTTTCAGCATCTGCCAGATTGGGTGATGGATGGAGTTTTGCAATGTTCCTGAGGTGGTAAAAGGAAGTCTTGCACAGGTGTGTGATGTGGGTCTCGAATATAAGGTGGGGGTCCATTTAAACGCCGAGGTTGGTGACTGAAGTAGACAGGGGGATGTTCTCACCGGAGAAAGAGATGCTGGTGAGGTTGGATGATCTGACCTGGTGTGGGATGCCAACAAGGATGGCTTCAGTCTTGGAGCTGTTAAGTTGTAAGAAATTTAGCTTCATCCATGCTTTTATCTCCTCCAGGCAAGTAGCTTGATGCTAATGGCAGTACTCACCAGGTTGCTTAAGTGCCTCTGTTGTTTCACGCCGGCATTTTTCCCTTTTCACTCTGTTGTTGTAACGTCCCTAGAGGAAATATCGAAAAGGCTGGGGTGTTGTCATACAGTTATCCATGGCAGCAGATCGCTCTGTCTGTTTATTGATCAAAGTAATGGCTGTGACAGGAGCAGTCGTGAACAACAAAAAGAAAATCATTTGAAGAAGACTACATTATAGATGGGCCGTTATTTATTATTCCCTCTGTATTTTGTACTTTTACTTTTTTTCCGCTCTCGTTTGCCTTGATAAAGTTAATGCATCGCGCCGTCATTTCAAACTCAACACTTCCTGTATCTCTTTCAAATTAAAAGCCCATTATAACTTCGGTTGAGAGAATCCCTTCATTTTCTAAACAGGCTTTTTTTTGTGAAACATTTACAAGAACCTGTGGAGGATTCAGTGACTGTTTGCGTACGGTACTTCAAATGTAGCTCCTGCCATCTGGTGGCACTTTTAACGTTACTACGACAACATTTCAGCTGGCACAAGAACAGACACAGTGACTGAAATAATAGTAATAATAAGAAAAAGAGGACAAGAATAATTCGATGACATCACACACGCCATGAAAGACGATTGGTGTAGATCATGGTGTAGTGTGTCGTGTCTGTCGGCCAAGTCACGGCACGATTTTATGACTCCACAGTCGTGTAATGCGACATAGTGACTTTCAGAACAGACAGAAATGACGTGTAGTGTGTACCAGGCATTAATGCATCGCGCCGTCATTTTAAATTCAACACTTCCTGTATCTGTTTCAAATTAAAAGCCCCTTATAACTTCGGTTGAGAGAATCCCTTCATTTTCTAAATAGGCTTTTATCGTGAAACATTTGCAGGAACTTGTTGTGGAGGATTCAGTGACTTGCATGTTTGTATACGGTTCTTCAAATGTAGCCCCTGCCATCTGGTGGCACTTCGCACGTTACTGCAACAACATTTCCGCTGGCACACGAACAGCCACAGTGACTGAAATAATAGTAAAAGTAATAAAAACAGGACAAGAATTACCCAATGACAGGGCGTCGGTAGCGTAGTGGATAGTGCCGGCGCCCCATGTACAGAGGCATTGCCTCGCTGCAGCGGCCGTGGGTTTGAGTCTGGCTCGCAGCCCTTTGCTGCATGTCAGTCCCCACTCTCTCTCTGTCTCCACATTTCACTCTCTGTCCTGTCATTAAAGGCAAAAAAGCCCACAAAAATAATCTTTAAAAAAAGTCTTGAGAGACGACCAGGGATAATTGGTGTGGATCATCGTGTAGTGTGTCATGTCTGTCGGCCAAGTCACGGCACGATTTTATGACTCCACAATCGCGTAATGTGACATAGTGACTGTCAGAGTGGACAGAACTGTCGTGCAGGCATGAGCTGTCGTGAAGGAACTGTTCTCTTCGAATAATGTTTGGACTTTGGCTTGGATATAAAAGAGATTCTTTATACAGTATCTCACATAAGTGAGTACACCCCTCCCATTTTTGGAAATATTTTATTATATCTTGTCATGGGACAACACTATAGAAATGACACTTTGATATAACTTAAAGTAGTCAGTGTACAGCTTGTATAGTAGTATAGATTTACCTTCCTCTGAAAATTACTCAAAACGCAGATCATGATCGCCCCTCTTCAGAAACTGAGCTGCAATGCAGTTTTCCAACATGATAATGACCCAAAACACACCTAGAAGATGACAACTGCCTTGCTGAGGAAGCTGAAGGTGAAGGTGATGGACTGGCCAAGTATGTATCCAGCCCTAAACTCACCTGTGCACCTGTGGGCCATCCTCAAGCTGAAGGTGGGGTGGCGCAAGGTGTCTTCACATCCATCTGCTCCATGATGTCATCATGGAGGAGTGGGAGAGGATTCCTGAAGCAACCTGTGAGCTCTGGTGAATTCCATGCCCAAAAGGGTTAAGGCAGTGCTAGATAATAATGGTGGTCACACAAAATATTGACACTTTAGGCACAATTTGGACATGTTCACTGTGGGGTGTACTCACTTATGTTGCCAGCTGTTTAGATGTTCATGGCTGTGTTTTGAGTAATTTTCAGAGGAAGGTAAATCTATACTACTATACAAGCTGTACACTGACTACTTTAAGTTATATCAAAGTGTCATTTCTATAGTGTTGTCCCATGACAAGATATAATAAAATATTTCCAAAAATGGGAGGGGTGTACTCACTTATGTGAGATACTGTATATTTATATGTCCGGAAGTAAAAAGCTAATGTTATACTATAAACATCACCACCATAAAGAAGACTGTAAGGTTGTGTTCAGCGTAGTGTGATGACATTCTGTAGTCTCATTGAGCCACTTGTTAGCAATCATCTTTTTTAAGACACATAAAAGCTTCACAGTTCACAGTATGGCGAATTTTATGTCAGGGAACAAAACATGAAAGTCTCTTCAGCTCGTGTTAACCACAGACCTTATTTAAGGCACCTAATTGAAAACCCATTCAAAAAACCCATTGACTTAGAGACGATGGGAAGCAGGAGTGTTAAAATGCTAACTCATTTCTGAGTTTTAGGACTTATTCCTAGGGGTGTTATAACACCCCTACTGCAATACTTACAGTGGGTCTGCTGATTCACTATTTGACACCCAGTAATGTAAGGGCAAATGACAACACAATGCTAAAAAGGGTTAAAACAATTTTATCATTTACACATATATTAAAATCAGAGTTAATCTAATGCTGGGGAGGGGGGAATGGTCAGTTCTTTGGTTCCAAAGAAGGTGGGGAATGTCAGTTTTTTACTCGCCGAGGGGGAGGAGGAGAGCAGGCCCAATACAATATTTATTTATTCGTTATCCATAACCGCTTATCCTGGTGAAGGGTCGCTGGGAGGCTGAAGCCTATCCCAGCTGACATTGGCCAAGAGGGGGGAAACACCCTAAACAGGTCACAGGACTATCACAGGGCCAACACTCAGAGACAACCAGTCACGCTCAGTTTCACACCAATTTAGAGTCACCAACCAAGTCAAACCCCTAACCATCTTGCTGTGAGGTGACGGTGCTGACCACTACACCACCGTGCCACCCCAAACACAGATATGTCCACTTTATTTATCTTGTTGTACATGTAGACCTAAGCACCAGGTTATCCAGTTAATAAATCATATCTGCATAATGGGAATGATATAGACATAACAGTAACAGTTTTCAGAATTTTTAAACTGTTTAATCAGGCCTATATGATAAATGATCACCTAGCCTATACAATAAAAGTGCAACATATTCAACACTTAACTCAGGTGTACCATGTTGCAACAGTCGACTCATTATCCTAACACCTTGCACACAGCAGTTTCATTATTCACTCAACAGAGTGCCCTTCACAGATATGCTACAAGTGTCACTTGAAACTGAGACTGTTAACACTCACCCCAAAACGCACGTGCATTCTTTACCTGAATTACAGAAATCCAGTATTCAGTAGATTGTGCCATTGGTCAGCTATTTTAATAAACTGGGTGAATATTTCTTGTGTTCAAAGACACTGTAAAACTTCAATCAATAGCCCAGGTTATTAATGACTTAAATCACTGAACTCAACAGGCCTATATTCGGGACAGGCGTCTATATGGGACAGGCCTCTAATTCCTTTTACATAAAACTGTTGCTCAGCAAAGATGGGAAATACAATGAAATTGTTTCTTCAAACATATCAATTATGAATCATTCATTTGGTCTAGCTCCGAGAGACAGCGCATCAGATAGACAGAGTTACGACACTCGTTTTACTGCACCTGAGGATGAAAGTAGCTACATGGCCTATCGACACAACACTTTATCCTGTTAAAACAATACTCAAAACTTGGATTAATATTTGATTCTTTTGATGGAATATTAAGAAGTATGAATAACTTAGAGGGTAATCAAGGAATGCACACATATTCTGACTATATGACTGCTTCAGAGGTAGTGAGTTGCCACTTTTTTTTCATCTCTCTTGTTTACTTGGCTGGTAAATCTCAATGAATCACTGTATACTGTATGAAATACTGTAGTTTAAGTAAAATGAACTGAACAATTGAATCGCGGAAAATCTAATCAAGCTAACAATATGTAGCATCTCCATATTGACAAAGTGTAAACATTTATTTTATAAAAATGAACTGCTCGTCAACCAGACCAAGCTTCTAATTGAGACAGGTCTTTGTCAAAATGTGTAGCCACACCAGACCAGTATAAGGGACTGGGTGTTTAATTAGGACTAGGCTTTTAAGTGAAGTTTTGCAGTAGTCCTGAGTGGGATCAGTAGCCATTAGCCTGCTCCTTACTTTAGCATAGACTGTGTAGTGATAGTTATCATGCTAAAACTGTAGCATAAAAAAGTGGAAGTGGTAAGTTAGTAGTACAAAGCCAACATCGTAAAACAAAAAAAACAAAAAAATGTCTATTGAAGGTAACAAGCTAAAATGTTAGCATGCATTATGCTAGGTAACATTAGGTCAGTGCCACGCTAAAACTTTAACATACAGTTGTAGGGTCAATGACTAAGTTATGTTGAGGTGCTTATAGTTCACACTATATTTATGGGCAGTAACCTGAAATAAATATGCTCTGAATCTGTCTTTAAGAGGATAGGTCTATATATGTGTATATATTCTAATTCTCTATTGTCACAAATCTCATGTGCAGAGTTGGACTAATAATGAATGTATCTTTTTAACAAGTATTGTACATGTATTCAAAGCCTGATATATCTTCTTCCTCTGTGCAACAGAGGTTCATTGAGTGTGGTAACATGGACATGAATAACCAGTTTACGAGACTTATATTGGATCATTTTCAGGATATGTTGTTTACATGAACACAGAGAAATTGGGTTATTCATATTACCCCATCCTGGATTTTTTCAGAGTACTCCAGCTAGCATATTCAGGTTTCCCATTCACACAATATAGTGTTTACATTAAACAGATAAACAGGATACTCAAAAACTCATCATGAATGGGTTATTCATGTCCATGTAACCGTACTCAGTGTTGTCTAAAAACACATCAGTGAGCCACACTGTTGTGTGGCATGTTCCTTTGTTGCCATGGACACACCAACTGTAGTTTATTTGACTTAATCCCACATATACTGTTCAACTAATCTAAATAACAAATCCCGCATGTTAATAATTTGCTGAATTAATAATTATGTGTGAATCAACAGAACATAGCATTAAACCATAATGCTGACATTTAACATGGAGGTCTAGCTCGCTCTGACTCCTGTTGTGGCGATGGTGAAGGCCTCCTAGGAGGAACATCTGGATGGGAAGGCTAGGGAAGGTACATAAGCCTCAAAACCAGCCACAACTTAGCCCTGAGCAGAGTAACTGTATGCTATTGACCAATCAACAGACTGACAGACGGTTCAATTGGTTCCATCCACAACGTTTCACAGTAGAAACAGAAAAAAATCATGTATCGAACTGAACTGAACCATACCATACCATACTGCTTGGGTGAAATGGGGCTTAAGGTATCTGTGATGGACTGGGTGAAGACGTTAGCAACTATAACTCGTCTAATTAGGGATATACATGAATGAGAACGAGATTCCCACAGTCCCACATTTTTCCAAAGAAATGTCTTTGACGTTCCTTAGATACATGTTTAAACGCCAACTACTGTTTATGGATTCATTCAATTAATTTGTACACGCAAATAATCAATTATTTAAAGTACAAAGTGTGCATCACTTGTTTGAGAGCACAAAATAGTAGCTTACACAAATTTGTTCTTTTCCCCTCCATAGCTCCTGCTTGACTCTGTAACTAACACAACATAGCATCTTAGTTAGTCCCTATGTGATATCATAAACCTCTGATTATACATTTCTTTTCTACCCTGGAAAATAATCCTTTTGATGTTGTTTTTCTTTTTTTGTACATTGGTTAAGCAATGGGACAATCTTCCAAAAACATGGTGTTATTCCTAAACATTCGGAATAAGATGATTAATTTTCTTAAATGTTGCCTAGTGAAGTTTTCATTGTTGACACCCACACACCCACACATACATACATTCTCATACTCATTCAAACATGGCACTACAGTGCCACTAGTGCTCAGAAATACCACAGGGTACCTTTAATTTTTTTTTTTTTAAATTTACCTACAGAGCATCTTTGCTCCTGAAAATCTTCAGACTATTTTACCAGCCTCTCAAACACACAATTAGATCAGGGTTCTGAGTGGATAGCAGCACTGTGAAGACATTCAGATGGATCAGTGAGAGAAAGAGAGCTGCAGAGTGAGCCTACCTCAACCCTTTTGCCAATATATGTCTTTTTCTTTTATAACACATCATGACCATTAAAGGTTTAAAAGGAGAAGCACAACAATGAACTGATGATAGAAATGAGAGTAAATAGTACTCCTCAGGATGGTGACTTATCACAAAGCAAAGCAAAAACAAGATTTATATATTAAAAATTAAATGAGAGGCTACAACAGAGATTGATGTCAAGACTTCCATTCCTGTACTGACAATGCTCAGGAGGTAAACCCAGTTCTTATTTTCTTTGATGAAACACAACTTGTAGAATCACAATCTATCATGCCACATGCTCCTGTCTACAGAAACATGTCACAGTTAAATGACAGAGAAACAAACAAGGAATTATCATTTTATGCAGCTTCATAAAATTTTTTTAAAAATCTGCCTGACAGTTTCATTCAAACTGATGCCGTGATTTGTGTTTTAGAGTGCACATTGAGGAAGTGGATATCAGGGTTAGACATAAATCAGGCCACTACTGGCTATATATATTTAGTGATCTGTAAATATGGAGCTTCCACAGAAACTGCATTTAAGCAGTCCCTAAAACCTGCTAGAAACCTATTACACATTTATTACTTCTAATATTGTTACATAAAGCTTCCGAGTATAAATTCTTAAATTAAAAAAATGTAATGTCACTTCTTGCTCCACTGTACTGGTTTACCCATGTGGTGTTTAAAGAGCTACCAATATTCTTAGTTTTAGTGGACAGCTTGAGCGGCACATGGTCTATTCTGTTGAAGGATTTTCCACCTTAAAAAATACATTATCATAAGGGACATGACCGAAAATATGTGTATGTTCAACTGCTGCTTAAATTAACTCTCACCTTAAACACACAAGTTGTGGCAGAGCTCCGGAGCGATGTGGAGGCCATGGCATGACGAAGTAGTGCATGTAGCTCTGGTGTGGAGAAACTATTTGCAGTGGTCTATACGTTTGGCTCATTTTTGTACTGTAACTACTGTGAATGTGAGTTGCCTAAAGCAGCCACCTTCCATAAAGGGGCAAGACACAAACCTTTCAGAGTTGCCTTTAAAGAGGGAAGAGGTCTGCACTCTCAAACAAATCCAATCAGAAACAGACCTGTGGAAGACACACTCTAACATGACGTGTTTTAACACATTACAATAACAAAACAAAAATAGAGAATTGGCCCTAACAATGCAAACACGTCGTTTATCCTGCGCATTTCACACTCTCCATTGGCCTCATAATGATACATGCAGATCGGAGACCTGCAGCGATACAACAGGACCCTATTCCGATAGGGTCAAAATTATTTTGACACAGCCTCATGTCCAGAGATGACTCTTTGATACTAGACACAGAGTGGATCT
This sequence comes from Epinephelus moara, assembly GCF_006386435.1. NCBI lineage: Eukaryota > Metazoa > Chordata > Actinopteri > Perciformes > Serranidae > Epinephelus > Epinephelus moara. Next base: position 6,997,072 of record NC_065521.1, on the reverse strand, counting down.
GTGAAGAGCTCTACTTAAGGGGATGACTGATTGATATCTAAATGATACTATTTCCAGGGGAGAATTGCTTTAAAGGTCCAGTGTGTAGGATTTAGGGGGATATATTGACAGAAATAGAACATAACATAATAAGTATGTTTATTTTAATGTATAATCACCTGAAGATAAGAATTGCTGTGTTCTCCTTATCTCGGTATGAGCCATTTATGTCTACATATGGATCAGGTCTTCATTTATGGAGATCGCTATTTTGCACCACCATGTTTCTACAGTAGCCAAGATAAGACAAACCCAACACCGACTCCACATAGGGCCGTCTGAGTTTTCGCGTCAGCTGCCATAGTAAGAAGCCCAACTGCATGAGCAGCGCTAGAGTTACACTGGTTGGTAACATGAAACTGCTTTAGGGGCCATACACAGGCCATGTCTTTAATCGGCTGGAAAACAAGAGGTTGGGCATTAGTTGCTGCTCTTGTTTTGTGTCTTGTGCCAGCTTTCAAGAATGTGGCAGCAGGCTGCATCTAAGGTTGCTAGGCAACCTTAACAAGCACCGTATCATAACTATTTACCTGAAATTGAGAGTGCAGAGCTGATCTTATTCCAGGTGTGGTTTGTGTCCAGGCCTACTGTCTGTGGGACAGATGTAAAGCTCTGGCAGCCCTGCACTAAAATGATCAACTTCTCCATATTTTTTACAGACTAATTCTCGGATGAAGAGAGAAGTGTCTGTCAGCTGTGATCCAAAAGGTGAACTCTGTTTATCTCAGGGCGCAATTGTTGCACCCTGAAAAACAGGCGTTACGGAAAGGGTGTGCGCTGCAATGGTGTCACTCTGGCATTTGAGCGCGCCCGCTGTGGGTCTACATTAAAAACAATGAATTTGAGGGCGCAAAAACATGGCATGTGTATGGCACCTTACTCAGTGTTTTTACCAGTTTAATCACCTGGTCTGTTTGTTGTGGTGATGAATGGATCGTTGTGGATAATTTGGCTCTCTATAAAAACCTTCTGAACAATGAACACTGAAGGAATTCTAGCCAGAAGTTTTACCTGGTTGCAATCTGTAATTCACTGCTAGACACCACCAAATCCCCCTATTCTTACACACTTTACCTTTAAGCATTTCTCAAAAGTAGGAACATTTAGGAACAGTGGATTTTTTTTACTGAACTAGGGACAGTGGTGGCAACTTCTTAAAAATATTCATATCATATCATTAAAGAAAAAAAAATAAACATGATGGATTCCCTCCAAACACTGCATTAAACTTCAGAGAATTGTCATTTAACTCTCTGCTGATATATGACATCAAAGAGCCCAGTGCAGTATCTTTAAACAGCAGGTCATCAGTGAAAACTCTTAGCATGGTCTAAGCATGCAAACATAAACAGATGGGGTGGGTGTTATTGGAATACATGTGGTACAGTGGAGGTTGTCCGGTCTTTAACTGGATTTGGAAGTTGGTAGAAAAACAGCAGCCCAGCTGCGTGCCGCCATCCCAGTTGTCACAGTCTCTGTCTGTGAGCTACAGGCTCTCAGCCAGCTGCAGGGTTTCCCTCTGGAGGGCAGCCACAATGGCAGATGCCACACACCCACCAGGTCTGACGAGCCTTAGTGCTTAAAGTCTGCTGAGTCCAGCATCCAGGTCCAGGGACTAGTTGACACGGATGCCTGAGATGAAGGGCAGCCCAGTGGGAACCTTCTTCTTGTACTCCACATAGTCCTCGGCAAAGAAATGGATGAGGGAGAGCTCCTCCTCCTCGATTCGCTCCCGGAAGAACCGCCAGCTGGCTATCGTATAGCCCAGTATACACACAGGGTTACACAGCATGACCTGCAACAGGCAACAGTCTCATCAGTAAACAAAACTGAACATGTGGGAAATGTCTCTTTACAACCAAGTAACAGCTAACCACTACTAATATAATTTCATCTGTCAGTTATTAAAGCTCTGAGCACCAGTGTTGGAATATACAGTTTTTGCTTAGGATTTTTCTTCTAAGATTTCTAACACATTTTAACATAAACTGGTTCTGCGGACCAAATCATCCAAAATGCAGCTGTGAAATTTGAGAGGTGGGTGGCAGAGGAGGAAATCTTGATAACGACAATAATGACCCATGTCAGTCATATGAAGGAATTTTAATATCAGCGGATTATCAAATGCAACCAGGGTGCTACAGTTCGTGGTTGGCACAGATATTTTTAGAATCTGGGTATGATATTGCACTCAATTTATTGTTCCGATAGTCTCTGCAAATTACACTATATTTTGTACACCTGTAGGAACAGACAGGCAGCACTGGAACACGTTTCCCATTACTTCACAACTAGTCCATACCCATTGGTAGCTTTGTCACCTTCTACCTATGCCAATCCTCAATGCCTATGTGCAGTTTCACATAGATTGACCACGTCAGTGAGTAAGAAAAACGTGAGACAGACAGAATGACTGACTGACAGAATGACACACTATGTGATGAGCCACGCCCTCTGCAATATTCATTGCCTTATAGAAGCTCAGTTTTAGTAAGTTTTCCAACTTTTGCCAAGAGGGAACTTTAGATATTGGTCCCTAGATTATGTTCACCGAGTTTCATGCAGATCGGTGTGTGTGGGTCGCAACACTTTAATTAACAGGTGTGGGCGGGTGCAGCTTTAGCAGACATAATGACGGATAATGGGTCAGCTCTGGTATTAAGCTTTAGGGGTATGGGCGGGTGTGGGTTTTCAAAAATGGACCAGTGCAGGACTCTGCTCACTAGTTTCCGCCCAGGGCTTTGACCTGCAAGTTGAATAGCATTATATGTGTGACAGAAGAAGAGAAGAAAAGAAAAACTAAAGCATACAGGACATACAAAATGTATGGAGCTGTAAAGTTGTCCACCATGGTACCAGTTTGCTGCTAGCTAATGTAGCTAACTTGTTTGTCTATTGTTTGGTCTGTGACGTAATAGGTCAACTGGAAAGGTCCAATACTAAAAAGCTGAAAGAGGGCATATCACCACCTATCATAGCGGAGTCGGACATACTTCATTCAATAAATTGAATCCTCTCCCATTCCAACTGAATGGCCTAGCCGAGCTATAACCATAGCTCCACTTAACTGTAACCCGAGTGTAACAGAGTGTTGGTGAATTCTTGTTGTGTTGATGTTGATATTTAACCAGTACCTCAACAAAAGATCAAATTTAAATATACTCAAAGCTCAGAATGATGTGTTTTGCAGTCTACAGTAATAAAGGTATTACTTGGATTGGATTGGGTAGCCTGTAAACCCAAATAAATAGTGACAGCAAATAATGGATAAACATGGTAGTAAACTTGCTATACAAAATAACACCACACCTGCAGTTAACAGATAAAAAAGAAAGGAAACTGTTCAACAGCGAATTGTTGCTAAAATCTAGCATGCACTTCATTATTTGGTTGTCTTGGCGGATTGATGAATATCATTCTGATGACAGTGTCTGAAAAATCCAAACCAGGTATCAATCTGAGTTGCAGCATTACAAGAGAGATGTGATTTTAATATGGTACTGGTGTACTGTTTAAGAATGAGCTGAGCATGAGGCTGAGCAGTGCTGTGGCAGCTCACCTGTGTTCCTGTGCTCCAGTAGAACCAGCCCACATAAGACGGGTGTCTGAAGTAGGAGTAGACCCCGGTAGTGACCAGCACATGGCTCTGGGCCTTCTCATTCTGGACAATGTGGTTGAAGTTAGAGCCAGCTGTCAACATGGCTGCCTTCCGCAGGCCCTCACCACACAACACCATTAGCAGACCCACGACGCTCACCCAGTTCAGCTGCTTCAGCTCTGAGAGAGAAGACAGGCAGATGAAATACTGGTGGACACACGAAAATCTCAGTATGATGAATGTCATGTAGAGTCTGAGATGGACCTCTGCTTCTTTCCAAGTCTAGTCCGAATTAAGAATTTTTCAGACTCAACCTTGAGAATTAAAGGGAAATTTCGGTTTATTTCAACCTGTCTCCTATCGTCCTAAATTTGTTTCAAGTGACTAGTGACATAGAAATAATAGTTAGCATGTTAGCCGTTAGCCTAGATACAGCCGGGGCGCATAGTAGCGTCAGACCTGTTAAAACGTAAGTGAACGGGCATACCTTCAAGTGCAAAGTTAGTCCACTAAACAAGCTTTTTCTCCACAAAGACCGCCTCATATCGTTAGGATAAATGTCAGAGAACATATAGAAAACGACATGTAAACGTGTTGTCTTACCTTACCGGTGTGCTGCCATGTTTGTTTACCATCTAGCTCTGCTTTCCAAAGCGCAGCCGAAATAGATCTCGCCAGCTCTAGATAAAGCCCAGCTGGATACTAACGTTACTCCAGGTGGAGGTGTCTCGTCCTCGGTCACATCCAGACCTTGAAAATAAGGCTGCAACCGCACTGGGGCACATTCACAGGTACACCAGCAATCTCCAGAGCTATGCAGCCTTGCAGCCTTGCAGCCCGCCGGCCTGCGCACGGTATGAGATCGCTGCTTGTTCTCGCGATATTTCGGCCACGCTTTGGAAAGCAGAGCTAGATGGTAAACAAACATGGCAGCACACTGGTAAGGTAAGACAACACGTTTACATGTCGTTTTCTATATGTTCTCTGACATTTATCCTAACGATATGAGGCGGTCTTTGTGGAAAAAAAGCTTCTGGACTAACTTTGCACTTGAAGGTATGCCCGTTCACTTATGTTTTAACAGGTCTGACGCTACTATGCGCCCCGGCTGTATCTAGGCTAACGGCTACCATGCTAACTATTATTTCTATGTCACTAGTCCCTTGAAACAAATTTAGGACGATAGGAGACGGGTTGAAATAAACCGAAATTTCCCTTTAAGTGTTAAATTCAGTCTAACCTAAACCAAACTCATTTCACTTTCAAAAACTGACTGAAGGTTGAAACATTTGGAACAAACCAGTAACAAGTTTCAATTTAAGATTTGATCTTCTGTACTTTATGTTTCTACTCAACCTGCAATTTTCTAATTCCCTGTCTCTGTATATCCCTCTCTACCTACAGAGCTGAGGCTGAGCAGTTGGACACATCACCTGCTTTTTGTAAGAGGGTCAAACTGCAGACTTCATGTCTGAGGACCCCAGGTCTGTCGCCAGATCAACCAGGACTGAAATCTGTAAAACGTAAAAGGGTAACTTCGGTATTTTTCAACCTGGACCCCATTTTCTCATGTTTTTGTGTGTAAGTGACTAATAGCAACAACAGTTTTTAAAATTGAACTCCAATGAACTCAGCTAAGCGTGCCAGGTGACCCAACTACAAAAGCCAGTGGACTAAAGACATCCTTAGTGTCAAATAGTAGAGCAGCAGGCCCAAGGTAGCCCTGTGTGTGTGTGCTGGGCCCTTACCACACACATGATGCTCCTACATTTTTTCAGTTAGGAGTACATGTGCTCCTAGTGAAAAAGGTTAGCGTAGAGCCCTGGTTAACAGAAAGACTGGTGTGGGGTCTCTTCATTTTCACTGCAAGTAGTTATAATTACATGTTAATCACTTATTGATGCTGTTTTTGAAGTATGAATAAGCCGCACTTAAGGGACTGTTCTTTACTTGTCAGGGGAGGAGGGTGGCTGGTTGATTTTTATTGTATTTATTTATTTTATTTTGATCCCCCTATGTTAATCACTTATTGATGCCATTTTGAAGTATGAATAAGTCAATAAGTAATTTATTCCATTGAAATATCATTGATGTATTATAGAAAAGTGATTTATCTTTTTATAAATGACAAAAGGCACATCTGCCTAATTTTTGCTTTGGTATCGTGATACTACTCAGAACCGTGATACTTTCACTGGTATCGTACCGTGGGTCCCAATTTTGGTACCGTGACAACACTAACTGGAATACTGACAGGCAAACCTTTCTACTGCTACCAGTAAAATACACACAATGGTGCTGAGTGGACTGACAATGAGACTGAAGACACACCAACCTGGAACGGTCAGTTTCTCCACAGTGAACTCCACCCATGATGAGACCGCAGCCAGGGTGTACTCCACACTGTGGTTGAGCAGGAATGAGTCTAGTGACAGGCTGCGAGGGTTGATGATGGCCGTCACCAGGTACTCAGAGTAATGGAAGAATGACAGCGAGCACATGTACCTGCAGAGAGGCACTATTACTACACATGTTCAACTGCAGTAGGCCTGGACTACAAAATACACATCCGCTGTCAAAATATGGTGCATACACTGGTTCACTGTGTAACTCTGTAGAGCTTAACTAACCAAGGAATTATCATTACTGTGGTCTTCAGTGTAATTTAATACACTGTGATTCTATGGTGTGAAACAATACAAAATGAAAAAAAGTCAGGGAATACTATTGGGTGGGTACTATTAATAAACACATGGATACAAGATTTAACTAAACCAAATCATGAAATTTCTACAGTTTCATGTTACTTAATATACTGACCATACTAAATGACTGATGTCTGCAAATATGTACATACCAGCCGAAATGTGTCCAAGTGGTTTCAGAGCAGCTTATAATTAAGCCACAGCCAAAAGTAACTCCCAGAAAGCAGGCTCTCACAGCAACCTAGAACAAGTTAGGACACTCAGGTTATCCCGGGTCAACCAGCTAGCTAGACCTAAACAAACCCCTATTTCTCTCTAGACAGCTTTAAGGGACAGTTCAGATTTTTTGAAGAGGGGTTGTTTAGGGTACTTGTCCATATTCAGTGTACTACATATGCTAGATTTCAGTCAGCACGCTCACAGTTTGGGGAAGCAGGCAGGAGTCCAACACATAAGCTAAATGATGAACTGCTGTGGAGGGGTCAGCAACAAAACCTATTTTAGCCACTTAAAAAAGTGCCATCTAAAAAACAGTATCAGTTTAAGTGTATGCTATAATTACAGTATTTTCACAACTTTAACTTTTTTCGTCAGACAGCCCTTGATGGCTTCAATTCCCCATCTATTTATGCTCTCATCAAAGCCACAAGGCTCCATTGACAAAAACAGATGGTGCTTTTCAAAGTCAAGGAAGGATCCTTAAATGGGTGAATTTCAAGGAGGCTACATCTTAAAGTCCTTCCTTCAGATAATTTTCAGTGGTGCGCATATGTATCTTCAATGGGCACAAAATACCCACAATTCTTTGCGCACGATTTGCTGGAATTGAAGGTGGGGCCTCTTTAATAGGCTCGTTCGAGATGAACTGCGCCTCGTCTGGAAAGTAGACGAGATCAGACGGCTGCAGCAGGAGGCGGTGACAAAAAGCCACAGTGAAGTCGGACAGTTTCCAGCAGCCTTCAGTCCATACAGGAAGTCACAGACACACTTTCATCCTGTCCGGAATGATGTTAATTAATTAAAAAAGTGATCAGACCCATATATCAGTTTGTTTTCAGTCTCTAGTTGTTTTAATTACACTGAACAAAAATATAAACACAACACTTATGTTTTTGCTCCCATTTTTCATGAGCTGAACTCAAAGATCTAAAACACTTTCTATACACACAAAAGACCATTTCCCTCAAATATTGTTCACAAATCTGTCTAAATCTGTGTTAGTGAGCACTTCTCCTTTGCCGAGATAATCCATCCCACCTCACAGGTGTGGCATATCAAGATGCTGATTAGACAGCATGATTATTGCACAGGTGTGCCTTAGGCTGGCCACAATAAAAAGGCCACTCTAAAATGTTCAGTTTTATCACACAGCACAATGCCACTCTAAAATGTTCAGTTTTATCACACAGCACAATGCCACAGATGTCGCAAGTTTTGAGGGAGCGTGCAATTGGCATGCTGACTGCAGGAATGTCCACCAGAGCTGTTGCCCGTGAATTGAATGTTCATTTCTCTACCATAAGCCGTCTCCAAAGGCGTTTCAGACAATTTGGCAGTACATCCAACCGGCCTCACAACCGCAGACCACGTGTAACCACACCAGCCCAGGACCTCCACATCCAGCATGTTCACCTCCAAGATCGTCTGAGACCAGCCACCCGGACAGCTGCTGCAACAATCGGTTTGCATAACCAAAGAATTTCTGCACAAACTGTCAGAAACCGTCTCAGGGAAGCTCATCTGCATGCTCGTCATCCTCATTGGGGTCTCAACCTGACTGCAGTACGTCGTCGTAACCGACTTGAGTGGGCAAATGCTCACATTCAATGGCGTCTGGCACGTTGGAGAGGCAATGGCGTCTGGCACGTTGGAGAGGTGTTCTCTTCACGGATGAATCCCGGTTTTCACTGTTCAGGATGGCAGACAGCGTGTGTGGCGTCGTGTGGGTGAGCGGTTTGCTGATGTCAACGTTGTGGATCGAGTGGCCCATGGTGGCGGTGGGGTTATGGTATGGGCAGGCGTATGTTATGGACAACGAACACAGGTGCATTTTATTGATGGCATTTTGAATGCACAGAGATACCGTGACGAGATCCTGAGGCCCATTGTTGTGCCATTCATCCACGACCATCACCTCATGTTGCAGCATGATAATGCACGGCCCCATGTTGAAAGGATCTGTACACAATTCCTGGAAGCTGAAAACATCCCAGTTCTTGCATGGCCAGCATACTCACCGGCCATGTCACCCATTGAGCATGTTTGGGATGCTCTGGATCGACGTATACAACAGCGTGTTCCAGTTCCTGCCAATATCCAGCAACTTCGCACAGCCATTGAAGAGGAGTGGACCAACATTCCACAGGCCACAATCAACAACCTGATCAACGCTATGTGAAGGAGATGTGTTGCACTACGTGAGGCAAATGGTGGTCACACCAGATACTGACTGGTTTTCTGACAGCCCCAGACCCCCCCAATAAAGCAAAACTGCACATTTCAGAGTGGTCTTTTATTGTGGCCAGCCTAAGGCACACCTGTGCAATATTCATGCTGTCTAATCAGCATCTTGATATGCCACACCTGTGAGGTGGGATGGATTATCTCGGCAAAGGAGAAGTGCTCACTAACACAGATTTAGACAGATTTGTGAACAATATTTGTGAGAAATGGTCTTTTGTGTGTATAGAAAATGTTTTAGATCTTTGAGTCCAGCTCATGAAAAATGGGAGCAAAAACACAAGAGTTGCGTTTATATTTTTGGTCAGTGTAGAATAGATTAATTTATTAAAATGCTTTACAGGTGATCTGTAGTTTATGTTCATGATTTATCCTATTTTCATGTAAATCAGCATCATATCAGTTTGACCTGTCCCCTCAACTACACAGGCTATATAAATTGTGACTGACTATAAGGTTAATATTTTCAGAGTAAAAAAAAAAAAAAAGACAACAGCTTTCATTAAAGATCAGTCAGATATAGTCAGGGCTTCACATCTGTACACATGTTATTATAGGAATCCTCACATCCCACTGACCACAAGTCTCTGTGTTGCTAAATAGGCCTACTTCAATAATTAAAACAGTCCAGTGTTAATATTCAGTAGACTCTGTATAGTTTATGATTAATGTATTCTGTCTCTGGCAACTAAACTTCACCATCAGTCACACAACATGTTTTCTGTTACCGAATAACCTTCAAATCAGACAAATCAAATTTTATCTAAAACGTCATATTGCTGAGTCGACATCTACACCAATCAGCTGTTAGATCAGGTGAGAGCCAGGCGGTGCAGTCGGTGGAGAGCAGCTGTAGCACCTGGCTCTAAAAACTGCGGCCGCCTCGCTCTCGTGATTTTATCGCCATCCAGTTTTGTAATACCTCAGAGCAAGTCGGGATGAAGTCGGACACAAAACTAACCAGCCATTTAAGGATAGATCCCTCATTAACCACATGTTGAATTTTCTTTTTATTTGTTGAGTTATTGGTTCAAAGTTTACCTCCTAGCACCTTTTTTCGTTTTTGTCAAGCACTTCACCTAGGTATGTCACAGTTTGTTTAATGGGAATCTCACTCAATTCTAACAGATCACAGTGTTTAAGGGGAAACAGCACACATTTACTAAGGTTCATTGTCAAACCAGAAACCTCAGAAAACTCCCTGATGCACCGCACAGCTGTGTCAAGCTCATTTTGATTGGACAGAAAAACTGTTGTATCATCTGCTAATTGAGCTAATTTGAATACCCTGAAAGTTGCTTCTTTTAATATGTGTTGCCATGACCTGTGTGACCAGCAAGAACAAAAATGGACTTAGTGGGCATCCTTGTCTGATTCCACGACTGATATTAAACCTGGGGGTTGTACCATTTGTTACCTTAATTGAGCTGTTACTTACTTTATAAAGTGTTTGAACTGCCCTCAGAAACCTATTTCCAAAACCAAAGCATTGAATAAACTGGTGACTGACTGTGTCAAATGCTTTATAAAAATCGACATATAGAATAAAACTCTCATCTGGTATGAATTTATTATAATCTATCATATCTAATATCAGACGAATGTTATTTACAATGTTCCTTCCTGGCATAAACCCAGATTGTTCGTCATCAATAATATCCGCTAATCCTATTTTTAATCTTTTAGCAAAGATGAGAGTGAAAAGCTTTGCATCATTATTCAATAGACTAATCGGTCTCCAGTTTTCAATGCTTAGTTTATCTTTTTTTGGTTTTGGAATTAGTTTTATTAAACCCTGTCTCAGAGTATCGGGCAGTTCCTCTTTTTGATTTGAACGATTTTATTTAACATGTTAAAAGAAACATAAAGTCAAATAAAATAAAGCATACGACATAAAACAAAACAAAACAAGCAAAACAGAATCAAATAATAAACAACTTAAATGATATTGGTCATGTTCAAAAGGGGTAAGGGCTTTTCTAGAGCCTCTTCAAACAGACCAGCTAAAAATGGAGCAATTGATTGTTTAAAGCATTTATAAAATTCCCCTATTAACCCATCATTCCCCGGAGCTTTGTTATCTTTAAGGGCATCAATACATTTTTGCACCTCTGTTATAGTTATTTTCTGGTCACAAATAAATTGGAAATCTTCATCTGTTCTTCTAATATCTGGTTGTATGGTTTGAAGGAATAATGCCATTTTATCTTTGTTCAAGGGGTCAGCAAGATACAGCTTCTCATAAAAGCTCACTACATATTGTGAGATTAGTTTTCCATCTTCACATACAGAATCATTAATTATAAGTTTGCTCAGGGAAGATAATTCATGATTTCTTTTTTCTAAATTGAAGAAATATTTGGTGCATTTTTCCCCCTGTTCTAGCCATTTCCTTCTGGATCTGATGAAGGCCCCTCTAGCCTTTTCCTCATAGATTTTATCCAATTCAGTTTGCAGATAAGCCAATTCTTTCACTTCATCGCTGGTTGCGTCAGTTTTCTCTGATAATGGAATGATTTAGGTGACAAGTTGTAGGTCTTTATCTTTATTGTAGCTGCTTATCCTTCTGCTTAATCGTATGGCTAACTTTCTTATTTCATATTTCATTAATTCCCAGTATAGTCCAAATTTCTTTAGCATGTTGCTTGTCTCCAGCATTTATCAATGATTTTTTGGCTTTCCTTTACAAATTCTTTATTTTGCAACAGAGTTTTGTTTAATTTCCAATAGTCTTTATTCACCTTCTGTCTATCAGCTCCAAGATGGAATTGGATTGCTATAGCCTTGTGATCTGTCAGTACTGTGGGTTCTATCTTGATTATGTCTACCTTATTTTCTAATTCTGCTGAAATTAACCAAAAATCTATGCGGGATTGGAGGGATCTATTCTTATTGCTCCAAGTGTATACTTTTTCCTGTGGGTATCTTTGTCTCCATATATCAATCAAGTTCATTCTGTGGCAAATATTTTCCAATTCAGTTATCTGTTTGGTTTTGGGAGGCCATCTGTCCAAGCCTTCATCAAACACTGTGTTGAAATCTCCTCCCCATAAGATTTCGGCCGAGGGAAACAATGTCAGCCATTGATTTACCTTATTTTCTATTGTTGAGAAAAGGATGTTATTGAGAAGTTTACTATTGGAAGCATATCGGAATAACAAGAGTGTTGTTGTTGTTGTTGTCTAAAGCTGAAGGAATATCAAGATCTGTGTATTTGTCTCTAGCACTAGAAATGCCTGCAGTAGTTTCTAAGAAACTAGATCAAACTTTATTTAACTTTATCTGGAAGAACAGATGCCATTACTTAAAAAAAAAGATATCTTGTGTAACGCCAAGAAGGATGGTGGCTTGGATGTGTTAACTTTTGAAACATTAAATAGCTTTATTAAGATTAACTTTTTAATTAACTTAAGCAGACAGAAGAACAACTTCTGGAACTCTTTTGCCACACATGTATTTAATTCAATAGGTAGAATACAGTTTTTGTTGAAATGTAACTACAAAGTTGAAAAGTTTCCTGTCAAACTTTCGCAAATAAGCTTTGCTGGCCTGGAAACTGATCTACAAGCATAACTTCTCACCAACCAGTTACTAAATTTGGAATAATGAAAACATCCTTTATAAAAAAAAATCACTGTTTTATAAGGATTGGATGGAGCATGGAATTTTATTAGTTAACCAACTTATTAATGACCAAGGATTTTTACATTCTTATGAAGAATTTTTTCTTAAAATTTCAGTTGCCAGTTACGCCAAAGAAATATGCAGCGATTTTTGATGCACTACCACAGGGTGTGCTGCAGCTTCTTAAAGGGACTGAAAGAAATACTGCTGTTGCAGAAAATCGTAATTGTGAGATTTTTGTTGGCGAGGTAGACATTACAAAAAAATCCTGCTCTAACACATATTTGAGAAGCTGCTTACAATCAACGATTCTGCCAAGAGGTCAAATTTACTGGACTGCACAGTTTGGAGAGGTTAACTGGCATAAAGCGTGGCTGGTTGGTGACAAATTCTGTCTTAATAACAAGGTGAAAGAAGTTTCGTTTAAAATTTTACATCAAATCTACCCTGCAAAGAAAACACCTGAAAGATTTAAACTGGACATTGAATACTTGTGTGATTTCTGTGATCTTAAAGATGAAACCATCTCTCACTTATTTTATCAATGTACTTATAGTAAAACTTTTTGGAAAGATGTTAAGCATTTTGTAGAAGAGAAAACAGGAAGAATGATCAGTTTACAGGAAAAAAGCATTTTTATTTATTTTGATGACCAAGACACAGATTTGTGTTTTTTTCAGTTGATCTTGAGTTTGGGGAAATTTCACATCCATAAAAACAAATGGGCCAAATCTAAACCAAACATTGTACTCTTTCAACAAGAACTGCACCGCTATGCTGCCACAATCAAGGACATTAGAAATAAGAAAGCTGCTAAAACACACTCTATTATGGAGAAATTCTGTGGAAATGAACTGTGAAGTTCTTTTGCTTTTTTTTTTTTTTTTTTTTTTAACCTTTGTTTTATTTGGATCTCTGCACCCCCTGTATGTTTGTAAGTATGTATGGATTTATGTCTGTATGTATGGTATTGTGTGTCGCACAACAATAACAATAACAATAACAATAATAATAATAATAAAAAACACTAACCGGCATGCATTGTGCGCCGATCGCTAGTGACCGAATCTGCGCAGGCCTGGCTCATCTCGAACGAACCTATTGACACACACCTGGGCACTCGCTAGCCTGTCTCATCAATGAGTGTTGGAATGCTAGAAAGGAGTCTTGCCTAGCTTCTGTAGGACCCGACTCGGAAGGACCTGACCAACGGAAGAAGCATCCTTGACTCTGAGAAGCACCAAGTAACTTTAGCTCGCTGAACACAAGAGCTGCTGGTCTACTACTGCCTCGATCAGTTACTTAGTTTGGGATATTGTGTGACTTTGGTGAATCAGAACTTACCCATTTTAAACACCAAAGTCACACAAACAAAATAAATGATGGAGGCAAAGGTAGATCATCAGCTCCTGTGCTCAGCAATGTTAGATCACTGTTTTCTCAATGGAATCTGGCTTTCAAGGGAACACCATACTGGGTTAATTTTCTTGTTGAAAATCACTGACAGTGACGTACAACAGTGAAAACACTCTCAATACACCGTACACTTGAACTAATATATTGTTGTTGTTTTTTAAGTGGGACGTTTTTTCAGTGTCTAAAATTCATTTTGTTGCTGACCCCTCCACAGCAGTACATTGCTTAGCTTCCATGTCAGACTCCAGCCTGCTTCTCCAAACTTGAGGTGTGCTGACGGACATATGTGTCAATTTACTGTTTATGGATAAATGCCCCATACAGCCCCACTTCAGAACACCTCAACTATCCCTTTAACACCAGTTGATCGCATTGCTAATTCAGATTAACAGCAAATTTCAGCGGGCTATATTGCAGACTCTCTATCCGGGGCTCTCGCCAAACTCATACTTAATATCTGGCTTTTTAATTATGTATTAGGCTACCCGGTGATAAAACCACACACTGAGCATTAACGTTATATGGAAGAAGATATTTTACCATCATCACCACACACTCTTAAATTCGGTTGTAAAGTGGCAAACCAACATATAAATAAGGAAGAAGCCACTGCAGCTTTACCGGGCTTAGGTTTCTATCTTGAGCACATCAACGCCAACTGTCTTGTTCCTCTTTTGCTAATAAGATTACCGTTAGTCTGGTTAACTACACAGGTAGCTAATGTTAGCTAGCTAGGCGATTAATATTAGCTGTGCAACATTAAAGTTTAAATGACGTTATGTCAGTCAACTGTGCCAACATTAGCTTGAGCTAATGAAATACTTTACCGCGAGACAGCACTGGAAGTTATGTGCACTTTACTCTTAATGAGATAAAATCGGAATCAAGTCAGGAAGTTGGCTAACGTTAACGTTACCTAACGTCAATACTTACCTTGTATAGAGGTCCTCTGTATATGATTAGCAAGAGGCCGTTGATAACTGCAATGTGGATACAAATCACTATTTTCCCGGGAGTTTCCGTCAGATAATCAAAGACCCAGTCGAGATGTCCAAACCACGTTCTGATTAATGGAATTACAATCACGCTGAGTCCTAAAACAAATGCTTTTACACTTACTCTACCTTCCAGCACCAACTTACTGCCTGCCATGATGGAAGTACTGTGTGCTCGAGAAACGAACTATCGCGAGACCTCAATGGCAACCTCGCGATGTCCAGTACGGCTTTTTCACATTTTGGTCCAAAACGTTCGAGATGAACTGCGCCTCGCCTAGAAAGCAGACGGAAGCAGGCGGCCGTAGCGGGGGGCGGTGACAAAAAACTGCGGTGAAGTCGGACAGTTTCCAGCAGCCTTCAGTCCGTACAGGAAGTCACAGACACACTTACATCCTGTCTGGAATGATGTCAATTCATTAAAAAAGTGATCAGACCCATATCAGTTTTTTTTTTTTTTTTTAATTGTGCGACACACAAAACCTTATATCTATATCTATATCTATATCTATATCTATATATATATTAATATATACATACATATACACACATACATGTATGTATATATATATATATATATATATATAT
>NC_065521.1:6978522-6981036 GCF_006386435.1 Epinephelus moara | reverse complement strand
ATGGCTGTGTTTTGAGTCATTTTCAGAGGAAGGTAAATCTATACTACTATACAAGCTGTACACTGACTACTTTAAGTTATATCAAAGTGTCATTTCTATAGTGTTGTCCCATGAAAAGATATAAAATATTTCCAAAAATGGGAGGGGTGTACTCACTTATGTGAGATACTGTATATATATATGTTCAAAGATAAATGATGACAAAATAATATTAAACTATTCAATTAAATGATAAATACCGTCTTTAATATTTTTGTCAGATATGTAATGATGTTGGGTAATATGTATGTTGATGTTGTCCAAGGTCAAGTCTCTTTGTTTCAAAACAATACATCCATGATAGTGTGCACTGGGGCCCACCGTAACTTCCTTAAGCCACTGACCTGATTCTTTGGGTTTGTATGGACTATTTTTAAAAAGTCTAAGTCTAAGACCACAAACATAAAGTAAAATTAGTTTAAAAAAAAAAAACATGGGTTTTGAACATTTTTTTAAAACAGGTCTGCTCACTGCTGGGCTCTTCTTGTGCAGGCAAGGGTCCACCTACGGCGTCCAGACAAAAGACCTTGGATTCCCCCTCCCTCCCCTGCTAAGTAGACACTGACACTGACTGTTATTAGTGAAGAGGACCTCATGAATATGTTTTCCTCATTTGGTTCGAATATATTTACGTAATAAAATAAACTTTTAACCTTTCATATGCTGTTGTCTTTACTGATGTCAAATCAGAACCTGTCAGCACACTGAAATGCACTGCAGTGGGTGTGTTATAATTTCACTAACAAATTAAATGTGAATTTTTTTTTTATATGTATGCCACTAACCAATTAATTGAACCAACCAACAGCATCTAAGTTGCAGGAGAGAACTGTGATAAACTAATGTTACATTACTGAGAGCCAGTTGGGGAAAAAAATGAAACAAAACATAACTTTGTTCACATACAAAAACTACTAGATGATTAACAAAAAGGCAATTGCATTATGCAAAACCTGCAGGTTGGTAGTAGTAGTTTTTGTATGTGAACAAAGTTATGTTTTGTTTCATTTCCCCCCCCCCCAACTGGCTCTCAGTAATGTAACATTAGTTTATCACAATTCTCTCCTGCAACTTGATTAGATGCTGTTGGTTGGTTCAATTAATTGGTTCGTGGCATACTTCAAAATGGCATCATTTTTAATATTTGGTTTCATGGTTAGGAATTTTGATGATTTCATGAGAATATATCAGATTCAATGGAAAGG
Source organism: Epinephelus moara (assembly GCF_006386435.1). NCBI lineage: Eukaryota > Metazoa > Chordata > Actinopteri > Perciformes > Serranidae > Epinephelus > Epinephelus moara. The sequence goes on along the minus strand of NC_065521.1, from coordinate 6,979,792 downwards.
CTTATTTAGCCATATTTCTTCCCCATGGATCAAACATTGAAAAGCACCTAAAACATGGTGTCAGCCAGTTTGAGTGTCAAAGCAAATAGGAGACATAAGTTCTTGAATTTCAACAGCTATTTAACACTTAAAATTGAAATTAACACACCACTGAATTAATAGTTTACTTTGAAAACCATATACTAACTTATTTGTTCCAAATTCACCTATTCTAAATTGATAAATGAAATTTCTTCAATCGCCATTTCAAAATACAATTTTGAATGCATTTTTTAATGTTCATAAACTCGGAACCGAAAATTCACGTTTCAGGATTAAAAAAAAATAAATTTCAGGTTGCTCAAATTAGATCAAATTCAGATCTAAAAAGTCAAGTTGAAAAAATTAAAAAAGAACATTAGTCGAATTAGATCAAGGTCAAATTCAGATCTCAAAAATTCAACTTGAAAACATTTTACAAGGTAACATCTCAGCTACCCAGGACAGGACAGGCAATCAAGTGTGAATGCGGTTGAACTGACTTCTGGCTGGTCAGTCATGATTTAAAAAAGCAGCTGGAATACTGAAAGAAGAAGAATGATTGGGCTTCAGTAAGTTGTCCAATATGTGCTGTTTATGTCCAATCTGATTCCACTTTACCTGCTGATCTATTTGATTTTTTTTTTGCAACTTAAATTTTAAGATCTGAATTCAACCAATCAAATTTTAACAACCTGATCTATTTTTATTTCTATTTTTGCAATTATGAAACTTGAAGTTTTGGATCTGAAGTTCTGAACATTGAAAAAATAAATAAATTCAGATTCAGCTTTTGAAACTGCAAATCAAGAAATTTCATATTTTAATTTCAAAGAGCAAAATAAAGAACAACATAAAGAACAAATAAATTCAGACACATGGTTTTCAAAGTAATAATAATATTTCAATGCTATGAATTCAGTAGTGACTCAATTTCAATTCTAAGCATTTAGTACAGATTGCAATACTTATATCTCTTATTTGCTTCCATATTAGAAATGTTTTTTTTATGGCGAAGGAAGAGTATAATCTTTGACATCAAAAGACTCTTCCCATGTACAAATTAGCAGGACAGAGGAAGATACAGTGGTGTGAAAAAGTGTTTGCCCCCTTCCTGATTTCTTACTTTTTTGCATGTTTTCCACACTTAAATGTTTCAGATCATCAAACAAATTTAAACATTAGTCAAAGATAACACAAGTAAACACAAAATGCAGTTTTTAAATGAAGGGTTTTATTAATGAGGAAGAAA
>NC_065521.1:6964546-6977639 GCF_006386435.1 Epinephelus moara | reverse complement strand
GGGGGCAAACACTTTTTCACACAGGGCCATGTAGCTTTGGATTTTTTTCTTCCTCATTAATAAAACCCTTCATTTAAAAACTGCATTTTGTGTTTACTTGTGTTATCTTTGACTAATGTTTAAATTTGTTTGATGATCTGAAACATTTAAGTGTGGAAAACATGCAAAAAAGTAAGAAATCAGGAAGGGGGCAAACACTTTTTCACACCACTGTATACTTTATTAATCCCCAAGGGGAAATTCAATTTATTTTTTACTCTGTTTTACTCTGTCATATACACACACATTCACAAACAGGATGGATACATGCATTAAATGGAGAGATGTCAGAGTGAGGGGGCTGCCATGGACAGGTGCCCTGAGCAGTTGCCCTGGTGAACTGGCACCTCTCTAGCTACCAGTCCACACTCCATATTTGGTCTGGATGGGGATGACCCTCTGGTTCTCAAGCCAAGTCCCTACAGACTAAGATACTGCCATACATTGAGGAGCAAGCACGGCTTAGCTGTTACAGAAGACAACTGTTATTTTATTAGCAAAAGAACCCTTAAAAACAAACAACACAATACTTCTCCATATGACATTTTCATGACATTAATTTAATACAGAGCAATGAAATAGAGAAAAGGCTGTGCACCTTCATTACAGTTACATTACAAAGCCATGACCAGATATTGCCCCTGAACAGAGCGGAGTGCAGGGTTTTGTCAGCAGTAACAGTTCAGAGCTGTCTGAAACACACACACACAATGTTTCTGTAACTTCACTTTGTATGGTTTTGTGTCTTAAAGACAGTGATGATGAAACATGCGAGGTTGGGTGCTGGGTGGTACTCTTGTGCCTACTTTCAAGGGCGCAGAGACAGGTTGCATCTGAGGTTGCTAAGCAACCGTGACTAGCACCATGGACTCCCGTTTTGAAGCCGAAAAACCATTTTGTTTTTTTGGAGCCAGAAGTGACCATGCTTGAACGAGAGGGTGGAGCTGTGATGTAACAAGGGTTGAATCTGTCTGAGAACCTGAGGACACTGCCATGGTACCGACTTGTCAATCTTAAGTTAACGAAGCCCTAAAGCTTTGTCTGCTTTATCATCTATTTTCCTTTAAATGAGGCCATAATTCACCAAATTAACATCATAGTGTAGACTGAAGACTTGAGACAATAAAGTAGTTAGGAAAATGTCTACTGAGGTATATTACGTAAGACGTAGGGTCATTTTCTCATAGACTTCCACACAATCTGACTTCTTTTTGTAGCTAGTGGAGTCGCCCCCTGATAGCCATTAGAAAGAATGCAGGTTTAAGGCACTTCAGCACTAGCTTCACTTTTCAGACCTGGTAATAACCTCTTGGCAGAAACCAATGGGCATGAAAGAACTTGGTAACTTAAAGAAAAATAATACTTGTAGTCATGCTGTTCACTTGCAGTCATTTTTAACAACCTTTTGGTCCTCAGATCTCCCAAAACATTGTTAATAATGTGAATATGAGTAAGGCCGACTGTGCAGGATTCTAATGTTTCTTCACAGTCAAATGTCCTAAATCCTGTGCTACTATCTGTAAGTCCTTCTGGTTTACAAGAACTTTGTCACTCTTCTTGGTGTTTTCAAAACAGTGGCATCTCAGTGGTGTGTTAAGCTACACTTTTTACTGGAAGCATGGGTAAGCTTCTGGTAGCATCTGCCAGAGGTGCTGGCTGTTCATCTCTAAATCCTAGCAAGATTCCGTAAACCATTTTCACTTCAGATTGAAAGGCTGCTCCAACACTGTGGTGCAGCGCAACCACCAACTGTCAAACACTGACATCTACTGGCAGGACTGCCATAAGGTTTGTTAAAGATATATGTGGTCTCCATGAAGATGATTCCCAATGACTTCAGTGACCTCTGAGCTCTTCTCTAATATTAGATGAAAATACAAAAACTATGAGACAAGACATGAGAAATAAAAACATGTTCCTATTATACTACAATACATTGGGTTGTTCTTCACTGTGACTTTGTTGGTCCTCACTCACGGCAGGAACGTCAGCAGCAGAGACGGACTGACCCATCAAACCATCCAACATCTCTTTGTACTGCTGCTTATGGCGAGCAGGAATAAATGCACCAAATCCTTCAGAAAACAAAGATGAAGTGAGGGAACAGTGACAAATTCTGACAAGATATTATTATTCAAAACTAAAAAAAACAACAACAAGAATGTAAATATAATATATATTATATTGTAAATATATTAGGGGTGTAACAGTACACATATTTGTAGTGAACCGTTTGGTACAAAGCTCTTGGTTCGGTACGCATTAGAAACTGAATAATACGTTGAACTATCCTACTACATTTGGAGAATAAAATATACAGTTTAAACTGGATTTTTATATACTGTTCTCAGTGCCACAGTGCTCAACAGGGTAGCCCACAGGATGGAATAGGCAACATGCTGTCTGCCCCTCCTTCCCCCAAACCAGAACATTCTACTCCATTAAGACACACTGGGAGGCAGCTATGCTTGTTGCAGGATGGTTAGTAACGACATTACCACCACACAGCTACAGACTCTCCTTAGCAGCTAACCCAGTATTAAAGTAACATACACAACTCCCGAGCTGAAGCACGAGCCACTGAGTGGCCACCAGAGTTGGGTAAGGGTTACTTTAAAAGTAATCAAAGTACTTTACTGCGTTACTTTTTTAAAAAGTAACCAGTTACTTTACTGCATTACTCCCTGAGTAAAGTAACTCAGTTACTTTCAAAGTACTTCCAACGTTACTCCCTGAGAAAAGTAACTCAAGCACTTTTAAAGTACTTTTGAGCATTCTACATTTCCTATTGGGCAATGGACCACAGGGCGCTAAGCCTACATTTTTTTGTCTCCAAAATTAAAGTTATGGACCACTTGCCCTTCACTGAGATCCAATTCTCCCATCACAGCCGTTACTTTGACCAGTAGAAACACAGAACGATCTGCTGCCGTAGACAACTGTATGACAACAACACCCCAGCGTTTTTAATATTTCCTCTAGGGATGTTACCACACAGAGTAAAAGGGGGAAATGATGGTGTGAAACAGCAGAGGCACTTTGTCAACCCGCTGAGTTAACGTTACTGTCATTAGCATCAAGCTAGTAAACAATGGTAGCTACATCCTCACGGTCGGACATAAAGTCATAACATTAACAAATAGCGGCGGGGCTTTTACTCACCACAACTACAGAGGCTCCCAGCTTCATTTGAAACACATTTTTACTTTTTATCGGCTCCCGTTGTCTTCATAAAGTTAACACATTGCGTCGTCATTTCAAACTCAACACTTCCTGATTTCCCTTCAAATTAAAAGCGCCTTATAATCTCGGCTGAGAGAATCCCTCCATTTTCTAAATAGGCTTTTATTGTGAAACATTTGTAGGAACTTGGTTGTGGAGGATACAGTAGCTTTAATGTTTGCCTACGTTATTTCAAATGGAGCTCCTGCCATCTGCTGACGCTTTTAGGTGACTACAACATTTCGGCTGGCACATGAACAGACAGTGACTCAAATAATAGTAAAAGTAATAAAAATAGGACAAGAATAACCCGATGACATGAAAGACGATCGGGGATAATTGGCGAGTACCATCGTGTAGTGAGTCATGTCTGTCGGCCAAGTCATGGCACGATTTTATGACTCCACAATCTTGTAATGTGACATAGTGACTTTCAGAACGGGCAGAAAAGTCGTGTAGTGAGTAACGTCACCAGGCATAATACAAGTGCTGAGTCTGACCTGTCTGTCAGCGAGTTCTCCTCCACCTTTTTTTAGACTCCACCGTAGACAACGGCAGCATTTCTTCTACCACGTAGCGATCCACAAGCTTCATGACTTCTTAAGGACTGATAGGTTTAACGTTATCTCCGTTATTAGAACCAAAAGACAGCCATTGCTGTTTCGGAGCTGAAGGACCAGCGTTCTAAAAGTAACAGAAGTAACTGATGTCTTGTTTGAAAATGTACTCAAGTATTTGATTACTCAAACAGCAAACTAACACGTTAGGTTACTTGTTACTGCAAAAAGTAATCAAAGTACTCTAACATGTTACTTTGTAACGCGTTATACTCATGGTACACACATGGTTGCATAACACACACCCTTCGTAACAGGGAAAGAGAGCTGCTGCGTGACTTTAGCTTCTTTCAGCAACTAGCATTAGCACAAAACACACACATCCACAGTACTGAGCAGTAACTGTTGACGGGCCAGATAGCTGATTCAGGTTGAGAGACTGAAAGGTCCGGTAGTAACTGCTGTTTAGCTTGTGTTTATACGTTGTAACATAGTATTCATATAATAGTGGAGGGGTTATGTTAAGGATGGCCCTCCTGAACACAGAAATGATGATAAACAGTTGAATATTCTAACTCCACGATTCAGTACTAAAAAGTTCTGTCTTTTCACATGTATTTTCTAACAAGTATATTGTGTTAAGAAAGAAATCACTGGTTTTGCTTTCCCCAGCTTTCAACTAGCACATTTAAGGCAGACTGTAATTCCTGCTTTGTACAAAAAACCCAAAGCCCACATCATGTTTGTTTTTATATACTTAAAATTTAAAAATCAAGGAAATTTCTCTGGCCTTTCTGCTTTTTTGCTGTACCTTAAACGTACCGAACCATGATGCCACCGTATCGTATCGAACTGAACAGTGGATTTTGTGAACCGTTAGACCCCTAAAATATATGTAGTAAAATACTTACTGACTAGAAGGCTGAAGTCCTCATCTCTCTCTGTGAATAAGTTCGCCAGTGTGGTCACAAGGTTTTCATAGCAGCCCGTCTTCTTATAGCTCTGAACGGCCCTGAAGAACACATTGGATTTTTCTGCTCCCATGGCTTTTTTCACATCAGCCATAAAGGCAGCAGGGACGTCACTCTTTGGAGCAGAGCCTGATTAACATGAGAATCATGTTAATGTTAATGATGACCATTATTCAACACATGTAATACACTTGATCTAGGTATGCCAACAACTAAACTATGTTATTCTCCAACAGAAATAAACTTAAACTCACTAGCTCATAGGAAGTTCTACAGGCTTATTAATGATGCGTGATATGCAGATGATATGCTGTGTAAGCAGCCCAGTGCTGTTTCTTGTCTAAAGAATGTATGGTATAATTGTAACACTAGAATTAGTGCCTCATCATTGTATGCCTCTGCCAACCAACCAGTCAAGTTACAGTTTACATCCATGTCTCTCCAGATTTATTTGTAGCCATCACAGGTGACAATGGATGTTGCTGCAAAGACAGTACATATTCTAAAACATGGATGTTTAGCACAAATCTTTCCCGCGATAGCACAGAAGATCTGTACAATCAGCACAGTTTCAAGGTGGACACCCAAGATGAGTGTCACCAATTCAGTATCTGACCAAAAGTCTCTCCTTCTGTTCCTGAGATATGATGTTGAATACTGGCCAGAAGTGTTCTTGCAGAACATTATGATGTCACAGTGAAGTTGACCTTTTGGATGTAAAATGTCATCACTTCACCATTTTATACTATCAGATATTTGTGTTAAGTTTTGTCATAATTGGTGTATGAATTCTTGAGTTATGGCAGAAATGTTTTGTGAGGTTTTGTGCCCTCCGACCATAAAATTCTAATGAGTTCATCGTTGAGTCCAGTGGACATTTGTGCCAAATTCGAGGAAATTAACCCATGGCCTTCTTGCACTAATCACATTCATGATAATGGGATGGACAGATAGATAAACAGACAGCCCAGAAAAACACAATGCCTCTGGCCATGGCTTTTGCCAGTGCCAAGGCATAACAAGTACAGTGGTCGGAATTGTATTATGTTGAGGTCTACATCCCCATACACACCAAACCAACATCAAAGACCTAGTGGCAACAAAGGCTGACTGTTACGGTGCCTCACATCACCTGTGACTTGGCCAAAAAAGTTACACATTAACACACCGCAAAGACTACAGCCAACAGCCAACCAGCATGTACATTCTGCGCCTACGTGGGAGGAAATAACTCTCCACACCCGAAGATGGTGGTGGTCTGTAATAAAAAAAAAAAAAAGGAAAACGGACAGACCCCAGGACCGTTTCAAGATGTTAGTTAGCCAGTTAACACATTAACAACACAACCAGATGTTGGAAGAACTAAAGACATTTATTGTGTGCTAGCGAACAATTATGAACTGTTTCTGGTACAGAGCTGGATGGATAAAAAATAATCTGACCTTATGTAACAAGTTTGTGTGGTCTCACTCCCTCTTGACTTTAACTCTTTGTTTACTTTCCACAATTCTGTTTCTCTTCTTGTGCGCTGAGCTGAACTGCCAATCACAGTGATTTAATTCATCAATGGGCTCTGCCATTCCAGACGTTACAATTCAACAGGCTGAATAGGCCAAGATAAGAAAAGCCGACAAGGCCTGACAAGGGCTGACTAGTGCCACAGTGCAGGACACACTGCAAAAAACTAGGGTGACAGATGCTCGTTGTCAGCTCAACAGTTAGCTTGGTGTGTCAGCGCCCCAACACCTGCCCGCTGTGGCTGGAGGATACAGTTAGATTCTAAAGAAGCACATAGTTTCTACAGTTGTCAACCAAATTCAAGGAACTGCAAAAAGAGGAAGATTTTAGATATTGACTAATTGACTAACAGTTGTTGATGTTGTCAGTACATCCAGCTGCCTCCTATACTGCTGGTATCTAACCAGTTATGAGTGTTGGATTATGGGCAACGCAAGTAGTGATCACATGAGATGAGGATATAGATTATTTTCATCTGAGGCCTGTACTACGAAGCAGGATTTGGAAGTTAGCGAGGTAACTTCAGGGTTAACACTGTTTTTCAGTACTATGAAGCTGGTTCTCTTTTTACTTGGATATATCACTGTGGTAACTTATGCTGAACAGCTAACCCGCGCCAGAGCACATTATGCTCTGAGTATCGGATAACAGCCTGTCAACACCCACATGTCTGACCAATCAGATCACTGAATAAATTGTGTCCCGACATGGACAAAAGTCCAGTCTCAGGTAAAAAAAAAAAGAAAAAAAAAGAGAGTAGTCTATATATTTTTACAGGTCAGTAGAATCATTTCATTGTTTCATGATTTTAGCAGGATTTGAAGTGATGCAAAATTAATTTTCGTCCGCAGTGGCACTACTCTTACACTCTGATTACATCACTGCAGCTCAAAGTAACATGAGACACCTGTGTGATGAGAACTAGGAAAAAAAGATAATATTTTATTATTAAAATAATCCACCCACTGTTAATTGGCCCCTGTTATTATAAATGCAACATTTGGGTCAGATAGATCTCATCAGTCATTATCTAGGCTACCTTTTCACCCTTTACTTCAGTAGCAGAAACAGTCTGACATTACTTTAACGTGTTTTATGAGACATATTTAGAGTAGCTTAGTCATCATCCAACTAAATAGCAAAAAATGCTCTCTACTAATGTCACATGTAGCCTAGTAATACCTACACGTAATTTAAGTCTCAGCTAACAGTGAATTTTTGGATAATATTTTCAGTGTTTCTACATTTTCTATTATAAGATTACAGAGTATCGTTTACATCCTATGCCACTGACATTTTACTGTCTCACAGTTGCAGACACTTCTGTACCGTTTCAACTCATATGTTATTAAGTGGCCTCCTTGATTCATGGTTCTGATGATGTCACTTCATATGACATCACTTAATGATGTCACATGAACATGCTCATGGCTGGATAGGAAAACCTCGAGTTGGCTAAAGTAGTTGATGACCAGCTTTGTAGTACCAGATATTGTGATGGATAAGTGATGGATAAGTCAAGCCAGATACAGCCAGATGTTTAAACCTGCAAATACTTTATAATTACTGAATTCAACGGTAAAGGGATGTGATGTCCCACCAGTCTGAGCTGTTAATCCCTGCTGGTTTAGGTGGTGTCCTCCTCTGTTGAGCTGCTGTGTATTCAGATGACTGCAGGATGACGTCCAGCTGGAGGAGGCAAGACCTACAGCAGACTGTTTAGCTGTAGCTTTAAGAACACAAAACATCACAGTCACAGATTTTTGTCTTCCATTCCTACAGTACTGTCAGCGCAACCAATCGTTTATTTGTCACATGGAATTATACGACACACAACACAAGACAGGCACAATGAAAAAGTAGGCCCAGTCTTTGCCTGCTGAACAGTTTGAATCCTCTTAGTCAATTTTGGAAAGGAATGTCCAAAAACTAGTGGCCAGAAAAATGACGATGAATAGATCTTGTTCTTAAGTTGTGGTAATAACTGGATTCAACTTAAATTTGTGTTTTACAGCTTTTTTTATGGAAGCTAATGGAACTTAAAGAGTAACTAAACCCTAAAACCATTTTTTTCAGCTGATAATCATTGTTTCTGGCTGTATAGTAGTGTTACTGACTGATCCTGCTCAAAATCTTGACAGTTTAGTGCAAACTGTTGAAAATCTACATTTTATTTTAAAAATGTGCTATGGAGTGCCCTCTACAGCTTGAAACCTGGTTACTACATTTGAATTTACATTACATTACATTGGAGGCGAATGACTCTTTTTCGAGGTGAATGATGTCACTAACCGTCCACGCTAAAGCCTGCCCTCCTCCCTTTACTCCTCCCCTTACTATAAAACCATTCTGTCCGCAGAGAGAGCCGAGCCTCGGGGGTGTGTACTGCATGTGCGGAGCCGCGAGGGAGGGAGGGGTGGATGGATGCGGTGGGCTGCTGCTCTGAGCCCAGGCTCCCAGAGAGGGAGAAATAGAACCGGCCGCCTTGCCTTCTGCCCGTGTGACACAGTTAGGGGCGGTTTTCCAAGCCACCATCGGCACATGAATATAAGCTCCACTGTCGGCAGGGTGAAAAAAAGTCTAAAGCACTATTTGGACGGGATTAGTTTTACATGGGCACGTGGGGTAATGTCACTTTACCACAGGATGTCAAAAGCACCATGAAATTGAGTTCGAATATTTTCGAATTAATTTAGTAGAGTTCAAATAATATTAGAATTTATTATTATTATTATTTATTTTTACAAAAAAAACAAAACACAAAAAATAAGATGCTTATTGCTGACGCAATATGAATGTGACACTCAGATGAAAACACCCGTTCTGACCTCACTATAGTGCCAGGTATGATCAACTTCTGCCTCGCTATCTGAGCAATGTTTGGATACTTCAGTGCGTAGTTTTCCACCACAACAGTGGATCCTGGCCAGCTCGTAGTGGTGTCTCATTCTGGTAACGTTTCATCTCTTCTTCAAAAAGGGTAGGCAGGGAGGCAGCAGGTGCAACACTCTCCCTGTATGTCTCCCCGAACAGGTCACACATCGCGGACAGCGCAGTGGGTGGTGTTGGCGCAGCGGACTCCTCCGCCCGCGCCTCTCCCTCCATCGCTGCGTCCCTCTCTGGCCCGGCTGGTGCGCGAGCCATCTCCGCCCGAACGGGATTTGCCATGATATACAACATTATTGATAGTATTAATTAATTATTAATGATATTCAAATGATCAAATTTAGGTTCGAACTTATAAAAAAATAAATATATTTGAATATATTTCTAACTTCAATTTTTTTTTGACAGCCCTAACACACATGTTTACTGCTTGTCTATTCGCACGGGATTAGTATTACCTGAGGTAATTGTCCGGGACCCTTTTACAGAAGGTAAAAGTCGCCGTAATCTTTACTGACATTGTGCGGTAATGATTACTGACATGGCACATTCGGATGGGACTAAAATCTCTGGTAATTATTACTTTACCCCATGTGCCTATGTAAAACTAATCCCATCCGAACAGGGCTTAAGTGTGGAGATGGGGAGAAGGGTGAACAGGGGGAAAGAGGCCGAGCTGCAGCCGCCTTCCCTTCTGCCCGTGTGACACAGTTAGGGACGGTTTTCCAAGCCACCATCGGCACAATGAAAATAAGTCGAAGTGTGGAGCGGAGGAGAGGGACCTCTCTCCCCGCAGCGAGGGACAATCTTAACTCCGCCCCCTTCCTCAGCCGCTCGCCTGTCTCACAGTCATATGCTCAGGACTTCCCAGACACATGACTATTCACAAAAACATTACAATATAAGACATTTTCACCCAAGAGTAGGGCCCCCTGAGCATGCCTGAGCACAGAGTCCTGCACCGAGTCGGGTACCTGATGGGTAACCTATGGGAACTGGTGCAGGCACAGGTAAAATGAACTACCTGCGGGCGGGCAGTGGGTGAGAACAAAAAAACAACTTTTTTTTTCAGAATAAAACAAATGAAAAAGATGCACAGTATATGTGTCATATTTGACATCTAAAATCACTATTGTGAAGCCGCAGTTCCTTTTATTTTGAAAGTCAACGACACAAGTTGAACCTTTGACCCCTTTATTACATTTGTCACCGCCATGGAGGACTCCAGCCATGAAACGTTGCAACCCGAGGATGAGGTGTTCACAAAACACAAGGAGGATCCTCCTGAGGTTTTATGGTGGTGGAAGGAGCATGCTAAAATGTTTCCTAACCTGGCAGTGATTGTGTAGAACGTTTTCACCATCCCGACATCGAGTACAGCCTGTGAAAGAGACTTTTCCTCTGTTGGATTTATAATTCAAGAATGGAGAACCCAGCTTAATGTAAGTGACTGTAGCCTGTGTGTGTTTAATTACAGGTGCGGGTCAGGTCACAAGACTTTTATTAATGGAAGTGGGAGGGTGAGGCTTTGGCTTAGACATAATGATGGGTAATGAGTCGGTTCTGGAACTGAGCTTTATGGGTATGGTGGGCGCGGGTTTTCAAAAATGGATCCCTGCAGGACTCGCATGTGTATGAGCTCTATTTGAACAGAGTTTAAATGTATGTGTGTGCCCAGGCATGCTACTTGGCCGTGCATGCAACTGTTTGTGCTGAGGTGTTTTAAATATGAATATTTTAGTGAAAATGCATGTGTTTGGGAAATCCTGGGCATATGAATGGATAAATCAGGCTTAAACTGCATGAGTCAGAGTTTGTAAACATGTTTTGATACAGTTTTGCTGTTGTTAAAACCTCTCTAACTCCGTCAGGATGCCGACGTCCTCGCTCCCTTCCTCCTCTTTTAAATGGTATCTCCCAGGCGCACTACGTCATCAAACCATGTGATGTTTGGTATTGCCGGATTCAGAAAGCTCTCGACTTTTCAAAAATAACATAAGTCATGTCATGCCGTTTTTCGACGGGAAAAGTGACAGGATTACTTGCGATCTTATGTACAGCTATTTGCAGGGACTTAGCGGTCTTATAAAAGGAAAGAGTCTCACTCCTACCACTATTTTTGGCTGAGATACACCGCCTAGAAAGTGGGATCATAACTTTCAAGTTTCATGTGGCTTTATACTGGTGATATTTTATGGTGTTTCTGTGTCAAAAACAACATCAGCTATCACAATCACGCCTGATTTCAACACAGTACAATGTTAGAAGCTGGCTGTGTGTTGTTTGATCACTGTCAGTACAGTTTTGAAGCCGAGTGACCAACTCCGCCTGGATCTTTTCATGGAAAAAACACTGTAGAATGGTCATACTTTGTGCTTTCTTCTTCAAATTTGAAACAAATGTTCATTGATAGTGTGGAGAAAGTCCTACAAGGCCTGAAATGTGGAAAGGCAGCAGGATATGACAACATTTCTCCAGAGTTCATGAAACATCTGGGCCCCCAAGCCCTAACCTGGCTGACCCAATTTTACACCAGGACCATACAGATGAAATCCATTCCAAAGACATGGCGGACAGCAAAAGTCATTGCCATACCAAAACCTGGCAAAGACCTCAAACTACCAGCAAGCTACCGACCAATCTCCCTACTCTGCGTCCCGTTCAAAATCCTGGAACGCCTTATACTGCAACGTATATCTCCAGGAGTAGAAGAGATTCTATGTGTGGATCAGGCAGGTTTCCGCAAGAACCGCAGCACAGGAGAGCAAGTACTGGCCCTAACCACCTTCATCGAAAATGGCTTCCAGAGGAAGTCAAAAACAGGGACAGTGTTTCTCGACCTCACCGCCGCCTATGATACTGTATGGCATAAAGGCCTCCTTCTGAAACTCACAAAAGCACTCCCTGCCTGGGCGACAGAAACCATCAAAACCCTGCTCTCCAACCGGAGGTTCAGAGTTCACCTCGGACAGAACAAGAGCGCTTGGAGAACGCAGAAGAATGGGCTCCCGCAAGGGTCAGTTCTAGCACCAACCCTGTTTAATCTATACACATACGACTTACCCATCACCAAATCCCGCAAATTTATCTATGCAGATGACATCTGTCTGGCCTTCCAAGCACCAGACTTTGGTTCACTTGAGTGTGTGCTCGATGAGGACCTCGCCAAACTTGACCAGTACTGCAAAACCTGGCGCCTAAAACCAAGCCCAGCAAAAACAGTTTCCAGTGTGTTCCACCTCCACAACGCTGAAGCTGCCAGAGAACTGAACATCCACCTGAGCGGACTTAAACTGAAGCACGCCCCCACTCCAACTTACCTTGGAGTGACCCTTGACAGGACCCTATCCTTCAAGGAACATCTTAAAGGGACGGCAGCTAAGGTGAAGTCCAGAAATAACCTGCTCTGCAAACTTGCTGGCTCAAAATGGGGAGCAGAAGCCCCCACACTGCGCACCTCAGCGCTGGCCCTGGCATACTCCTCAGCAGAATATTGTGCCCCTGTTTGGTCCAGGTCACCACATACACACCATGTGGACACCCAACTCAACACAACCATGAGGATCATCACCGGGACAATCCGCTCAACACCACTCCCCTGGCTCCCCATCCTATCAAACATAGCCCCTCCACACATCCGGCGAGTAGCCTTCACTNCTCCCCATCCTATCAAACATAGCCCCTCCACACATCCGGCGAGTAGCCTTCACTCAAAGGATGCTCCAAAAGGTCAAAGACTCCCCTCATCTACCAATCTACACAGACATTTTCAACCCACCCACTGCCCGACTTCCATCTAGACATCCAATTTGGAAGAATCCCCCGCCAGCTGACTTTACCATCCAATCAGCTTGGGAAAAGGAATGGGAGTCCAAAGACGTCCCAAACAAACATCTGGTG
>NC_065521.1:6953552-6956365 GCF_006386435.1 Epinephelus moara | reverse complement strand
AGTGTCGGTCCGTGACTGGGTTCCTCCAACAAGAGTCCAAAGACGGATCGGGTCGGCTATGTTTTGATATTGTTATGAAAAACTGAATAAAGAGGCCTTCGCGAGGACAGCTACGTGTTCTCTTCCTGGTTGGAAACCGCTGTTGTCACTACGACAACCAAGGTCGCCAGTTAACAGGGTCGCGAGTAAATCCGAAACACCAGTACGCGGTGCTACGCTCACGGCGGGGGGAAGTACCTCATAATGGCAAAGGTAAGCTTTCATCGGTCATCATGTTATCTACATTTCATAACACCTATGTTTTTAAAGGCCTATGAACGCGTACATGCGTCCTACCCTTGGACCAAGACGTTCATTGCATGAACAAACACCCGAAACCCCCTGGAAAGTTGTATTGTATTGACATGTATTTTATCTGCCTCTTATGACAAGAACAAGAACATTTAAAGATAAAATATTATGACACATTTTATCTGCTTATGATATCAAATCACTGTCAGGTCCTGACACATTTGTGTTTAACGTAGAGCACTTTGTGATGTTATGTAACATTAGAAATTTAGTTTGTTATGGCTGTATCATGCTACAATGTTAGGTACTGTCACATATTTTGTATACTGGTAATTTTATTATGTTGCAATATCATGTAGTTCACATGTATAAATTTGTGCATAATGTGTCAGACCCCAGTAAGAAATGGGGATTCTAATAAACTAGGCTAAACTGCAGCAATTAATAATAATGCCTTTTATCATTTGTTATGTTTGTCTTGTGCTTTCGTGCTCTTATGTTTTTAAGAAATGTCTATGGTGGAACCAAAGACAATTTTCCACTTGTGGATAATAAAGTTTTCCTCATCCTTATAACATATCACATACACACGTCCATATATAAATAATTAAGCATGCCACTTTCTGTAATTTCAGGTTCATCATAGTCAGGCTCTGTCTGCAACCAACTGAAACCATGGGTGTTTATGAAGAAGGATGGGACAGTTTTGTGCGGCCACTGTACGTGTAAAGCAGGCCTTGGAGAGGTCTGCTCCCACATAACAGCTCTGCTGTACGCAGTAGACTCCGCCGTGAAACATCTGGAAGACAGAAGCTGCACTGACGGGCCCAGACAGTGGGGACTGCCTCCTGTGAAAGCGGGTAAAGCTCTGTTTGAGGAGGGATCAGGAATTGATTTCTCAAATCCTGCGAAAAAGCGTTGCGGTGTACATAACAAATCCCATTCAGGTCCATCTGGAAAAAGTGTAGGTGTGTCTACAGCAGCCATAGAAAAATTCTACAAGGATCTGGATAATGCAACACCAAACTCTTCAGAGAAGAGTGGACTCCTACGTATATTGCCACAATACTGTCACCAGTTCCAACCAAAGGTGGTGTCTCTGGGTCTACCACAGCCTCTGACGGAGTTGTACAGCGCTCAGAACCGGAAGCTGTCTGCGTCGGACCTTGTGAAAAAATGTGATGTGGTATTCAAGGAAATGGAAGTTACACCAGAGCAGGTATTAGTTCCTCTTCATCTCAAATAACTATGATGTACATTAAAGTGTCATGCCATTAATGCTCTATAATTTTGAATGTTGTAGGCAGTAAAAGTTGAGGAAGAGACACGAGAACAGGAAAAGTCAAGGCTATGGTTTGAGATGAGGGCTGGTAGGGTGACAGCATCCAGGTTCAAGTTAGCTGCAAGGACAGATCCTACAAATCCCTCCAGATCCCTTATTAGGCAGAACTGTTACCCTGACCTATGCAGGTTTACAACGGTTGCAACAAGGCATGTGTGACACTGCACAGTCAATACAAATGCTCAACATTAAGCTACAAAAGATGATAGAAGAGTGCATCCCTCAATCTCTTTGAGTGCCCTTGTCTATGTATCCTCCCAGGTGTATGTTGCCTGTTAATTCCAAATATTCCTATTATATTCCATGTACAGCCTTTTAAACAGCTGTACAGTTCGGATGTGTATTTTCATTGCAGCAATGTGATATACATATCTGTACATTCCCAAAATCACAATAATAGTCTGCAGTTCAGTATCATACGATGTGATACAAAAAATGTTATTTGCTATTAAGATAAGGCCAATTTTGGACACTGGTATCAGAAGAGTTTACAGTGCTTAGGGAAAGGACAAGAAATCCAATGTAAAGGGCACTCAAAGAGCTGCAATAACTTTATCATAACATGTATAAAAGAGCTGCACTAACTTTATAATAACAGGAATTTCCTATTTAACAAATGGGGATGTGAACATGAGAAAAAAGCCAGAGAGGCGTATGAAGCTTGGGGTGCACAACAGCATCAGGGGCCTGTATCACGAAGCAGGATTTTGTCTTAGCGAGGTAACTTCAGGGTTAACCCTGGGTTTTCGGTCTCATGAAGCCAGTTCAGTTCTTATCGGGGTAGATCACCATGGTAACTCACTCTGAATGGCTATCCTGCTCCGGAGCAGGGTAAGTTCAGGGTTGAATCTGATCCTATAAAAAGCACCACCCACTGGCCAATCAGCTGTTCGGAAAAAAATGACTCCGCGGACAGAAATGCAGCCCAGTCATGACGGGAAGTTTAATTAATTTGATTGATTTTGATTTGAAAGTTTATTTTGAACATTAAAAAAGAAAAGAAAGCAACAACAACAGACAATGAAAAGACTGTTCAAAAAGGAGTGGAAAGAAGTTGAAATGTCATAAGAAAGAAACTGATCATTTGCGGACACTTAATAGCACCATTAATTAGTGCCAATGTTTTTTTTTGTTGGAGGAAATGATCCCTGTTAAAGATAATGGGCCTAATTGACAGCTT
>NC_065521.1:6938790-6952991 GCF_006386435.1 Epinephelus moara | reverse complement strand
TGATGGTATTTTGGAAATCAAGTACCCACACTGTGCCAAAGACACCGGAGTCCTCAGTGCTACTGAAAAGAAGCATTTCTGCATTGAAAACAGACGGTACACATGCACTTAACAGAGATCATCAGTACTACTACCAGGTGCAAGCCCAGCTGTTTGTGACCAGACGAAAGTACTGTGACTTCATGGTGTGGTCTGCATCCAATTTTTTCTTACAGAGGATCTTGCCTGATGCTGACTTTTTAACAGAAGCAGTGCAGAATGTCGAGGCCTTCTATAGGTCAGCCATTTTACCTGAGTTATTGGCCAAGAAATACACCTGCCCAGATAGATTACTGACAGACATAACACAGTCCACAGACCCACAAGGATTGCAGGAGTAGGACAGAACTGGTGAACAATAAAATGACACTAAGTAGAAAAATCCAAGGCACTCTTTTGACAAAAAATTAATGTATATGGTTATTTCATGTTAAACACTTATCTATGCTGCAAAGTATTTCTATATGAAATAACCATATATACAGTATCTCACATAAGTGAGTACACCCCTCCCATTTTTGCAAATATTTCATTATATCTTTTCATCGGACAACACTATAGAAATGACACTTTGATTTAACTTAAAGTAGTCAGTGTACAGCTTGTATAGTAGTATAGATTTACCTTCCTCTGAAAATTACTCAAAACACAGCCATCAAAATCTAAACAGCTGGCAACATGAAGATAGTATAGTGGTGGCAGCACTCATGCAGCCCCAAACCATGATGCTGCCACCACTATACTTGACTGTAAGCAAGGGACAGATGTCTTGGTGCTCTTCACTAAGGTGCCACACATGCTGAAAGAGCACCAAGACAACTGTCCCTTGCTTACAGTCAAGTATAGTGGTCGCAGCATCATGGTTTGGGGCTGCATGAGTGCTGCGACCACTATACTTGACTGTAAGCAAGGGACAGTTGTCTTGGTGCTCTTTCAGCATGTGTGGCACCTTGGTGAAGAGCACCAAGACATCTGTCCCTTGCTTACAGTCAAGCATAGTGGTGGCAGCATCATGGTTTGGGGCTGCATGAGTGCTGCCGGCTCTGGGGAGCTCTGTTCATTTAGGGAAACATGAATTCCAAGCAGAGCATGATCGCCCCTCTTCAGAAACTGAGCTGCAATGCAGTTTTCCAACATAATGACCCAAAACACACCTAGTAGATGACAACTGCCTTGCTGAGGAAGCTGAAGGTGAAGGTGATGGACTGGCCAAGTATGTATCCAGCCCTAAACTCACCTGTGCATCTGTGGGGCATCTTCAAGCTGAAGGTGGAGGAGCGCAAGGTGTCTTCACATCCATCTGCTCCATGATGTCATCATGGAGGAATGGGAGAGGATTCCTGAAGCAACCTGTGAGCTCTGGTAAAGTCCATGCCCAAAAGGGTTAAGGCAGTGCTAGATAATAATGGTTGGCACATAAAATATTGACACTTTAGGCACAATTTGGACATGTTCACTGTGGGGTGTACTCACTTATGTTGCCAGCTGTTTAGATGTTGATGGCTGTGTTTTGAGTAATTTTCAGAGGAAGGTAAATCTATATACTATACAAGCTGTACACTGACTACTTTAAGTTATATCAAAGTGTCATTTCTATAGTGCTGTCCCATGAAAAGATATAATGAAATATTTGCAAAAATGGGAGGGGTGTACTCACTTACATGAAATACTGTGTATATATATATATATATATATATATGTATATATTTATTTATTTATTTTTTACCAGAAAAGGTAAAACATTAAATAATTCTTATGTGGCTATTTCATATAGAAATACTTTTAATAATTACTTTTTCTTTTTGAATCTTTGTGTTCCCACCACAGAGCACCTTCATTGTGTTTCAACTTCCGAACACTCTGGACTCGTTCTTATAAAATGATTGGATAATTGAAATGTTTACAGTGTTGGGGAGTAGTTAACTAGATGCAGTTCAACTAGTTTTACTAAGTTTTGCAGTGGTTGGATGTTAGTTCAACTACATTCAAATAAAATAAAAAAAGTAAAAAAAAAGTATGTGTGAGTAGTGAAGGTGTAGTTGAACTACCTTTCATTAAGCTGTTGTAGTATGGTAAGCTACAGTTTCGAAGTAATTACTCCAGCACTAAGTGTTTATACAGAAATATCTAATACGGTTTAAATGTGTGTTGTGTGTATGTATATAAACAGTACTCTGATACATTTGAGATGATTTTAATAGATCCGTCAACATATCATTATGTGCATGGTACAAGTATTTACACTTTTACTCAAATAAAGTTGTTTTACTTTAATACCTCTACACTTTGTTGAAGATGAATTGATTTAAACACAATGACAACTGTAGAGATGTACAGTATAAACAAATAATTTCATCAGATCAGTCAATCAATTGGTACCACTGAGGGACACAGATTTGTCAGGGCACATGCCACTCTGACAATCTTATCCAGAGTGGTGTAGTCTGCTTCATCACTTGACGTCAGAAGACTGATTGGCACAGGTCCTTGCAACATTTTATACTTGGATCGGGCTTGTCCAATGACCCTCTCAACGTGTATGCGGACTGCTGCTAGTTTTCTTGAGTCTTCCAGTTCAACAGCGCCCAGCTGTTTTTTGCCATGTGTAAAGACAGGAGTTTCAAACCTTGCACAGTACAATCCAACTTGGTCCTGAATTGTGAAGCCACGGTCAGCTAAGACCAAGTCTCCTGGTAGAAGGTGATCCAAAAAAGCTAAGACCAAGTCTCCTGGTAGAAGGTGATCCAAAAATCCACTGTTTGCCGTGATGTGAGCATCTGTTGTCTGTCCACCCCAGCCCTTGGAGATGAAGGAGATTACTCCTTGTGGGGTAATACCTATTAGGTATTTCATGGTGTTGTGAGATTTATACTGGGAGTACGTCTGTGCCCTTGCCTTTAAATCTTTTGGTTTTTCAATGTTTATCTCAAAACAGTCTATTACTGGCATGCAATGCTTGAACGCTTTTCTGAAACACAGTGGCAGAGATGTTTGGACGTGCTCTCTCTCAGGCCATAACATACACACAGGTACTAATATCTCATTTAGAGCATTAATCACATTTGTGAAAACTCTGGAAATGGTAGAGCAGTGAACACAAAATAGATAAGATAAAAATGCAACAGGTAAGTTGAGCCTGAGTCTCATTAATGTTAAGAGTCGCTGTTGAAAGGGTGTGATATGTGCAGTGTCCTTGAGGGCTGGCTTTACAAGATCAAGCAGTGCCGTAAACACTAGAAAAGTCTGTAGTCCCGTAAGAGTTTTCAGTTTGTCTTTATTTTCAAAACTACACTGTTCAAGAAGGTCTGAGGACCTCAGCTTCTCTTTCAGTGCAAAGGTCTCGCCCCGGAGTTGCTGACAATCATACTGAAGTGCTTCAATGTCCTCTGAAGTCAGGTCTGTTTGGCACATTGCATCACATTTTGAATTATCACTGACACTAGCCTCATCTTCAGTCTCCTCTTCTACCACTGGCCCATCATTCTCAGCTGAGAGATTGAAGAGTGCTCTGGCAGCTTCATGTTTGGATGACTCCTTTCTCTTTTTTTTGTTTTCATGGCCTCTCTCACTTCATACTTCTGTAGAGTTCCCAGGGCTCGCCTCTTCTCAGGGGACTTGGTGTGCGCAAAAACTGATGGCACATAGTCAGGTGACAAAGGGTCATCACTCTTCTGTCCTGGTAAAAGACAAAAAAAATTAGATATTCAATTGTGTTGCGATAAACGCCTGTGATTACCATGTGAACTATACAGATAGATAGATAGATAGATAGACAGATGAAATTCATGATATGTCAGGATAAGTTATATGCTAGACAACTATCCTGACACATCATTAATTTTCTCTTTGCACTAGGGTTAGTTTATCTATCTACTGTGGCTTTCACAAAAAAATGTATGAAATGAATGGTCATTTTTTCCACATTTTTATTTATTATTGTTGTTATTTATTATTTGTGGGCCTAAGGTGATTTTTATAGTCTCTGTCTTTTACATGTTTACAGTTTTCAAACAAAAATTAGTTTTCTTTATCTATAATTCCATAATTGCAACAAAACGTGGTATTATTGTAATAGAAATGCGAAGTTCATCATCAATATCCCACTGCAGAGTAGCCACATGTAGGAAAACATATGAATGAATGCTCATTTAGACTCATTAGTAATGTTATTAGTTTAATTTAGACTTCATAAACTGTGTAAGTATGTTTTGCAACTCCAGATATTTGTTTGCTCTTTTGTTAGGAAGTTTACTGACTCCTGGTCTAATGATTAATACTTACTGTCTAACATTTGTGTCATATACACACGTTTGACACTGTTGTTTCATAGATCAGTATTTATTCCTGACGTTAGGATGTATGTAGGACGTTGGATGAATAAGTGGATTAAACTGACAGTCTAGCCTTGGACCAAGACGTTCATTGAAAACGAACCCCCTTTTTCCTGTGGGGGTTACGGGTCTAGAGAGATTTACGTCTCCATAAACGTTCAAATCAAACATGTACTGTACTCACCTCATAGCCACAGATGTTAGGAAACTTTCCGGAAAGTATGAGATTTGCCGGCTTGCCGTCCAGTTTTCGCGCTTTACTTCCGCCGTCCGTCATGGCGCTCGCCATTGACGCGCGCAGAGCGTGACGTCAGACGCAAAGGGTGGTTGTCTGTTATCTGCAACTGGTTGCATGTTCAGTACAAGAGCTGCATCATATGTCTTGGGGTTTAGACAATCAGTCTTGTTGCAGGTAATCCCTCAAACTGCCTGGCATTCATAAAAATACCCTTAGGCAGGGCACCCAGCGCCTACCTGATCTCCCTGTTGTGTTCGATTAATCTGAGCATTAGATTCCTATAGTTACAGTGGTGCTGTACACAGTAGGGAAAAGAAAGCCACCAGTCAAGGCTGGAATACTTGTTCTGCAGGTTTCACAGCACTTCCAGTAAGAATCTGAGACTTGACGGCACTCCAAACACATTTTCTCCCCCTGTCAGTCAGTGTAATTTAAAACCACAACTAAAAGGTCATTACTAGGTGTACTGGTAATCCTGCTACTTGCTTTGGACAGTGGTTTGAACTGTGGTGGAATCTCGTATGCAAATGGAAAACCACAGGGTACTTGTTTGCTTGGTCGAGTTCTTTATTTTAAAATGTCCTTATCAAATTCTAAAATAATGATCACTTGTGAAAGAGAAAGGCATTTTTTCAGTGTGCTCTGCCAGTACCACATTGGGAGTGTTTCACCTGGTGCCACACAGCTGATTTAAATGTTGGTAAACCTTCTGCACACAACTTAGTTTACTATAGTTAAAGCTATTTAGTGTTGTTGGCTGTTAATTTGTTTCTATTTGAAATGCACCAGACCATGTGAGTTGAGTGGAGCAGAGTGTGGGCGGAAGGCAGAGTGGATTTAAAAAAGGATTAAAAACAAAAAAACAATCAGAGTATCACCTTATCTCANTGTTGGCTGTTAATTTGTTTCTATTTGAAATGCACCAGACCATGTGAGTTGAGTGGAGCAGAGTGTGGGCGGAAGGCAGAGTGGATTTAAAAAAGGATTAAAAACAAAAAAACAATCAGAGTATCACCTTATCTCATGCTCCCTCTTGCTCTAATTTAATTCTGGTATACTGCTCACACAATGAGTTCAAAGCATGCCTGACCTAGAATGCACACACCCTATGCACACCCACACACTATTTTTGTCAATAGTCAGCTGCTGCAAGCTCAATAGTTAAGTTTACAAAGTATTTTTAAAAGAGAACTGAGTGACTGAGTGAGAGAGCAGAGGCAGCTCCATTTCTTTATACTTAAGCTTGGTTTAAGTTGTAATAACGTCCTTTTTCCTTTACATGCTAAGGTGCTGCTGTACCCTAATGCAGAGCTCTTAAATACAGTGGTGCAGGAAAGAGTCTGAAAACCCAGAAATTAATTAGCATTATAGCACTTGTGGTGCCCTTATCAGGAAGTCAACAGGTTCTTGATGCCTGAGATAAGGCCTGTCATTAAGAAATGACCACTGGCAAATACCCCACTCGTAAATTTTGACTACAGAGCGTCACACCAAACACAGCTTTTACAGCCTTGTTGTGGTGGTGACTTAAAACTCATGCTATTGTAGTGTTGTTTATTTATAGCTTATTGTTAGCTTTTTACTTCTGGCAATTACATTTATGCTGCAAAAAAACACAAAAGTGGTAGTGATGTGTGAGGATTACCTTTTTGAAAAACAAACAAACATGTAATTATCATGAACTTTTGTTTGCCACATACCTTATAGTCTGCAGTAATCTCAAATCCGATTGATAAAATCCCATTGGCTTTTTAATGAGGACCATAGGCGACACTAACTTCCATGTCCGCCTACAAAAAAAACAAAAACACGTCATCCCTGCACCACTGTATACTAGCCCCTCAAGACAGCTGCTCAGCCTTGCTGCCAATATTTAGTGGGCCATATACAGAGGTAAAACTGGTAGCTAGAAACTCTATTTGAATGTACAAGTGCCATCTTGTCATCCAGTATCTAGGTATTATTAAAATCTATAATGTATACAGGGAGAGGCCAAACAAAATGTACCAGGTGCTTATATCGCAGTGGTGCCTGGATAGTGTGACGTGTGTGGTTGTGCTGCTGCCGTGGTCCTGCCTGATGCCTCCTGCTGCTGTTATCATTAGTCATACTTCTACTGTTATTATATACATATGATTATTGGCACATATGAATACTATCAGATATTAATATATACTTTCAACATATTGTACCACAATAGCCGTAATTATAATTATAATATTATTACTTTCATTAATGTTATTGTAAGCCACTGTCATTACCGTCTGTCCTGCATCTCTCTCTGTCTCATTGTGTCATGCGGATTACTGTTAATTTATTATGTTGATCTGTTCTGTACGACGTCTATTGCATGTCTGTCCGTCCTGGAAGAGGGATCCCTCCTCAGTTGCTCTTCCTGAGGTTTCTACCATTTATTTCCCCCGTTAAAGGATTTTATGGGGGGTGTTTTTCCTTATCTGCTGCGAGGGTCCTAAGGACAGAGGGATGCGATGCTGTAAAGCCCTGTGAGGCAAATTGTGATTTGTGATATTGGGCTTTATAAATAAAATTGATTGATTGAAATTGATTGATTGAGGTGCCTGCCACATCATAGGGGGCACTGGTATTTTTAGTTTAGACATTTTGACTTAATTTGTTCTTTGGTGCTTTTGGTTGGTGAATTGCTAAAGTATTTATTATAATAAGACATAATATTATCTTAAATAAAAGTTTTATCTGTAGGGTAGTTTAGTTGCCTGTATTGTCTTTGTTATCACTTTGTTTTAAAAACAGCCTCGTCAGCCATTATATAGCATGGTCCCCTTTGTATTCACTTTGTTAGGTCACTTTATGTTATGTTTTCATGGCCTGAGCTTAATTCTGTTGAGATGGACCCAGAACTTTGAAGAATATCTTGTAGTTTTTTTTACCCATTTCAGGTAAATAAAAAGTTATGCTAGACCAATGCTGTGGATTATACAACTGAGTTTGCGTGCTGTACGCATTAGACTTCATGGCAACTAGCATAATGAGTCAGTGTGGTTTTGGTGACTCATGTTAAATAAAATGCAGCAAAGCAAGCTATTATAAAACTAATAGGATTAATAACTGAAATGACAACTTGAATAGCAAATTAAACACTTGAAGCACACATTGGATAGCTCACTTTTGACCTTGTGATGAATGTTAGCCTGGGAACCAGTCAAATCTACTGGCTTGTGTTTTATTTGCTCTGGCTGATGTGTCCCTCTGAGAAATTTCCAGCAACCTGAGATATGTTGGGCCAGTAACAACTCTATCTAATATGGGGTGCATTTGAGACTATGACTGACAAATTGTAGAGCCTTTACATCTTATGCAAAATATGTGGTGACGTCATGTTTGGCTCACACCCCCTCACACTGGAACACGACAGTGAGCGTAAACCTTGTTTAGCAAAAAGAACTATCATTGAAGCATTTTTGGAAATAACCAAAATGGCTGCAGCTGATGTAGAATTTCTCATATACTAGCACTAGTATAGCCTATATATAGTATGCAAATGTCAAAAGTAAAGTAAGTAAAGTATAGAAAGATTATCATTGACTCCAGTGCTATCCAACTAAGAGAAACAGAAATTAATTGTGTTTACGTATTTTAATTAAAAAAAGAAAAGAAACATTATTATGTAGTATTTCTGGTGTGGCCCTATTGCTCAGGAGCTTTAAAACCCATAAATAGGTTAACATTTTAGCATTTTCCTCATC
Source organism: Epinephelus moara (assembly GCF_006386435.1). Lineage (NCBI taxonomy): Eukaryota > Metazoa > Chordata > Actinopteri > Perciformes > Serranidae > Epinephelus > Epinephelus moara. The sequence goes on along the minus strand of NC_065521.1, from coordinate 6,944,658 downwards.
TCAAAGTCAATGGGTTTTGAATGGGTTTTTGGTAGTGATGGCCGAATGAAGCCTCATGAATCATTTTCTTTATTTTCTGAGCCCACTAGATGGCGCTTTTTGTTCAACAAAAGGTTTAAAACACACTGAATTGCCATTTTTTGAGCCTCTCTCTTTAAACCAAGAGTGCCATCTAGTGGGCTCAGAAAATAAAGAAAATGCTTCATGAGGCTTCATGAGGCTTTACTAGTTTTTGGTCTGATGCCTGAAATTAGGTCTTTATTTAACACAAGCTTAGACTTTTGCGTTTTGTTCTATGACATTAAATACCCCACTGTGAATTTTTTGTTGTTGTTTTTTTGTTAAAGATTTTTGTTTTGGCCTTTATTGGACAGGACGGTGTGAAATGGGGAGAGAGAGAGTGGGGGGATGACACACAGCAAAGGGCCACAGGCTGGAATCGAACCCTCGGCTACTGCAGCAAGGCAACTACAGGACGTCATCACGCCTTATACAACTTTACAGCCACAGTGTGATAACGATGTCATATGACTATGGCATAGTTTGTTTACAGCAAACATTAGCTTTTAACTTGCATTTGTTCTTCAAAAATCACAAAAAGTGGTGTTCATTTATAAAGATTATCTTACTGAACAAAACTTGTAAGTAGACTATGCCACAAAGCTTATTTTCCACAATCCAATGGAAAAATCCCAGAGGCTTTTTGGCGAGGGAACCGGGGGAAGCTAACTTATGTGTAGACTCACAGAAGCTGGAACTATAACATTTATTTCATCTGTATGATGACAACAGCAAAGTGTTTCTTGCTTGTACTGTTCACTCAATTATGTATCTAAAAAATAAAGTTAGATGACTAACCAATTTAAATAGTCCATTTACAATCAGAGAGAAGCACAGGAATTGTTGTCTATTTAGTCGAGACAGACAACAGGAATAATTACCAGTTGTCCTTGGATACTGTTAGACTTGCAACATGGCTGCCAGGGGATATGTTACATCACATACACACCCTCTATACTACTCTTTGATATAGCATGTCCTTTGTAGATTGGTGGGGATCAGAAACACCTTCATGGCTCCAACTATCTGCAGGTCTTTGGCCTGGTATGATGAATTCACACACCCACATACCTTAATACAAGAATCTGCTTCAAAAACTGCATCCACCTCAGTCAGTGCCACACTGACTTTCTATGCTGCCCATTGTTAGTAGTGAAATGAGAAAGTGAGGGATTTACAACAATGAGGACCCACTGGAGTTTAACTGTGTGTGTGTGTGTGTGTGTGTGTGTGTGTGTGTGTGTGTGTGTGTGTGTGTGTGTGTGTGTGTGTGTGTGTGTGCGTGCGCGTGCGCGTGTGCATGCGTGCGTGTGTGTAGGTGTGTGTGTAGTAAATGGACTTTTATTTGTATGGCAGTCTTCTGACCACTCAAAGCGCTTTTATGCTACATACCACATTCACCATTCACACAAACATTCCTACACTGATGGCTGAGGCTACCATACAAGGTGTCACCCTTGTATGAATGGACTAGATCAATCCTTCATCTTCTTATTAGCGAACAACACTCCTCCTGAGTCATAGCCACCTCTATAAGAAGGGATGTGTATATAGATCACAAAAATGGTACACATGCGTGCATTCCACCATTTCGGAAATATCTCCAGGATCAGATCATTCCTTTCTCACAGACATCCAGAAATGGTTTTTCATGCATTCATAACCAGTCGATTAGATTATTGCAATTCCTTGCTTTCTGGCATCAGTAAAAAAAAAAAAAAAAAAAATCCTGCTCCTGCCTCCCACTCTTCTAAAACTGTATTCTGTTTTTGCTTTGCCTTTTATTCGGTTTTGTAAAGCACTTTATAATTGTTTTGAAAGGTGCTATATAAATAAAGTTTATTAGGGTCCGGGCAGCTAAGCTGCCAGGACACTATTGTCATCCTAGTTCTTCTTCTTCTTCTTCTTCTTCTTCTTCTTCTTCCGAGGAAATCATAGCAAAAATAACTGTCATTGAAGCATTTTTGGAAATAACCAAAATGGCTGCAGCTGATGTGGAATTTTGTCATATACTAGCACTAGTATTTTCAAATTCTGAAATTCTGATGGCAAAACAGCAACACTCCCCAAAAACAAAGGGTATTACCCACATGGGGTGGATTTCCGCAGGCGCAGACTCCTCCCCCCAACACCGGTGAACATCCAGGGAAAGGACATTGAGATGGTGACATCTTATAAGTACCTGGGTGTTCATCTTAACAATAAACTGGACTGGACTAATCACGTAACAGCACTGTACAGGAAAGACCAAAGCAGACTCTAACTGCTGAGGCGGCTCAGGTCTTTTGGAGTGCAGGGGGCGCTCCTGAAGACCTTCTTTGACACTGTGGTGACATCAGCCATCTTTTACGAAGTAGTCTGCTGGGGCAGCAGCGTCTCGGCTGCAGATAGGAAGAGACTGGACAAGCTGATCAAGAAGGCCAGCTCTGTCGTGGGATGCTCTCTGGACTCTGTGCAGGTGGTGGGAGAAAGGAGGATGACAGCCAAGCTGTCATCTCTGAGGACTAATGACTCCCATCCTCTGCAGGAGGAGATAAAAGCTCTGGAGAGCTCCTTCAGCGATAGACTGATTCACCCAAAGTGTGTGAAGGAACGCTATCGCAGGTCCTTCCTGCCTGCTGCTGTCAGGCTACGTAACCAGCACTGCTCACAGTAGACTGGACCATGGACACTTTATTGACACTATGGACACTTTATGGACACTACAGCAGTCTGCTGTTTTTGCACATACAATCACTTGCACCTTATCCACTGGTCATTTTCATTCACTGCTGCTCATTATTATCCACTTCCTATTATTTTTATTATTATTGTTATTGTTATTTATCGCCGTCTCTTGTACTTTTTGTACTTATTTGCATGCCTAGTTATTTAAGTTTTTTAAGTTTAAATTTGAAATCTTTAATCTGACTTTCTCCTTGACTGCTGTAACACTGGAATTTCTCAATTATGGGATCAATAAAGGTGTATCTTATCTTATCTCTTATCTTAATGACATAGCAGTGCATGCTTTGGCAAACTCCTTGACTGTGCCGTCTCAGCCCATGCTCTGAGTGCACATTTATACTTTATATAATAATCTGTAATCTGCAGCATACGGAAAACATAAGAGACTGTGCTTAGCCTAGCCTTTTGTTTGCCAAGTAAGGCATACCAGTTAATATGTAGGCTACCTGGTTACATATTAGGCAAGCTATCACTGGAATTGGTTGGAACACAATTGGATAACAGAAAGTGAACTGGCGCTAGTCCTTGACTGCAGTTTGTAAAAGCTCGGAGGCAAAAAGATCTAAACTAAGAAAAAAATATTAGGATAGAAACCTTTTCAGCCCACACAAACTTAAACCATATTGAGCAAGGATAGAGCAGAGTCACAAGTGTAAAAAACACAAACAGCCTACTAACATTAGAGTTAAAAATACAAAACTATCTCCTTAAACATGTGCATACATGTTCATTGCTGATATGAGTTAAAAATACAATTACTCACTGTGGTCTGTTTTCAACCTGCTAGCTACCAACCTAGCCTGATGAACTGTTAATGTTATGTGACCATGGCTCACATTGTTCCATTAGTTTCTATAACATAGCCTATATATAGTATGCAAATAACAAAAGTAAAGTAAGTGAAGTATAGAAAGATTGTCATTGACTTCAGTGCTATCCAACTAAGAGAAAGAGAAATTAATTGTGTTTACATATTTTAATAAAAAAAAAAAAAAGAAACATTATTATGTAATATTTTTGGTGTGGCCCCATTGCTCAGGAGCTTTAAAACCCATAAATAACAAGTTAACATTTTAGCACTTTCCTCATCTCAAAGTCAATGGGTTTTGAATGGGTTTTTGGTAGTGATGGCCGAATGAAGCCTCATGAATCATTTTCTTTATTTTCTGAGCCCACTAGATGGCGCTTTTTGTTCAACAAAAGGTTTAAAACACACTAGGCCCGTTTCCACTGAAGAAGTTCCTGGTACTATTTGGGGGGCAGGAACTACTACAAGAACGTCCTCTCGCTCGGCCCTCTCCACTGAGAGCGGAGTAGGAGGAAGGTTCCTGTAAAGTTACCGGGCTCTGTATGTGACGTAATCGTTGCGCGCCTATTTTGACCGGGGCGACGTAGGGGCGTAGGGACGCCGTTAGCGGTGTCTGTAATAACTCCGGTTAGGGGCGTAGGGACGCCGTTAGCGGTGTCTGTAATAACTCCGGTCACGGTCCGTGAAAAAAATATATTTTCCAGCGGATGTCTTAGTTACAACATGATTGAGCTAACTGGAGTAGTTTTATGTCGTATCCGATAATGGGAGGCTTTTAACAGATGACGTCCTGATGTTAGCTTTGCTGCTGCTGTTAGCTGTCCCTGTCAGCTGCAGCCACTGATGCTTTCTAGATATCGTGATTTCCCAAAACTGAATAAATACCACACATAGCAACACAAAAGTGCTTTGCTAGCTCAATCATGTTGTAACTAAGATATCCGCTGGAAACAATATTTTTTTCACGGACCGTTTATTGAGTTATTATAGACACCGCTAACAGCTAACGGTTAGCCCAGCTAATCTACGATAACCATGCTGTTATTTACAAAACGTCACATCCCGTCTTGAGTATATCCAATCAGCACCACGTAATCCCCAAGCCCCAGCCAGGAGTTTCTCGGGCCGTTCTGAGTACCTACTCCGAGGCAGGGACTTGTTTAGCCCCTGTAAAAGTTCCGGAACTCTGTCCTTCGGGGGTGGTTCCTGCGGTGGAGACACGCACCAACGGCCCCGGCCCCGGCCCCGGCCCCGTAAAATTACCCCGAAGTTCCTGCGGTGGAAACGGGCCTACTGAATTGCCATTCTTTGAGCTACTGCAGCAAGGCAACTACAGGACGTCATCACGCGTAATACAACTTTACAGCCACAGTGTGATAACAATGTCATGTGACCATGGCATAGTTTGTTTACAGCAAACATTAGCTTATAACTTCTAGCCGTTGTATTTGTTCTTCAAAAACTCACAAAAAGTGGTTTCAGGCATTTGAAAGCAAAATGAAGGCTGAGTCCCTATCACAGGTTTGAGTTGTTCCCTCTTTCCACCCTGCCGTTTCTGTCTTTTTCTGTTACTATCATAATAAAGCACAAAAAATAGGTTAGAGATATAATCACTGAATTGGAAAATCAGAAATCTGTTTTCATTTCCCAAGTCATGTTCACTGTATTTTGTGGCCTTCTTCTGAACCACGTCATTTTACATTTTTATAGTTCATTTTGAATGTGTGGTTTTAGATGCAAGCATGCCTTTACACAGTCTGGCAGAATTCACCCTTTGCACATACGTCACATGATCACGTGACGGCGCCATGACGGACGGCGGAAGTAAACAGACCGTAACAGACAAGTGGGAAAATTCAAACGATAGAAGCGATTTCGATTTAAATTAGCATTTCTTTGTAACATTTAACACCGTTTTGACCTTATAAATGGCTACTACAAGTCAAAAAGATGTTGTGCAGTTGTCGGTTGAGGTGGGTCACCTTGTAGGTACTCACAAAGAGCAATATTTGGAGAAACTAGCGTTAGCAGAGTTACATACCGACCCGTACCTCCTTCCTCCCCATGTATTTACGGATCAAACCAAGTCGTCGAGTCTGCCCGACTTCAATCCACACGATCTGTACCACTATGTTGTAAACGGAGTATCCCCATACACAGGTGCAGATCTAAAAGCGTACAAAAGTCTGGATGCTTACCAGTTTTTTTGTTGCTGGTTGGGTTACCGGTGTTTCGGATCTACTCGCGACCCTGTTAACTGGCGACCTTCAGCC